>NC_081759.1:15565548-15892649 GCF_963082965.1 Carassius carassius | reverse complement strand
TGGACAACCTTCTGATGGATTTTACTTTAAATTGTGAGTTCCATTCAGGTTTCATGCCATTGGCACATTTTTCGAAGGATTGTTTACAATTTCACAGCAAAAGCTATAAAGCTGTTTCCCAGTAAATAATAAAATACAATGCACTGCAATCTTATTCTGTTTTATCCTTATTCTTCGTGAAAATATGTTCTGAAAGATTCCTTAATAAGCTTTGTTCGGGATGTTAAACTACTTTAGGAGCTCTAAGGACTGCCATGGTGAAAACATTATTTAAAATCTACTTGTGAAATTTGCTAGAGTATGGGTCAGTGTTCTGATTGCAGAAGAGTTCGACAAAGGATTACTAACACAATAAAACAACTCCAGGTATATTTTTGATGAGGATATGACAGTGCAAAATGGTTAAAATCTCTTAAAAATCTATGCTGAAGGATAAAGACCATTTATTAATAATTTACTTGGGGAGAAAATGGAAAAAACTAAAATATAAGTACATAAACCGATTAATGGATTAATCATAAAAATAATCGACAGATTAATCGATTATCAAAATAATCGTTAGTTGCAGCCCTAAAATTAAATAAGTCCTCTGTAACATCGTAACATCTCAGCATTCTAGACATAGGCTCATTTAGCCTATAAATAGACGCACCTATAAAAACGAGTCATTTTTAACAAATTAAATTAAGATAAATTTGAAATTAAGATGGGTATTTGGCAATAACGAAATTAAGATAAAGGCTCTGCCAGATTTGCTTCGCACTAGCAGCTGACATTTAATAAAAGAATAATGCCAACATTAGCATAAATACTCTGTCCACATTATGCATTTAAGACTCAATGAATATTTAGTTATCATTTAAATAACCTTTACTCACAGAGATTAGGCTAGGTCTACATGTTTTGTGGAGGAAAATGATTGAATCCACTGTAAGATGTCTTCCGCGCGTTCCTGCGCTCACTGATGGTGCGTCATTATTCACTCATTATTCTCATTATAAACATGGTCAAAACTTTTCCACACCTCAGACTTTGCTTTAGTTGCTGGTGCAACCAAAAGTTACACCTACTCCGCATCCTTTTTCGCATCTTTCTTGCACTAACGAAACACATCACATGACCGCTCGTTTACCTCGTAAACCGGAGCGCAAGCCCGAGCCCGGCCCAAGCCCGCGTAAGATGATATAAATTAAGCCCGAACCCGACCGAAACCGTTGGGTCCCATCGGGTCCCATCGGGTCCCGTCGAGTTCGGGCAAAGATCTTCAGCTCTAAAGTGAGTAAACAAGATTATTTGACATAATTTAGAAAGAAAAATTCTAGGCTACAAGCTCCAGTTCTCAAAAATCCCAGGAACCATTGTTCTGTATGTGTTATATTGTCTTATTCAAGTGATTTAACATTTTTAGTTTTTCACTAACCACGCATAACATTTTTTTTCTCAAAAACACAATCATGTACATACATGCATTTCACATATTATTATAGCCCAGTTTGTGCTGATTACAGTGAGATTAGACTTTACCCATTTAGATATTTATAAGAAACTGAAAAAAACTTGTGAAAAATGGAGCTACGATCAGCTGCAGCAAGGCCAGCAGGCCAACAGGAAGCAGAGAAAACACTGTACAACAGCGACACCCGCAGTCAGGGAGGGGTAGAGCAACCTGAAACAGACTGTGTAGAGGGTTGATGTAGGCAACAAAATAATACAGTATTTTACAAAACATAACAATGTAACATAACAGTTAATACAAATAAACACTCAACATACTTGCAACATTCCATCATGCAAATACTTAATGAAAAAAATTTAAATGTGTCAGTATTGTGTCAAAGAAACTTCTTTTGATACAATCATGCTGTGTCACTGAATAAAACTGCACCATATGGTAATTAACAATATCTAATTAATACAGGGTCCTTAGTTATCATATAAGTCACCGCGAGTGTTTATGCCCAATGTAGACCAAGAGGGCTGGACAAATGGCCGATTTCCACATAAAAAATGTAAGTTGTGCCATAAGGGAGTGTTTTTACAAAATTTGAAAGGTCCTCCATCAGACATTCCACCCTTTTCCAGATCCTAATAGAACTGGCCACAACCGGGCCAAATTTATATTTATAATTTGTATTTTTATTTCCTGTGCCAGCAAATAGAATATCTTGGAGGATATGTGGTTTAACTTTGTCAGCTTTGATTACTCTCTATGAAACTTTAGATTGAGGATCGACCCAAGTATGAAAGGCCTTAAAGCGTTAGTTCACCCAAAAATGAAAATTATGTAATTAATAACTCACCCTCATGTCGTTCCAAACCAGTAAGACCTCCATTTATCTTCGGAACACAGTTTACGATATTTTAGATTTAGTCAGAGAGGTCACAGTTCCTCCACATGAATACGGTATACGGTCCATGTCCAGAAAGGTAAGAAAAACATCATCAAAGTAGTCCATGTGACATCAGAGGGTCAGTTAGAATATTTTGAACCATGGAAAATACATGTTGGTCTAAAAATAGCAAAAAATACGACTTTATTCAGCATTGTCTTCTCTTCCGTGTCTGTTGTGAGAGAGTTCAAATCAAAGCAGTTTGTCATATCTGGTTCGCGAATGAATCATTCGATGTAACCGGATCTTTTTGAACCAGTTAACCAAATCGAACTGAATCATTTTAAACGGTTTGCGTATCCAATACGCATTAATCCACAAATGACTTAAGTTGTTAACTATTTTAATGTGGCTGACACTCCCTCTGAGTTCAAACAAACCAATATCCCAGAGTAATTCATGTACACAAACAGTACACTGACTGAACTGCTGTGAAGAGAGAACTGAAGATGAACACCGAGCCGAGCCAGATAATGACTTCTACACGAGTCAAGAACTGGTTGCATCGGTTTAAGGATCACCAGTAGTTCTTTCGGACAGTTCGATTCAATAAACCAGGTGAAGAAAACGATTCACCGGTTCTTTTGCGCTCGACGTAATGGCGTCATTGGCGATGATTGCCCTTCATTCAAGCCTTTGGTTTACCCGTGCTCATAACATTAGCACAGAATCAGTTAAGAATCAATCACCAAAAGAATCAGTTCGGTTCAGACGTTCTGTGTGTCGGCCTGTTTCACGCTGAATCACACATGCGCAGTATCATCAGTTCATCGGTTCTCGAATCGGACACGTCTGACAGAAATGGTTCTTGACTCGTGAACGAGTCATTATCTGGCTCGGCTCGGTGTTCATCTTCAGTTCTCTCTTCACAGCAGTTCAGTCAGTGTACTGTTTGAGTAAATGAATTACTCTGGGATATTGGTGTGTTTCAACTCAGAGGGAGTGTTTGTCACATTAAAAAAGTTAACAGCTTAAGTCATTTGTGGATTAATGTGTATTGGAGACGCGAACCGTTTAAAACGATTCAGTTCGATTTGGTGAACTTGTTCAAAATGATCTGGTTACATCGAATGATTCGTTCGCGAACCGGATATGACAAAATGCTTTGTTTTGAACTCTCTCACAACAGACACGGAAGAGAAGACAATGCTGAATAAAGTCATAATTTTTGCTATTTTTTGGACCTAAATGTATTTTGCATGCTTCAAAATATTCTAACTGACCCTCTGATGTCACATGGATTACTTTGATGATGTTTTTCTTACCTTTCTGGACATGGACAGTATACTGTACACACAGTTTCAATGGAGGGACTGAGAGCTCTCGAACTTAATCTAAAATATCTTAAACTGTGTTCCGAAGATAAATGGAGGTCTTACTGGTTTGGAATGACATGAGGGTGAGTTATTAATGACATAATTTTCATTTTTGGTTGAACCAACCCTTTAAGTTGGAGTGACCAATAATATAATTCAAAATTTGGCACAGCCCATCCTCCTATAAGTATAGGATGCTGCAATGCGACAAGTTTTATTCTGGGTCGCTTATGCGAATAGGCCCTCTGGGAGGCGAAAGTGGTGAAAGTTGTTGAGGAGGAATGTATGTCATTTCTGTCTGCCCACAATCTCTCCTCAGGACCATACCCCTCGCAGTCTATGAGATAGTGAAGCCGGCCAGCTCTCAGCCGGGAGTCCAGGATTTCTTTGACTATGTAGATGGTTTCATTGGAGACAACCTTGGGTGGAGGAGGGGGTACCTCATGTTCTGTGGCGGGAGGGAGAAGAGGATTAGTGAATGGTTTTAGAATGGAAACGTGGAAGGTGGGTAAGTTCCGGTACTGGTCAGGCAGGTGTAACTGGTAGGTGACTTAGAAAGTACAGTGCCCAATACATCCAGCAAAGCATCTGTTGATAGAATGAACAGGCGATTGAATTATTTCTTCCATCATAAGATCTGTTTCAGTCATTGCTTTATCAATATGTACTCCTTTGTCATTGATCACATGACCTAGAAACCGTACACTCCGATGTAACAAAGTGGCATTTCTTTGGAGCAAATTTTAAGCCATGAGCTCTCAGATTGCTGAACAACAGCTCAAGCCTCTTTAATCCCACACTCTCATTCGATCAAGTCAAGTCACAATACAGTACAATACAGATTGTGACAAAGCAACTAAACACCATTAAATAGGAAAATAATGTGTCAATAATGCAAAAAGGCAATTCATGCAAACACTAAAAGGTCATCTAGATAGCAAAGTATGGTCAAGAAGTTCTCCGAAAATGTGCATCATGAGCTGCATAAAACTTGAGGAAGCCTGTTTAATTCATAAAGCCCCATAAGTTTTGTAAATGCAGTATTTTTTTCCTCAGCCATCTCTATATTAAAGAAATCTGAGGTGAGATCCATGGCACTTAATATGGCATTGTCTCCAGGTGCAGCTAGACAATCTGCCTGGTGTGGCTAGGGATGGGCGTCTTTAGTAGTGCGGGCATTCAGCGTCCTATAGTCAACACAGATGCGCAGATCTTCGCTCTTCTTCCAGACGAGCACCAGTGGAGAGGCCCAATCACTGGAGGACTTAAGGATGATCTAACATTCCTCCATCTGTCTGAGAAAGGACCTGTCTGAGCTTGTGGTAATGTGCTGGTGGCATGCGTATTCGATGGAAGAAATCTTTCACACTGCCATACAGTTTGTTCTTCCAGAACACGTCTTTATACTTGCATATAAGCTGCACAAGCTGTTCCTTCTAATGAAGAGACACTTTCACAAAACTAGTCCAAAACAAGCCCAATCATGTTGATTTTTTGCACAGCCCTATGTGGAGGCTAGACAACAAGTCCACTTTGTAATCTCATAATTTTCCGAACTTTCAGTTCGACTCAGGACATGCCAGTTCCCCTTGTACATTCTTCATCTGGCTGATAATGTACTTGACAACATCAGTACCTAGAATCATTTTGTCGCGCTGATCAGGAACAACTAAAGTGGGAACACTGACTGCATGTCCATTCACTTCCATCTCAAATAGTGCATGTAATATAACTTTGGCCCCCTACAATGGAAACATCAATGTAAAACAGACTGTTGGCTCTTTCCAACTTCATCAAATTTTGATATAGGACACTTTTATCGGGAAATGCTAAGGGTTTCACTCTTCCTTCTACATTGTCCCCTCTCCAATGCGAGCATTCTCATTTCCCTGAGAGTAAGATGCACCAGTTGGTTGAGAGCCTGGTTCCACAGCACTAGGACAGTCTTTATGCTGCTGTCCAACCCTCATGCAGATGAGACAATGCTCCTTTCGCATGCTGTGTGAACGGGTGGAATGTGCTTAATCTCCACAAACATGGCAAGATGAGAAGCGAGCCCTGTGTGTCTGAAATAACCCTGAACAACTGTGTGTGGGCTGACTGGTTCGCTCCAACATGCTCTCCAACATGCTAAGGACATACGCCAATGCATCAGAATTAAATGGGACTGTTTTGGCTGCCTCAGCACAGCTACTAAAGATGCATGCTGCGTTAACTACAGTGATTTCACCTTCCACAACTTCCTCTGAGCCTAGCCTTAGCTGTCGATACTTGGAAGATGCGGGGCTTAACTGTACTGGGAGCTCTGCGACATTGACTCTTTCTCTAAAGTTCATCAATAGCCTTCTGAATCTCTTTGATGAACCATCTGCTCATGGGGTTGTACTTAAACATACTGGAGCGTTCAGGGTCAGGACAGTTTCATATAAGCATCATGGACACTTTTGAACTCATGTTCTCCATGTTACTCCCATTGTGTTCTAAAGGACTATTGGCTCGCTCAGTAGCAGAGTTCAATCTCATCCAATAATCTACAGGGTTTTCCTTAGCTTTAGGCTGTGTTGCACAGAAATATGCCAGTGGCTATAGTGACACAGGGTAATCTCTAGAGTAGTGTTTTAGCATGTCATAAATTCTTGCTAAACGAATGGAAGCAGTGATTTTTAACCCAACTTTAATTATAAGCTTAGCTCTTCCCAGGAGATGACTAAAGAGAGTGTCTGCTTTATCCACTTCACGGCAGCTGCTTTTCTGCAAGTACAGTTCTATAACATATATCCACTCTCGGACAGTGTACTTGTCACTATCGTCTCCTCTGAAAATGGGTGGTTCATTGATATCTGACCTCACTATGAAATTGACTTTAGAAGAATCAAGTGCGGGCTCTGACTTGGTTAACCCTGGTGTCATTGCGGGTAATGGGCTGGTCACATTAGCGGCAGACTATGGATTTGCCAATCTAATTACCCAGCTCCCCTATTAATTCTCGTAACTGCTGTGTAGCATTGTTATTACTGTTGGAAGACAGTAATAACAGGTGGGGCGCTTACCTCTGGGGCTGACAAAGTAACTGTCACGGAAAAGAAGACTGGATGCAATTGCAAGTTAATATCTCCTTTAATAGAGCTTAACGCTGAATAAGTCAGATGTACAATAAATGACAAGACAATAAAGCAGCAGGAGAGATGGCAACACAGGGACCTTGATGGGCGATGGTGTCCATGGTGAGTGAAGTCCGTGAAGTAACCGAGGCTGAAGAGATGAACGAGGAAATCCAGAACTAATCCACAGGAACAGACAGGCAACAGGAAACAGCGACGAGAAATCCTGAGCAGGAACAACAACACGAGAGACACGAACAAACACCAGGACTCCAACAAACGATCTGACAAACATGAGACGAAAGACAAGGCGTTAATATAGGCAAGAAGTAATAAGCCGCAGCTGCCGCTGATCAGTAATCAGCGGCGACGCCCACACAGAACAATCAGGTGATACACCCCACAACCTACACACAGACAACAAGATGACACCATATATCTGAGAACCGTGACAGTACCCCTCCTCCTAGGAACGCCTCTCGGCGTTCCCACCACCCCTTACCGGTCGATTGTAATCATCGATAAGGAAGTGATCCAGAATGTCCCGGGCAGGTACCCAACTTCTCTCCTCCGGACCGTAACCTTCCCAGTCCACCAAGTACTGGAATCCACATCCCCTCCGCCTCGAGTCCAGAATACGGTTAAGCGAATAGGTTGGTTCCCCGTCTACGAGTCGCGGCGGTGGAGGAACCGGGGCAGGCGGATTAAGTGGTGAATGAAAAACTGGTTTAATTTTGGAAACATGAAAGGCGGGATGAATCCTCCTGTTCGCTGGAGGCAATTTGAGGCGGACTGCCACCGGACTAATGATTTTGGTGACAGTAAATGGGCCAATGAATTTGGGAGCAAGTTTATTAGCAACGGAGCGGAGCGGAATTTTCTTGGTAGAAAGCCACACTTTTTGACCAACGACGTATACGGGTGGCCTTGACTGGTGGCGATCGGTCTTAGCCTTGGTGCGCGCCCTCACCTGCAACAGAGTCTCACGGGCTCTGTTCCAGGTGCGGCGGCACTTCTGGACAAAGGCGTGGGCAGAGGGAACCACAACTTCGGATTCCAGACTGGGAAAAACAGGTGGCAGGTAACCTAAGCTAGATTCAAACGGGGAGAGGCCCGTAGAAGACACTGGTAACGAGTTATGTGCGTACTCAATCATAGAGAGTTGTTGACTCCAGGAAGAAGGATTCTTGGACGCCAAACATCGCAACATACGCTCTAAATCCTGGTTGGCTCTCTCCGTCTGACCATTGGTCTGGGGATGGAAACCAGAGGAAAGACTAACCGTTGCCCCCAGCAACTAACAAAACTCCTGCCAAAATTTGGATACAAACTGTTGTTTGTGTCTGTTCCCGAGAGGGAGGCCATGGAGAAATACATTTCTGATTCTCTGGCAGCCAAGATCATTCGCCCTTCCTCTTCTCCAGCGGGGGCGGGGTTCTTTTTTGTGGGGAAGAAGGATGGTTCCTTGCGACCTTGTATTGATTACCGGGGGCTGAACAACATCACAGTTAAGAATACCTATCCTTTGCCGTTGATGTCTTCGGCCTTCGAGAGGTTGCAAGGACCATCCGTCTTCACTAAATTGGACTTGCGTAATGCTTATCATTTGGTCCGCATCAGGAAGGGAGATGAGTGGAAGACCGCTTTTAACACCCCCAGAGGGCACTTTGAATACTTGGTTATGCCCTTCGGGCTTTCCAACGCGCCTGTGGTCTTCCAGGCACTCGTCAATGATGTGTTGAGAGACATGGTTGATCAGTTCATATATGTCTACCTGGATGACATATTGATATTTTCTTCGTCTCTCCAGGAACATGTTCAACACATCAGACGAGTACTTCAGCGGCTGTTAGAGAATGGTCTTTTTGTCAAGGCGGAGAAATGCGAATTTCATGCACAATCTGTTTCCTTCCTAGGGTACATCGTCTCGTCTGAGGGAATTCGCATGGATCCTGAAAAGGTTAAGGCTGTTGTGGATTGGCCAAGTCCAGATTCCCGTAAGGCCCTACAGCGGTTTCTGAGGTTCGCCAATTTCTACCGGCGTTTTATTCGCAACTTTATACTCCTTGGGCACGTTAGACAGATCCACAGTCTCATCCTGCAAGACAGAAACAGACACCGTGGAACAAGCAGACAAAAGACAAGACTTATGACAACGGGTGCTCCACTCAGTGACAGTACCCAGAATCCAGTTAATGCGGGGATTGTGCCTCCTGAGCCAGGGGTGGCCCAGGACGATGGGAGCGTGAGGTGAGTCCATAAGAAGGAACTGAGTCTCTTCGGAGTGATTACCAGAGGTGATGAGTGTGATGAAATCTGTGATGTGTGAGAGAGTAGGTAGTGACTGTCCATTGAGTGCGCTGACGGAGATGGGGTGCTCGAGGGAGGAAGTGGAGATGCCATGTTGCTGAGCGAAGTTGTAATCCATGAAACTGCCCTCGGCCCCGGAATCCAGAAGTGCACTGCAGGTGACATCGTTGGTGGCCCATCTCAGTCTTACCGGAAGGAGGGTAGATGGTGAGGATTTCTCGGCAGAGATCCCGCCCGATAGTAGCCTCGAGTTTACTATCGAGCCTGGTCTTTTACCGGGCAGTTTCTAACAAGATGACCAGAGGTTCCACAGTAGAGGGACCTCCGCCGTTCCCTCTCCTCCCGGGAAAGCCGTGCTCTCCCCACCTTCATGGGATCGGGATCGGATGCTGGGCTGACCGCATCCACCGGACTGGCTCGAAGACCGCTGCATCGTTCTCCAAACTCCTCCATAGCCTCCACTCATCGAAGGCGTGAATCCACACGTAATGCCAGCTCTACCAGGCCATTAAAAGTCTCAGGTAAGTCCAGGGTGTAGATTTCATGGTGGATGCGATCAGCCAGCCCATGCAGGAAAACGTCCCACTGCGCCTCCTCGTTCCACCGACACTCCGCCGCGAGGGTGCGGAACTCGATGGCGTAATCAGCGTAAACACCCTCCTCATCTCGGTGGCGAGTGCTGTGAACGAGGAGCAGCAAGGATCACGGTTCTCCCAAACTGCCGTTCCCCACAGCGCCGCCCTCCCCGTGAGTAGCGTGAGCACGAATGCTACTTTGGACTCCTCCCTCTCGAACGTACGGGGCTGTAAAGTTAAGTGAAGAGAACACTTGTTGAGGAATGCTCTACAAAAGTCAGGCTCACCGGAATACGTCTGTGGCACGGGGAGGCGGGGCTCCGAGATATCCCGTTGTTCTGAAGGCGGTGGGGAAACGGTCGGCGGGGCTGGCGCAGTGGGAGCACGAAGTTGTTGCATCTGTTGGGAGAGCTCGGACACCTGTGTTACCAGCGCGTGGACGGCGCGTCCGGTGGAAGAGATGCTCTCCTGCTGCTGATCCATTCGAGTTATGCTGTGGCTGATGAAGTCGGTGAGAGCCGCTGAACTCGCTGCATCCATGATGATGGTCAGATCATTCTGTCACGGAAAAGAAGACTGGATGCAATTGCAAGTTAATATCTCCTTTAATAGAGCTTAACGCTGAATAAGTCAGATGTACAATAAATGACAAGACAATAAAGCAGCAGGAGAGATGGCAACACAGGGACCTTGATGGGCGATGGTGTCCGTGGTGAGTGGAGTCCGTGAAGTAACCGAGGCTGAAGAGATGAACGAGGAAATCCAGAACTAATCCACAGGAACAGACAGGCAACAGGAAACAGCAACGAGAAATCCTGAAAAGGAACAACAACACGAGAGTCACGAACAAACACCAGGACTCCAACAAACGATCTGACAAACATGAGACGAAAGACAAGGCGTTAATATAGGCAAGATGTAATAAGCCGCAGCTGCCGCTGATCAGTAATCTGCGGCGACGCCCACACAGAACAATCAGGTGATACACCCCGCAACCTACACACAGACAACAAGATGACACCATATATCTGAGAACCGTGACAGTAACAGTGGCTTTGGTATGGCTGGTGTACTTTCCCCAACTCTGTACAGACCTTTACCCCTCCCAACTAATGGAGTGAATAAATCTGATGTATCTTGATCCCTTTCAGCCATTTTGTATGGTGCCAATTCTTTAATTATGTATAAAACAACTCAAACTAAGAGATATGTAAATATATAAACTACACATATGTACAATGTAGCCTTATGGGGAAAAATAGTCCAAATATCCGATATGTGCAAATATATGAAATGTGTATGAATGTAAAATGTGTGTCATAGTCTATAGCAGTGGTTCCCAACCTTTTTCAACTCGTGGCCCACACAACCAAACACATATGTTTGTGTAGCCTACTGCAAAAAAATTAACTGACCCCGCTATTGTTGGATTAATAACTCAGTACTCAGTAGCTAGATTGTTAACTGTCTTCATTGAATGAACTGGCAATGAACAGAAAATAACTCGGGCTGGCACCACTTGGCACAACTGCTGTTGTTCTGTAGCAAATGCAGCAAAATATATAAGATAAATTAGCGGTTTATTCTTAAACCAATCAGCAAGCTCGATTAGTGGAAGCATAGTTACAGTTTAATATTTAAACAATTTAATATTTTTTTATTTAATTATATATATATATATATGAAATGATGTTATTATGTTATGTCCCGGAGACTTCCCGGAGAGTGATATACATTGCACATTTGCATGTAGGCAACAAAATCATATATTATTACACAAAATATAACAATGTAACATATTAGTTAATACAAATAAACACTCATCATACTTACATTCCATCATGCAAATACTTCATGAAAAGATTAAAATGTGTGTAAATATTGTGTCAAATAAACTTCTTTTGAAACAATAATGCTCTGTCACTGAATAAGACTGCACTATATGGTAATTAACAATGTAAGTTTAACAAATACTACAGCTTAGATCAGTTACGCACTAATTACTGATTACATAAAATAGTTATGCAATCTCAGTCAATGCCATGATTGTTACAGCAGCATTTTGGTTGTTTATAATGTACACAAATTACAATTACAATCCTCAGATGCCATGTTTGTTACAGCAGCATTTTGGTTGTTTATAATGTACATAAATTACAATGTGGAGAAATCTGCTGACTGAATGAACAACATGTAATTTGGAGTAAACCGTACACTAGTTGCATACTGCATGTTAACATGTTTAAAAAATGAATGGCTTTTTGTTATTCAGGATAAATGAATAGAAATAATCTGATATTAATTCCAAAGTTAAATAAATTAATAATCAGAATTTATTACTCCACTACCTCCATGTTACATCAATAACAACAGTTCTATATTGTTGAACCAACAGGGTTAAAAAAAAAAAAACACAGCGGTGTGACCATGCTACTTTGGTTTTGGGATTAAGAGGCATAAGACCGCACACTCATCCATGATACCTTAACAAAGGCGTTGAAATGAAACGAGGATTCAGCCTCCTTGCATCCCTAAGGAACCTGATGATCGTGCTTTCCAACACACTTGCAGCCTACTGCATTGTGATGTGCAATGATAGAGGCAACATACACTTTAAGGGTGGAGGGAGACAGCCTTTGCTCCACCCCTTCTTGCAGAAAAGCATGACGGTAATCAGTCTTCTACGGGGTTCTTCCCGCCTGGAAGAAAACCAATTGAGGAACAGTTTCCATTTAAGCGCGTAGGTGTGCCTCAGAGGGCGCTCTAGCTGAAGTGATGGTATTTACTACCACTAAAGGTAGATCACCTCGAAACTCCATGTCCCATTCAGGAACCACATGTGGAGATTCAACAGGTCTGGGTGCGGGTGCCAGAGGGTGCCCCCTCTCTGAGCCAGCTGTTTGCCATCACGTCCATGCGGAGGTTCCTCTCAGACAGGTAGTAGAACAGCTGGCAGTGGGATGCAAATAGGTCTGGACCATCTCGGGGTGGAGTCGCCATTCTCGAGGAAAAGCGGGCTGGCATGATAGCTCGTCGGCTGCACGATTGAGCCTGCCTGGAATGTAAATGGCACGAAGCGACCTCAGATGCTTGTGACTCCACAAGAGGAAATGGCGAGCGAGTTGCGACATGCTGCGGGAGCGTAGACCACCCTGACGGTTGATCTATGCTACGGTCGCAAACCAATCAGCAAGCTCGATTAGTGGAAGCATAGTTACAGTTTAATATTTAAACAATTTAATATTTTTTTATTTAATTATATATATATATATATGAAATGATGTTATTATGTTATGTCCCGGAGACTTCCCGGAGAGTGATATACATTGCACATTTGCATGTAGGCAACAAAATCATATATCATTACACAAAATATAACAATGTAACATATTAGTTAATACAAATAAACACTCATCATACTTACATTCCATCATGCAAATACTTCATGAAAAGATTAAAATGTGTGTAAATATTGTGTCAAATAAACTTCTTTTGAAACAATAATGCTCTGTCACTGAATAAGACTGCACTATATGGTAATTAACAATGTAAGTTTAACAAATACTACAGCTTAGATCAGTTACGCACTAATTACTAATTACATAAAATAGTTATGCAATCTCAGTCAATGCCATGATTGTTACAGCAGCATTTTGGTTGTTTATAATGTACACAAATTACAATTACAATCCTCAGATGCCATGTTTGTTACAGAAGCATTTTGGTTGTTTATAATGTACATAAATTACAATGTGGAGAAATCTGCTGACTGAATGAACAACATGTAATTTGGAGTAAACCGTACACTAGTTGCATACTGCATGTTAACATGTTTAAAAAATGAATGGCTTTTTGTTATTCAGGATAAATGAATAGAAATAATCTGATATTAATTCCAAAGTTAAATAAATTAATAATCAGAATTTATTACTCCACTACCTCCATGTTACATCAATAACAACAGTTCTATATTGTTGAACCAACAGGGTTAAAAAAAAAAAAAAACACAGCGGTGTGACCATGCTACTTTGGTTTTGGGATAAAGAGGCATAAAACCGCACACTCATCCATGATACCTTAACAAAGGCGTTGAAATGAAACGAGGATTCAGCCTCCTTGCATCCCTAAGGAACCTGATGATCGTGCTTTCCAACACACTTGCAGCCTACTGCATTGTGATGTGCAATGATAGAGGCAACATACACTTTAAGGGTGGAGGGAGACAGCCTTTGCTCCACCCCTTCTTGCAGAAAAGCATGACGGTAATCAGTCTTCTACGGGGTTCTTCCCGCCTGGAAGAAAACCAATTGAGGAACAGTTTCCATTTAAGCGCGTAGGTGTGCCTCAGAGGGCGCTCTAGCTGAAGTGATGGTATTTACTACCACTAAAGGTAGATCACCTCGAACCTCCATGTCCCATTCAGGAACCACATGTGGAGATTCAACAGGTCTGGGTGCGGGTGCCAGAGGGTGCCCCCTCTCTGAGCCAGCTGTTTGCCATCACGTCCATGCGGAGGTTCCTCTCAGACAGGTAGTAGAACAGCTGGCAGTGGGATGCAAATAGGTCTGGACCATCTCGGGGTGGAGTCGCCATTCTCGAGGAAAAGCGGGCTGGCATGATAGCTCGTCGGCTGCACGATTGAGCCTGCCTGGAATGTAAATGGCACGAAGCGACCTCAGATGCTTGTGACTCCACAAGAGGAAATGGCGAGCGAGTTGCGACATGCTGCGGGAGCGTAGACCACCCTGACGGTTGATCTATGCTACGGTCGCAGTGTTGTCCGTACGGACCAGAACGTGCTTGTCCTTCAGCAGGGCCCTGAAGCGGTGCAGAGCAAGCTGTACTGCTAGCAACTCGGGGCAATTGACATGCCACTGAAGTCGGGGTCCTGTCCAGGAGCCCGACGCAGCATGCCCGTTGCACATGGCACCCCAGCCCGTGGCAGAGGCATTTGTTGACACAACAACATGTCTGGACACCGGTTCTAGGGACATGCCGGCCCGTAGAAATGAGGGGTCCAACCACGGGGTGAAATTTCGGCGGCAGGCCGGAGTGATGGTCGCTTGGAGCATGCCCTGTTGCCATGCCCATCTCGGGACTCGGTCGTGAAGCCAGCGCTGAAGCGGTCTCATATGGAGTAACCCGAGCGGTATGACCGCCGCCGCGGACGCCATATGCCCCAGGAGCCTCTGAAACAGTTTCAGTGGAACCGCTCTCTTGCACTCGAATTGTCTCAGGCAATTCAGCAGTGACTGCACGCGCTCATTCGTAAGCCGCGCGAACATGGTGACCGAGTCTATTTCCATACCAAGAAAAGAGATCCTCTGCACAGGGGAGAGCTTGCTCTTTTCCCAGTGGACCTGAAGACCCAGTCGGGCGAGGTGTCTGAGCACCAGATACCTGTGCTCGCACAACCGCTCTCGAGAGTGAGCTAGCATCAGCCAGTAATCGAGGTAGTTGAGGATACGGACACCTTGTTCCCTGAGAGGAGCCAGGGCTCCCTCCGCGACCTTCGTAAAAACGCGGGGAGACAGGGCCAACCCAAATGGGAGAACCTTGTACTGATATGCCTGCCCCTCGAATGCAAACCGAAGAAACGGTCTGTGTCGAGGAAGAATGGAGACAGGAAAGTACGCGTCCTTCAGGTCGATTGCTGCAAACCAATCCATCATACGAATGCATTCGAAAATGCGCTTGGGCGTTAGCATCTTGAATGGGAATCTGTGCAGAGCTCGGTTCAAGGCACGCAAGTCCAGGATTGGCCGTAACCCATCTGTCTTCTTGGGTACTATGAAGTAAGGGCTGTAAAAGCCGGACTTCATGTCGGCTGGAGGGACCGGCTCTATCGCGCCCTTTGCCAGCAGGGTCGCATCCCCCGCGCGCATGACAGGGGCATCTTTGCCTACCATCGTCGCGTGGACACCCCCAAACCTAGAGGGAAGCCAGATGAACTGAATCGCGTAGCCGAGCCTGAGCGTCCGGATGCGCCAGCGGGAAGGCCTGGGGAGCTCTAGCCAGGCTCCCAGAAACCGAACCAGCAGGGTCAAGGGGACTACAGGCGTACCCACGGTGGGGCAGCGTGGTGGAGCAGACAGCCCCGGCATGGGAGGCATAGCGTCCCTTAGCGGGGGCGGAGTGTGGGCACTCGTCTGACTCCAAGTAGCAAAGAGGGCATGAGAAGGCGAAGCGTTCTCGGGCCGGCTTTGCATGGAAACTGGCAAGGGGAGAGGAGAACGAGAGCGGCGAGGAAGCACGTCGCCAACTGTCGTTTGTGGCCTCTTGGGACCCGGAGGTAGAGGAAACTATGCAAGGCCAGTGGCGGAACAAAAAGAAAACGAGAACAAAGGATTCTCCCCCGGCCCTCCTCCGGGGGAAGGAGTGGTCCTGCTACCATCTCCTGACGATCTGACGTCCCCAACTCTGGGTCGCCCATCTCAGTAACGCCGCTTGGCCTGGCATTTGGCAGGCTTAGGGGCAGAGACGGGTTGCGCCGCCCTTCTGCGGAGTGGAGGAAGCCACAGGGGGGCGCCCTCGGCAACAAGCAGGCTGAGGCGGCTGCGCCGGCGGCTTGGTGGAGGCAGCAGTCGGCCGCCTGGGCAGGATGTGTCTGATGGCCTCAGACTGCTTCTGGGCGGCAGAGAACTGATGGGCAAACCTCTCTACCGCGTCGCCGAAGAGGCCATATATATATATATATATATATATATTATATACGCAATGAATCCTCGTAGAGCAGCACGTCCTCTGAGGTAAATATCCTCAAAACAATGTTTATTCATGATTCAGTTATATAAATTATATAACAACAGTTTATATATATTGTATATAACAGTTTTATCTCAAAAATATCTCAGTTTTGTCTCGAAGTAATGGTAGTGCTGAGGTGTCATGTATTGTTTCTGAGGATGCTAGATTTTTCTTTCTGCTAGGTCTAGCATTGGACCGTAGCTATCTTGTTGACTGAAATCTTCCATGGTTTCGTTTTGACGAGGATAATGAATTTAATGCACAAAAATAGCATGATGTTGACTTAGTTAGCCACTCTGCATTGGTTTTGTCATCATGTTTGGTGAGATAGCTAACGTGATTTTCTTAGGGCTTAAAAAAAAAATCTTGACCACCACTATTTCTGGCGCTTGACTGAGGATCTGAACTTAGTTCAAGACAATCCACTTCAATGCAGACTAAACCCTATGCATTGCAGATAAAACAGGATTGTATCTTACAATGTCAAGGCATGCCGTCATGTTCAACAAGTAGCTGCCTTAGCCATGTTGTTCATCACTTTAAGCAAGCTAGCTGGCTTCTTGCCTCGTTATAATTCGTAAACATGCCGTATAATTTAGGGGAATTATTATTTTACTTTTATTAATTTTAATTTTTTGCAGCAACCTTGTCTGTGTCCTTAGAGGAACTCTGTCAAATGTGGCCTCTATTCAGACCACCTAAAGATCAAAGAGCTGAAATTCAAGATTTTATGAAGTTTAGGAAGATTTATGTAACCACAATCATTTGCTTTGATTAGCTCGTAAAGCCTCGTCTCTTGTCAAAAGGCTCAACGTGACCACAGACTTTGATGAACACTGCTGGCAGCAGCGTTGTCTGTGTCCATACCATTCTTATCAATGACGGCGGAAACTCGTATCTCCATGCTTCCAAGTCATAAAACTTGTATCTCCAATACAACATGATTTTGGGGAAATGTTGTGTTAATGTTGGTACACAACAGTATATGATAGCAATATAAGGTATAATACCAGCTTTAACAATACAATGTTGAATAACTAAAAAAATATGCTGTTTTTTTAATATCCTGAAAGTTATTTGGAGATATGAGGATTCCGCCCGACAGTGACAATATACAGTGTCCTCCATAAGTATTGGAACAGTAGTTTGAAGACAAAAATACTTTCTTTGCTGTGGAGTCAAGACATTTGCAAATATAATTAAAATATTAATGTGCGACAAAACTACAGGTCACATTTTATTATTAGGTCTTTCGACACATACATGTTTTACCAAATAAAAAGGACAGCACTTTTAGAGTTCATCCCACTATTTCATGTGAGCATAAGTATTGGAACAGTTGAGTTTAAGGCAGATGTAAAAGATTAAAAGCTAATATTTAGTTGCAGATCACTTGCATGCAATCAGAGCAGTGAGTCTGCAACCCATATACATCACCATACTCTTGGTCTTATGCTTTGTAATGCTTTTCTCCAGCCTTTAAGGCAGCCAATTCCAACTGTTGCTTGTTTTGGGGAGTTTCTGTCTTTAGTCTCCTCTTAAACTGGTGAAATTAATGTTCAATCGGATGTAAATCTGGAGATTGATTGGGCAATCTAAGACTTTACAATTATTTGCCCTGATAAAGTCCTTGACTGAACTGGCAGGATGTTTTGGGTCATTGTCCTGATCCAATATGAAGTGCTTTCTAATGAGTTTGGTGGCATTTTCTTGAATATTGGTAGCCAAGATGATTTTGTACCCTTCCAAATTCATTCTGCTACTGCCATCTTACATTAAGTCATCATTAAAATTAAGAGGTCCTGTTCTAGAGACAGCCATCCATGCCATGACATTACCTCCACCAAGCTTTACAGATAAGGTTGTATGCTTAGGATCATTTGCAGTTCCCTTTTTTCTCCACACTTTTGCTTTCCAATCACTTAGATAAAGGTTAATCTTTGTCTCATCGGTCCATCCAAAACTACTGGCTCACATTTGTGGTGCTGATCAGAGGTTAGCATCTTGCTGTGTGGCTTCTGTAATTCTGCATCAAATTCTCCTGTGGACTGTAGATTGACAGAGCATCACCCCAGCTTTCTGGAGGTTGTTGTGGTGGTTTTACAGACATGTATTTTAGGGTTCATTTTCACAGCTTTTATGATTTGTCTGTCATCAACTACTGTTTTTTTCTCAGCCAATCAGGTCGTCGTTGGTTGCTGATGTCGCCGGTAGTTTCCAAACTTTCGATTTCACCATGCCCTTTGTTTTTCCTATAGTTCTAATTGACTTCCTCTTTACATTTAGCATCCAAATTGCTTGCTTGTCTTTCAGAGTCGGCTTCCTCATCTTTATCCTTGTTTGTGTATGTCATCATCGAATGCAAGACTTAGAATGCAGAAGCAATGGATAAAACTGATAAGACACATTTCCTGCTTTTAATATCTGAAGAATTAATGCAGCAGGTCACAGCTGAACACTTAGAAATACCTGAGGCAACTGTTCTGATACTTATGCTCACATCAGATAGGGAGATGAAACTCTGAAAGTGCTGATCTTCTTAACTGGTAAAACATCTTTGTGTTGAATCACCCAATAATAAAATGTGATGTTCTGTAGTTTTGTCTCATATTCATCTTTTAATCATATTTACAGATTTCTTGACTCCACAGCAAACAGAACAATTTTGTCTTTACTGACTTAGTCAGTACTTAGTTTAAAATGATGACTCTCTTGAGGATTCAGTGCTTTAATCACACGCTAAATATTCTAAAGCTCAACAGCTTTAGACTTAAAGAGGGCAAATGTTAGAAAACCTGTGTAATAGAGTGGATGAGCGTGAGGAGGTTGGTGACATGCTGGATTAGATAAACTGTCATTCACAAGTCCTAAGCATGATTGAGTATGAACACAGATCAGACTTATTTTCCACACCAAAATGCATGTCTGATTCAGGAGGGTGGTGTGTGTTCATTTACACCTTAACCAGCAGCATAGTTTAATACTTTTTATACTCCAATGCATATTTTTCATCATTAGTCTATTTTTGAAATTTAAGAAAGAAAAAGTTAATTAAACATTCATTGACACATTCACAATTTTGTTGTCCCTTTATATGATGTATGGTTTGGTATACTAATAGTCTGTTAGAAGCTTTTCAGAGAAAATATACAGCAATTTGCAAAACAATCCACAAAAAAAAAAACTATATATATATATATATATATATATATATATACAGTGTTGGGGAGTAACTAGTTACATGTAACGGCGTTACGTAATTTAATTACAAAATAAATGTAACAGTAATCAGTTACAGTTACTAAGAAAAAATGAGTAATTAAATTACAGTTACTTATGAAAATTGTAATGATTACAAAGAGGATTACATTTGAATATTTACACACATCCACATACAGCTTATTTCTTTCCCAAATTGCACTAAGACATATGGCCCATAATCTCCGAGACGCGGAAAACACATTCGTAGAATCCAGTCATAAAAATGGAATTCAGCCTATAATGACGCAATATGCCACATTTTGGACGAATAAATCAAAAGTAGGTCAGTACACTTGAATCAAAACCCGATATGGACTAATGTCTGTGAATATTAAGCCGCAAAAAGACTGAATATGAATCCTGCACATTCTGCGTGTCTGTGGAAATCAGGCGCTGACTGGACATCGGGAGAACCGGGACTATTCCCGGTGGCCTGGCAGACGATTTGGCCTTCTACTTTAATATTGTTATTGTATAATTGCAGGCCGAATATACTAAAGCGATTATTTCCAAATCCGCCATTCGATAATTAAATCTCTAATAAATCATGGATCGGTTAGTCGTGACTGGCAATGGTTCTCCGCGCCTCCGCCGAACGGTTTGGATCAGACTCCGAGTAATCAATGCGAGAGAGAGAGACCGGAGTGGACTGTGTAAGCGCACAGCTGGAGCAGAGAAGCGACACTTCTGTTCAGGGTTTCAGGTGCAGGTCAGTTTCATCTGTAAATATGCTAATGTAGTTTTGTCTTTGTTTACTTAGTCAAGCAGCAGCACATTGCTCGCAATCACTCAAAATACTGTATAAACGACGTCATTATTATCTATTGTAATGTTACAGTAGTAAGTTAGCAGACAAATCATCATATGTTATCATAGGTTTAGGGAGAGCTAGTGGATACAAAAACACAACCCTTAGGAAAATTAATATAGCCTATGGTATGGCACTAACCGTGGTTTAACTATGGAATTTGTAGTAAAAATAAATACAAGTGGTAATTAATTTGCCAAAAAAACAAAATTGCACTTACAAAACATGGTAAAAGTCAAATAAAAATCTTCAGTATTAAAGTCATGAGAGAGATGGATGGATAATGGAAGTGAAGGTGCTGTTCAGGAGAGAACTCTTACTTGCGTTGCAAAGTCCCCAACCTAAGGATTCAAATCTTTTTCATGTCAGGTCCAAAAAAATAATAATAGGGTTGTCCATGTTTCAGAATGGGTTGTGGCTGTATGAGTGGGAGATTTCCCAGCCTATTTTTTCCCCAGTCCGCCCCTCATGGAAATTAATCTCTAGAACAGTCACTTCATGAGCATTTTTTACTTATTTTGAGAAACTATCATCATATCATATACAAAGAGACAGCAGTGTTTCAAAAAGACACCAATGTTTCAGGAGTTTAGTACACAAAATAGGACACATGCTTATTAGATAACCGTATTTGAGTTGATGTATATGCTTTTATTTTTTTATTAACTATTTTTCCCCAAACCATTGTTAGATGCAGTTAAATGCTTGTAGTTATGCAAAGATTTGGTTTCAAAAACAGTATCTATAAACTATTTCTTTTGATTTTAAATCTGCATTGAACTTCAGATCAATCTCTAAGTAAAGTCTGATTGTGTGGTGAATGTGTTCAAATGTGATCATCTTAATTTAAGTGATGAAGGATGGTGAAAGTCTGACAGTATTGAGCTCTACTTTAAGGTTAAACCTGCATGGTGTAAAATGGTTGAAGATGATTAACAGTTGCAAATTAATATTCATTAGAAATTTATAAAAGTAATCAAAATGTACTCAAAAGTAATTAGTTACATTACTTTATTAAAGTAATTAAAAAAGTTACACTACTATTACATTTTAAACAAGGTAACTTGTAATCTGTAACCTATTACATTTCCAAAGTAACCTTCCCAACACTGTATATATATATATACAGTACAGACCAAAAGTTTGGACACACCTTTTCTTTATTTTCATGACTTTGAAAATTGTAGAGTCATACTGAAGGCATCAAGGGCTATTTGACCAAGAAGGAGAGTGATGGGGTGCTGCGCCAGATGACCTGGCCTCCACAGTCACCGGACCTGAACCCAATCGAGATGGTTTAGGGGTGAGCTGGACCGCAGACAGAAGGCAAAAGGGCCAACAAGTGCTAAGCATCTCTCGGGGAACTCCTTCAAGACTGTTGGAAGACCATTTCAGGTGACTACCTCTTGAAGCTCATCAAGAGAATGCCAAGAGTGTGCAAAGCAGTAATCAAAGCAAAAGGTGGCTACTTTGAAGAACCTAGAATATGACATATTTTCAGTTGTTTCACACTTTTTTGTTATGTATATAATTCCATATATAATTCCACATGTGTTAATTCATAGTTTTGATGCCTTCAGTGTGAATCTACAATTTTCATAGTCATGAAAATAAAGAAAACTCTTTGAATGAGAAGGTGTGTCCAAACTTTTGGTCTGTACTGTATACAAATATATATATATATATATATATATATATATATATATATATATATATATATATATATATATATATATACACAGAAATTTTATTTTTAAATAAGACAATACTGTAATTTTATATTTCGATTTGAGCAAAGAATTTAGAAACCAACATACCAACATACAAAATAATAATTTATTTAATTAGATTTCTGACTTTATAAATACGGAAATGTCAATACTTACCTTTTGATACTTTTGAACTCACCTAAAGGATTATTAGGAACACCTGTTCAATTTTTCATTAATGCAATTATCTAATCACAACTAATCACATGGCAGTTGCTTCAATGCATTTAGGGGTGTGGTCCTGGTCAAGACAATCTCCTGAACTCCAAACTGAATGTCAGAATGGGAAAGAAAGGTGATTTAAGCAATTTTGAGCGTTGCATGGTTGTTGATGCCAGACGGGCCGGTCTGAGTATTTCACAATCTGCTCAGTTACTGGGATTTTCACGCATAACCATTTCTAGGGTTTACAAAGGATGGTGTGAAAAATGAAAAACATCCAATATGCGGCAGTCCTTTGGGCGAAAATGCCTTGTTGATGCTAGAGGTGAGAGGAGGATGGGCCGACTGATTCAAGCTGATAGAAGAGCAACTTTGACTGAAATAACCACTCGCTACAACCGAGGTATGCAGCAAAGCATTTGTGAAGCCACAACACGCACAACCTTGAGGCGGATGGGCTACAACAGCAGAAGACCCCACCAGTTACCACTCATCTCCACTACAAATAGGAAAAAGAGGCTACAATTTGCACGAGCTCACCAAAATTGGACAGTTGAAGACTGGAAAAATGTTGCCTGGTCTGATGAGTCTCGATTTCTGTTCAAACATTCAGATGGTAGAGTCAGAATTTGGCGTAAACAGAATTAGAACATGGATCCACCATGCCTTGTTTCCAGCAGGATAATGCACCATCACAAAGCTCGAATCATTTAAAATTGGTTTCTTGAACATGACAATGAGTTCATTGTACTAAAATGGCCCCCAGAGTCACCAGATCTCAACCCAATAGAGCATCTTTGGGATGTGGTGGAACGGGAGCTTCGTGCCCTGGATGTGCATCCCACAAATCTCCATCAACTGCAAGATGCTATTTCTAAAGAATGCTTTCAGCACCTTGTTGAATCAATGCCACGTAGAATTAAGGCAGTTCTGAAGGCGAAAGGGGGGTCAAACACAGAATTAGTATGGTGTTCCTAATAATCCTTTAGGTGAGTGTGTAAATATATATATATATTAGGGATGTGAGATCTCGCGAGATCCAATGTGTCAGTCAGATCTCGCGAGAACGTGACGATATCCTTTACAGTTTTACAACCGCACATCATTTCTGTGTTACAGACATTTAGATAACAGAAGTACTGATTTAAAAGTTTATAGTTTGGGTATAAAAACTTATTCTCTCTACACTAGTGATCAAACAAAAGTATCTAAAGTATCTAATCCATTTAAAAAAGTATTTGTCATTGAATCGTTCATTCAAAAGATTCTAATTGAGAAACAGGTCTTTATTAATTGAGACATTGACTCAATTTTTATTTTCAAATGAATATATATTTTTTTAAAGTATATATTATTTCATGGAGGAATTGAATTTGAATAAATATTGTATATTTTTATAATATATGATAATTTCCTTAAACTTTAGTAGCTTGTATTCTCAGTATCACTGCTATTCCCTGTTGGTTTGAGATGTCGATTGTTTTAATAGATCTTGCTGTGTAAATTCCAAATCGATACAAGATAGCTATTATGCCACTATTAACACAGAAAAAGATCAATCATGTTTCAGCAGCTATACAATGTTCTGGAGCTTAGAGGAGAAATTGGAGAAAGGATAGAAGATATTTTCTGTAATGTGTGTCTTTCAAATATTGTACATAGCAAATGAAGATGGGTGTGATTGTGTGAGGATCAGGTGAATGCCGTGATTGTGCTTATAGTTCTTTTACAATGCTCAGTGTCACCCATAGTGTGCAAGAATGTTAATGATTCCCCATCGCCTCTTTTGTAACTGTATCAATTTTAATCTGTCCTCATACAGTCACAAATGACCTTTTACTAAATGACTGTTTAATCCATTAATTCTGTTAAGATTATTACTGTTCCAATTCCACAGTTTAAACAGAGATTGCAGTAGAAAGAAAAAAAAGAAGAAAAAACATAAATGAAATCTTTTTAATATCTCAATTATTTTTCTTAGACACTGTGAGAATAAATGCAAATGAAGACTTTTGTTTCTCATTTTTGTCCTGAGAAATATAATGCCTCTTTTTTTCAGGGTTTTTGAAAATATCACAAACTTGAAGTGCTATGATGCTAATAAAAGTCTGAGATGTGTACAGTGTTTAAACTCAATCCTTTCTTAAGTTAAGAAAGGTAACTGCAACTTTAAAAACTCATAATTGTTAGAAATACATTCTAAATTGTGAGATATAAATGTGCAATTGCTATTTTTGGTTCACTTTATTTTGATTGTCCACATTCTACTAACAGTGTAACTTTGCAACTAGATGTCAACCCGCAGTCATTAGAGTATATTTGTGTCTCAAGTCTAATATACATTTGTATTTGGTAAGTTGTGGCCTAATGGTTAGAGAGTTGAACTTGCAATCTAAAGGTCGCGAGTTCAAGTCTTAGGCCAGCAGGGATTGTAGGTGGGGGGAGTGGATGTACTGTACAGTGCTCTCTCCAACCTCAATACCATGACTGAGGTGCCTTTGATCAAAGCATAAATGGCTGCCCACTGCTCCGTGTGTGTGTACTTTGGATGGGTTAAATGCAGAGCACGAACTCAGAGTATGGGTCACCATACTTGGCTGTATAACACGTATTTGCAAGTATATAGCTTATTCTACTAACCCTAAACCTAACGTAACAGTCTACTCTGAGTTAATAGACATGTAGTATCAAATTAATGAGAAATAGTTGGCATATAGTTGCAAAGGTATTTATAGTTAGTAAAATGGACTAATTAGTAGTGGATTATCAAAATAAAGTGTAACCCTATTTATTATGGCAGAAACTAAAAAAAAAAAAAAAGAATTGCAAGATGCAAACTAATATGAGATGTACTGTAGGTTCAGAATTCTCATGGGGAAAAAGTCAAAATTGTAAGATATAAACTCTGTGTTTGGGAAAGCTGTTTGAAAACAATCCTAATTTTCGTTCTATTTGGTGATGAACATGGGCTATAAATTACACACGTCTGCTATGAATGAAACATAACTGAAAACTCTGCTGAGATATGATAGAGCAACATCTGATCAATAACATTTTCTTGTTGGCATATTGCTTGGTTTCGTTCCATGTTTGCAGCTTCACTGACAGTGAATTATGTCTCTCAGTTTCAGGCTTCTTTCCTGGCACATGGAATTCCTCACAGAGTATCCCTACAATGACACTTATTATGACAATGGGACCGGGTCCCTCAACAGCACAAGCTGTGAGGCCAAGCATCAGTATAACTACTATGCCCTGCTCCTGACTCTCCTCATCTTTGTCATTGTCTTCGGCAATGTGTTGGTGTGTATGGCAGTCTCTCGAGAGAAAGCGCTGCAGACCACCACTAATTACCTCATTGTCAGCCTGGCGGTGGCAGATCTTCTCGTGGCCACATTAGTTATGCCCTGGGTGGTGTACCTTGAGGTAAGAAACATTAATTGTGTCATATGGAGCCACATTTCTGTATGTCTAAAAATGACAACCTTTACTTTTAAACACTTTAAGGATATGAGGCATGATTCAAAGTGCCTCGCTATTGTTTAAATATATGCTATTGAATTAATTTAATTGGATAACCAGCTAACAACACCTTCGGGACATGTCCCAGGGGCTTCTGTAAGCTGGCACCTTACAGCTTTTGGGTTTATAATGCACTCGGCCCCACACAGCTTCAGTGTCGGCTGTGTGATTTCCAACTCCCAGATAGCAAATTGATCTTAGCTGTTACAATCTGTATAAGACCACAAATAGAACCCTGCAAGTGCTATTTTGGAATTTTGATACAAGATATTTTAACCTTTGACCCAAGCATCACATACAGATAAAATTATTAACTTTAGTATAATAATTATTATTATTATTATTAGTAGTAGTAGTAGTAGTAGTATTTAAATAAATAAATAAATAAAAGGGTCACACTTCAGTTTGGAGATCAATTCGCACTATTAACTATGGATTTTCCCGGGGGGCGCTGCTAAGGTGCACATGGAGTAGACGTGTTTTATCGAGCTCCTCCACACCAAGTTTCTTCAACGAGTGAAACTAAATGCCGTCTTCATTTTTATTTCATATACGTGTGTTGTAAACTTTATTTAGTTTGTATCTCTCAATTAGTAAACACCTGGATGCGCAAAATGCCTTTAAAATCGGCAAAAGCCTCAAAAAGTTCCGGCCCTCAGCCGTCGGCTAGTTGTGACGAAGCTAATCCCGCCGCTAGCCAAGCCTCTGTCGACGACGATACACCGTCGATGTGGGAAAAGATATCAAACAGGATTCTTGCGACAATAAATGAAAGATTTGACAAGTTTGAGGAAGACTTTAGGTCTCTACAGACATCGGTACGGGATTTCGCGGAGAGAGTGGAGACTGTTGAGGGTCAAACACGAGACCACGAGGACCGCCTGTGCTCTCTCGAAGCGACTTTGACTGATTTGCAAAAGACCAATAAAGCTCTTAAAGCGAAGGTCAACGACTTAGAAGGGTGATCTCGGTGCAACAACATAAAAATAATTGGTATCCCGGAGGGAGAGGAGAAAGGGAGACCGACCGAGTTTGTCGCGGCGCTAATTCCAAAACTACTGGGAGAGACTCACTTTCAAAGACCGCCGGTCAGAGTGTTTGCACATTTGAAATCACTTAAGGCTGATATAATATTTCTCCAGGAAAGCCACCTCAGTATAACTCATCAATGCAGACTCAGGACCAACTCGATATCACAAGTCTACCAGGCTCCATTCAATGCCAAAGCAAGAGGTGTAGCTATTCTTTTTCGTAAGAATGTTCCTTTTCGACTTTCATCCATGGTTGCTGATCCCCAGGGTAGATATATAATGGTATATGGGCATATTAATGCTTTCCCAATAACTTTGCTTAATATATATGGCCCCAATTTTGATGACTCTGACTTTTTCCACAAAATCTTTAGTGTAATCCCTGATGCAAATTCTTCAAATGTCATAATAGGTGGAGATTTCAACTGTTATTTAGATCCTTATACCACCACCTACAACCACCTCCATACAAACACTTAACAATTTAATCAAATCTAGAAACATGGTTGACATTTGGAGGCTTCAACATCCGAACGATAGGGATTATTCCTTTTACTCCCATGTTCACAAATCATACACTAGAATTGATTACTTTTTGGTAACATCTGAATTGATTTCCAATATTAATAATACTAAATATCACAATATATTAATATCTGATCATAGCCCAGTTACACTCCAAATTAAAAGTGTTTTGCCAAAAGGAAACTACTCGTGGCATTTCAACCCAATGCTAATCAAAGATTCAACTTTTATTTTACATTTAAATGAAAAAATGGATGAGTTTTTTGCGACTAACGACAATGGCGAGGTTTCAGATTCAATTTTGTGGGATACCTTTAAGGTCGTAATGCGAGGCCATATTATATCATTTGAGTCGTCTAAAAAACGGGCTTTAAATAGTAGGCTTCGGAAAATAGAGGAAACTTTGCCGGTACTCGAACAAGCTTATAGAGTGTCACTCTCAAAGTCTGATTATAATAAAATATTAAAACTAAAATATGAATATAATTCTATCTTAAATGGCCAAATAGGTAACCTCCTCCTCAAACTCAAGCAGAAGAATTTTGAGTTAGGGGATAAACCTGGAAAGTTGCTTGCTAGGCAATTGAGGGTTGAACAAGCCAAGAAGGCAATTCACATGGTTAAATCAAAAACAGGCATCCCGATAACTAATCCTAATAAGATAAATTAATGTTTCAGGGAGTTTTATTCTGAACTATATACTTCTAAAATTAAAGATGCTGACCTTAATTATGATAGCTTTTTTTCTAAACTTAATCTTCCAAAACTTAGTAAATCCAATAGGTCTGATCTAGAATCTGAACTTTCAATTGAAGATTTGTTAGAGGCAATTCATGCTTTTCCATCTGGGAAAGCAGCAGGCCCGGATGGGTTTGGCTGTGAATCTTTTAAAGCTGTTAGTAAGAAGCTGGCCCCTTATATGCTGAGAATGCTACAAGATTCAATGCAAAGGAAAAGGCTGCCTGATTCTTTGTATGAAGCAAATATTTGTGTAATTCTGAAAAAAGGAAAAGCTGAAACAGATCCAGCTAACTATAGACCCATTGCTCTTTTAAATTTTGATCAAAAAGTTTTGACTAAAATATTGGCTTCCAGATTAGCACGACATATCTCAACAATTATTCATCCTGACCAAACTGGGTTTATTCCAGGAAGGTTTTCATTCTGTAATGTCCGCCTACTACTTAATATTTTATATTCTGATCATCAGTTAGCCGACAATTCTGCAGCCGTTATTTCACTAGATGCCCAAAAAGCCTTTGATCAGATTGAGTGGCCATATATGTTTGAGACTTTGAAACAGTTCGGATTTGGCGACAAATTTATCAACTGGATCAAAATTGTTTACTTCCATCCGTCCTCATCTGTATTGACCAATGGTATTAGATCCAGCTCTTTTGAACTGAACCGGGGTGTACGACAAGGTGATCCTCTTTCACCTCTACTTTTTAACATTGCGCTCGAGCCATTAGCGGTAGGAATTAGAACTCATCCACATATCCATGGAATCTCTTTGGGCAATGCTGAAATTATGATAAGCTTATATGCAGATGATCTCTTACTGTATATCACAGATCCTGTGGTTTCTGTCCCGAAAATCTTAGATTACATTGACACTTTTAGTAAACTTTCAGGATACACCATAAATTGGAGTAAAAGTGAATTTTTGCCCCTAGCAAATAAATTAAGTGATACTTTTTTGAACAGCATACCATTTAAAATAGTGGATGATCACTTTACATATCTCAGACTGAAAATTTCAAAGAACCCTAAGCAGCTGTTTAATTTAATTTTTTTAGACATGATTACAACGAAGCATTGAAAGCTGGAAACTGCTCCCTTTATCGCTAATTGGCCGTGTGAATGTGATAAAGATGATTACTCTTCCTAAATTTCTATATCTTTTTCAAAATCTCCCAGTTTTTTTGCCGGCAACTTTTTTTAAGCAACTTGATTCAATAATTCTTTCATTTGTATGGAATGGTAAAACACCTCGCATAGCAAAAGCCCACTTGCAAAAACCTTCTGATTGTGGAGGCCTGGGCCTTCACAACTTTAAGCATTATTATTGGGCAGCAAATGCCAGGGCTCTCACTTTCTGGCAAAGGGGTATTCTGGATGATATGCTACCTGAGACTTCTCCTTTTTGGGTACATGCAGAGGCGATGTCAGTGCCAGAGTCTTCTCTCCCAGCTTTACTTTTTACAGAGTGTAAATCTATACATAAATTAGCTAGCAATAATTTTGTATTAAGAAATTCCCTCAAGATTTTGAATCAGATCAAAAAAATCTATAAACTACCAAAAGTCTCAGTCAATACACCAATATCATGCAATCCTTCGATTGAGCCTTCTCGGATTGATGGAGCTTTTTCAGGATGGAGAAAAAAAGGTTTATGCTGTATAGGAGATCTCTATATAGCAGATCAATTTGCATCCTTTTTGCAGCTTAAAAATACATTTGTACCTGCAAATTAGAAATTATGTAAAGAAAAATATTCCACAATTTATAAATAAACCTGAAAGCAATGTTATTCACACGCTTTTCTCCTCTAATCCTGAAACTAGACATTTGGTATGTCGTTTTGTTCATGCTTTTACAACACCTATAAGCACAAAGCACCTTAAAATAGCCTGGTCTACTGAATTAAGCAACGACGTGTCTGATAAGATCTGGGAAGAAGGTCTGTCGAGAATAAAGAGTTGTTCTGTAAATTCAAGATATAAACTAATCCAGTTTAAAGTTATGCATCGTATTCATTACTCCAAAACTAGATTGAACAAAATATTTCCCTCAATTTCTTCTAAATGTGATAGGTGCAAGATGGCAGATGGGACATTGGCACATTTATTTTGGTTTTGCCCTATTCTTTATGATTTTTGGTCTAACGTTTTTGAATTGTTTTCAAGCGCATATGGAATTAACATTCAGCCCGACCACAATCTGGCCATTTTGGGCTATTCTGATGTTATGGATACTATCCCTCATACTCATCAGCACGCGCTAATGGTAGGCTTAATCGCAGCCAAAAAGATTATACTCCTCAATTGGAAAACCTCACAAGCTCCTTGTTTTCAGAGATGGTTAAATGAGATGCTTCATATCATTCAAATGGAACAGCTATGTTTTGGTGAGCTTGGCGCACTAAAAAGATTTGAAGCCACTTGGGGACCTCTCTTGAGTCTTTTGGAAGTTCAAAAATAACATACTCTGTAATCATATCCTTTATTTTATTTATTTATTTATTTTTTTAATTCGTACCAGTTTTATTTACTTCTCTAATGGTGATATTACTTATTTACAACACAACTGTGAATATTGTCACTTATGCCTACTCTCAATAATTATTATGTATATATATTTGCTGACTGAGGCAATCCAGATGTTTTTTTTTTTTCTTTTTCTTTTTTTTTCCTTGTTGTCTACTGTTGGTTGTTTATTTATGTTTCTGTGTTTGTTAATGCAACTTTAAAACTTTAAATAAAATATAAAAAAAAAAAAAAAACTATGGATTTTCCCGTAGTATACTCCTAATTCGCAGCTTATTAATAGTAAGGTAGTTGTTAAATTTAATTATGGGGTAGGATTAAGGGATGTAGAATATGTTAATGCAGAATAAAGCATTAATATGTGCTTTTTAAGTACTAATAAACAGCCAATATGTATGCATCCTAATACATGTTATTAAGTAAATAGTTAATAGTGAGAATTGGTCCCTAAACTAAAACACAAGATCTTGCTTGACATCTTGTAACATAAATACAGTATATCACTTCTAAGGTTTTCTGTAAAAAGACACAGAAATCCATTGTTAATTTTGACAGCAAGTCAAATCAAGTTTAAATTATCATATCCCTTTGACTAAAATGACATTTAGTTGTAGTCATCTGTATGGTTTTTTTTAGTGTACTTTTAGTCGACTAAATATACATTAGATTTAGTCAACTAAAATTTTACAGATTTAGTTAATAAAACTATATATTATAATAATACTTCTAATAATGATATTTCTTCAAGACGCTTCAAGAAACCTGCCTGCAAAGCTACCTGAAAAAACTATGTGCAAGTGTACCTAGAGCAAAAGCTGCTTCAAATGCAAAGGATGGTCACACTAAATGCTTATTTTACATTATACACTATTTTTGAAAGGATCCTCATTTTACAGCATTTTTACACAAGTGCTGAAACTTTAAACAATTCGATAGCTTTGCAAGTAGGTTTCTTGAAGCATTCATATATATAAACTAATATTGTCTATAATTTATGCATGCCTCAGTGCATGCTGGGAACTTAACCATTAACAAATCAGCAACATTGTTCAATATAAAAAAAAGGGAAGCTGGGCCATCATCAGTTAAAATATTATTGTTAGTCTACCATGCATATGTATATATGATGTCAGCTTTCTTCTATGACACAAAATTAAAGTCTCTTCCATGGTTTAAAGTATGAAGCATACATACAAAAGAATGACTTATGTACATGTTTGTAAGTCTAAATAGGCTAAATGCTAGCTCTTGCTGGCCAAACAGTATGAAGTCCCTCCCTTCCCAGAAGGATTGCAACTGCATGTCATAATCTTCCACTCCTGTATTTGCATTTGATTTAATGAGTATTATAGAGATAATGTTATAATTTATATTGACATTATTGATTTTATTTTCTTATTTTTCGTTTCCATTTTAATTTGAATTATTTTTCATAATTTTGATGTTTTCATTATTCTGTACTGTGTATGTTGGTGTGTAAATGTTTCATATAGCACTATGTTAAAGTGACCGTGACCTATGTAATATAAATAAAAATTCTTCTTCTTCTGTTCATTTACTTAATAGGTCTTTATAGCTTCTATAAGATTTTATTTAAATGTTAGTTTTAGTTCATCAGGTTAAACTAAGATAGAAAGATAGAAATGTGGTCTTTGTAAATTTCTGAAATTACAGATGCATCTCAATAAATTAGAATGTTGTGGAAAAGTTCATTTATTTCAGTAATTCAACTCAAATTGTGAAATTTGTGTATTAAATAAATTCAATGCACACAGACTGAAATAGTGTAAGTCTTTGGTTCTTTTAATTTTGATGATTTTGGCTCACATTCAACCAAAACCCAACAGAGAGGATCCAGGGCACCTTGTCTCCAAAAATTTGATTGATGAGGGTCATAAAAGCCATCTGTTCTGGACACCTGTTTTTACACCCCCCTCCCCTCCCTGTACACCCTCCAGTGACCTTAATATGAACTTATGAACCAAGGAGGAATTTCGGAGGAGGGAGAAGTTGTGGGAAGCTATGTGCTTTTTTTAAACTTTGAAAAGGGGCGAAATCATGAAAATGGTGTAAGGGAAGATTTTATTAAGGTTTTAAATAAACAGTGTATTTCAAGAAAAAGGTTATAAACACATAGCAGCAATGGAAACAATGTAATGATCCTTTTCGTAGTTGGAAAAGTGTAACAACGTTGTTAAAGTTACGAGTCAAAACTATCAGATATGTTTTCGTTAAGCAATACGTGAAAAAGATGTGAGAGCTTGTAGCATTACAATTTAAAAATGGTGTTTTGTTACCAGTTAGAAAATAAAGAAAACTAGGTAATAGAGTTTTAGCATTTGTACCTTACCTCAAACTGAAAAAAAGAAACGAATGTAAAGCAGCAATACAACCCAGAAAAGTAGGCGTTTTGTCACGAGGTTAGAGAAAATTTAAAACAAAAGAAAAAAGATGGTAGACATTACGTGGATCTAAAATAAAATACACCAGACCCCGTCTTTAAAACACCAGCACAAGATACTTGTCAAAACTATTCTGTACTTTACCACTAACTAAAATTTTACTGACAAGAGTTAAACAAAAGAAAAAAAAGATCTCACAGCAAAGTGTTATGACGTCTCCGGTAACGTTAGCTCGACTCAAACAAAACAAAAAGAAGCGAACGTAAAGCAATGTTATAAACCAAGAAAGTAGGCGTTTGTCACATCGGGTGAAATGTTAAAACAAAAGAAAAAAATAGGTAACTTAGGCATTTACGCGGATCTAAAAGAAAATAGCCTACATCAGACAAGATACTTGTCAAATCTATGCAGTACTTTACCACTAACTACAATTTTAAAAAGCGAGACTGTTAGACGAAAGAAAAAAAAAAAAGATCCTCCGGCAGAGTTGTGAAGCGTCCGTAAAACAACCTCCCGGCACCGATGAACAGTTAGAATGAGGCTCGGGAATGCTCCGGAAAAAAAACCACGCCTCCAGCGCTAGAGAGGGCCGGGCAGGAGGCGTGATAGCAGCATTAAATAGAATTAAACGTTACAATAATTAAACTAAGTAGTTTTTAATAAATAGACATCAGTCCTTAATTAGTGAAAACTTTATATCCGTTTAAACATATGGTCAATTTTTACTTTTTAAATGATGTAGACCTATACGATTTTTATTTACTTTTAGGCTAGTCTTAAAAAAAAACATAGTTGAAAAAGCGTTATTTGTTTTTAATGTGTTAAGTTAATTACTTTAATCTATGACTAGTCTAAATTTAGACTATCTCCGTCGATATATTTTTTTATTTTTGTCAAGCTTAATTTCTCAAGCTATGTCAATTAACACACACACACACACACACTTTCCTTCTGTCAAGCTTGTGTCGCGTTATCTAGTAAATAAACCAGACGTCATCTCGGTCATCTCAAGCACCGAAACCCGAATGTGTCGGTGTCTGTGTGATTACAGGCGTCTACATATCAGTTAGACATCAAGCGGTTGTAAAAACATCTAACAGGTTTTGAAATGCTTGTAACTGGCTTGTGAAACTAACTAATTTCAAAGGGTGTTTTATATATATATAAAACACACACACACACACACACACACACACACATACTTTCCTTCCCCCATGCTTATTCTGTGAAACATTTCTATAGCCACATCTTTATTTAACAAAATCTAAAATGAGATCTGATTTATTGCTATATTAAATGCTTCTGTAAGTTGTAATCTTTCGTTGTCATATCTTTTACATTTTATTAAAATAGGTTCAACTGTTTCACAATATCGCATTTAACACAAAGTCCAGACACATGTATTTCATCTTATAAATAATGACTGATTAAGTGCAATGTGTCCAATTCTATGGCGAGATCTTCTCTTCTATTCCCAAAAATTCTCCATTCATTTCCAACTGGTCTTTGAATATTATATATATGCTGGCATTTATTCTAACCAACCCATTTAATTTGACACGTATCTTTTTATTTTTATTTATTTTTAATTAGACCTTTTATTTCTAATTTACTCATTGGAGTATTAAATACGATGTCTGACATTTTAATGGTCCACTTTTATCTGGTCCACTACTTTCATTAACTAAATGTGTGGGTATCCATACAAAATAAATCTTTGTTATTGCTTGTATTCTGAACAAACTCTGTAAAATGCCTGACAAAATGCTTTGTCTAGTAGAAGCTTCACCACTCTTTAAACTTGATAGTACTGAAAATGAGTCTGAACATATGACTACTTTAATGTGTTCAACCCAACTGAAGAGCCAAAAATATGACAATCATTTCTGTAGTATAAACGGACGGATGATTAGATGTTCTTTCTGGTATTCCATGCTCTTTATTTTTAATCTAAACAAAAGACCTTGATGTTTTATTTTATTTTAATAAGCCACTCACACTTACTAACTTCTTATTAACTTATTAACTTCTGGCACGAAATTCTAGATTCATAAATGTATGTTTTTCAAAATTCCCCCACGTTTAGTGGCGTTTAAAGTGGAATTTGTGATGTATTTGGGGGGCGTTAAAAGGCATGAAAAGTCCCAAACCAAGACTTTTGTATTCTTCATTAGAGGACTTTGGTTTCTTAATGTGAAAATCTGTTACTCCCCACTACATTTTCTTTATCATTATATTTTTATTTTTTCTTAAGTGTTGTTTTATATATTTTACATTTATTTTGTTTTATGATGTACAGAGTGTGAACAAAAATTGAGTGTAATCTCAGACCGTATTTGTAAATCTACCAGTAATGGACGTCTTTATGTTTTTAATGTTTAAAGCATCGAATAAAAAATAAAAAACACACACTAACACTTCCCCAACCACCCTAATAACGTTGGTCTTAAAGGTTTAAATGTATGTTAAAAGAATTAAACAAAGAAATGTTTTTAATAACAACACATCAGTTCTCATTCGATGAAAACATTCTACCTGGTTTTAATATTAGACCGATGTTTTAACTATAAAATTAGGTTTACATATACGATTTAATTTTTTAATCTCAACAAAATTCCTTGTTGGAAAAAGTGTTGTTTTATTTAATTTTAATAAGTCACTCACACATACTTTAGTAGTCTAAACCCTTGAATACGTCTTTTATGTTGTCAATATTAACTTCTATCATTGCTATATCATTGCTATATCAATTAAAACATGCGTTTAGGCAAACACAAATATTAAACAGGAATGAATGTGATATGTCAAGATGGGCTTTTCTTGCCAAAGAAACTTTTACAACATTACAGGAAAGGCTAAATATTTCATCTCTAGTAGTGCGTAGAAACGCGTCTGGCGTCTTTGTGTTAACTTTTACGACCATGTCAGACTTTAAAACATCTAAAGGTTTTTGGAGGGGAGGGGTGGGGGGTTTGCAACTCAACTGTAATCTAATTAGTTTTCCGGGGGTTCTGGTGTTTTCCGTGATCAAAGGGTGACAATTTCAACTTTATGGGTTAGACCTGGATAGTAAGTTTAGCTGAAAGTTCATCTACTGGTCAAAAGGATGTGAAATCTTTTAACAAGTCAGACCATAGAAAAATGTAGTTTAATTCGAATTAATTTAGTTTATTTTAGTTACATTTATAATTTTATTAACCCCTAGATCTTTCAACCTCAACATAGACGTACTGAGAATGCAAACAAGTACACAAACACAACCATACAATCATAAACACACACACACACACACACACACACACGCACACACACACACACACACAGATACAAATTTAAACATACAGAAAACATGAACATGTAACCAAACAAATACAAATATACACTCAAACAGGTACATAAATACACAAACAAACAAGCGTAGTCTACCTTGCTTTTTTCAAGTCTCAATACACCCACACCCACACCCACACACACACACACATACTTTCCTTCTCCCGCGCTTATGTCGTGTTATCTAGTAAATAAACCAGACATATGTAGTTAAAAGTATCCCCATTTAACAATATAACAGGAAAGAAATATATCGTCTCAAGTCGTGCATCGAAACGTGACTGTGTCCGGCGTCTGGTGTTGTCATTTAACCGCCAAAACCATCCAGTCATACATCCCAATGTTAGGATTAACAAGACAGAGGGTGTTTTATATAAATATATATATATATATATATATATATATATATATATATATATATATATATATATATATATATATATATATATAAGTAGTATATATTCTACTGCTTATGTCATGATGATTTATGACTTTGACCTTTGACCTTTTGACAGGTTGAACTTCCGGTGACCTTATGATGGATGGGTTGAACTTCCGGAATGAGTTCAGGGGCTAACCTATGACCGTTTCCCACGCATCGATCATGTGGTTTTGACAGAAAGTTTTACCCTATTGACCTAGTTAGTTCTAAATCATGGTTTTTGACGGCTAGTTTAAACGGTAAAGGAAACACTCCCCACGCATCGATCAAGTGGTTTTGACAGAAAGTTTTACCCTATTGACCTAGTTAGTACTAAATTATAGTTTTTGACGGCTAGTTTAAACGGTAAAGGAAACACTCCCCACGCATCGATCAAGTGGTTTTGACAGAAAGTTTTACCCTATTGACCTAGTTAGTTCTAAATCATGGTTTTAGGAAACCCTCCCGATGCATCGATCATGTGGTTTTGACAGAAGCTGTTTGAACTTTGTGTCAGTTAGCTTGTTTGAAGTTTGTGCCAGCTAACTTGTTTGAACTTTATCCCAGTTATTATGGCTTCTCCCCCCTCCCATTACATTCCTGAGCAGTGTATAAATGGGATCGGTGTGTTCTACGTTTGTATATAAAACATTCTATAATTTATATGATATAATTAATTATCATGCTAAAGTTGAAAAAGAAAAACATTTAAGTTATTTCACATTTATATATAAAACATTCTATAATTTATATAATATAATAATTATCATGCTAAAGTTGAAAACATTTTAGTTCTCTTACGAGAGCTCTCTCGTACTGCGTCTTAGCTAAGACGCTACGGGAAAAGTCTCTTTTCACGAAATACTGAAGCAAAAAATTATCCTTAATTTTGTATTTTTGTAAAGCGCATTTGCAGCAGTACACAGCCATAGGCGAGACGGCTCGCTCGCTCACTGGCTTGTTCTGCGGCAACTGCACAGCCTATCGAGCGCAGGCTGATGCAACATCAGACCAATAAGGGCGCTTCGCGCCCTTCTTGCCACTTCCCGCCGAAACGGGTGTGGCCCAACCTATAAAAGGAGCTCGAAAAGGCTGACTCACCTGATTTTTCATCTCTTCAGCGAAGCTCACGCATCGCTGGATCACGAGGAAGCAAGCGCCGTCTGGAAGAGCATATCAGCAGGACGAGCCATCCTGAAGCCGCTGGCACCGCCGCCTTCCACTGCCGTTCCTGCTGCGCTATCCGGCGCCCATATCCTTTATAATCCTTGTTCTGTGATACTCTGTGTGTGTGTTCGCCCTGCGACGCACATTCACAAAAGAGCTGCGTCTTTTTAAAGATGCCTTCGTGCGGCTCGTGCAGAACCCCGCTCAGCGAAGGAGATCGTCATGTCATCTGCGTCTCCTGTCTGGGTGAAGACCATGCAGCGCTCGCGCTCACTGATGGCGGATGTCCTCATTGCGAGCTGATGCCTATGGTGACTCTGAGGACTCGCCTGGCATCCTTCTCGAAGCCTGCATCATCCGCTGCGCCGCAGCGCCGTAAGAAGCGCCGCTCGCAGCGCCTACCAGAACCGCCTCCAGCTCGGCCGAGCTCGCCGGTTCCCTCCGCTTCGCCGGTCTCCCCTGCATCGCTTCCCGATGCTCAGTGTCCGCTGCTTGCCGACGCGTCATCGGAGGAAGTGGATCTCAGGCCCGCGTCGGAGGAAGAAGACACGTGCTCTCTGCTTGCTTCGGGCAGTGAGGGTTGGACGAGCTCCGTGGATCTCGCGCCAGCTGCTCAGAGGCCCAGCAGACGGGGGGATATCGATAAGGAGCTGATGCGTGTACTCTCGTTGGCCGCGGCGAGCCTCGGCCTCGAGTGGTCTGCACCAGCGCCCCCTTCGCGTTCCCGGCTGGATGGTAGCTATCTTCCGGATGAGCGCTCTTCCTCAAGCTCAAAACACGCCCCTTTTCTTCCTGAGCTTCACGAAGAAGTGGCGAAGGCTTGGGACGCTCCATTCTCGGCGAGAATCCGCTCATCTGTTTCGCCAGCATTCTCCACACTGGACGGTGCTAAGAACAGAGGCTACCTGTCACTTCCGCCGGTGGAACAGGCTATAGCAGCGCACCTTTGCCCGCCCTCTGCTGGACGGCGGACTAAGGCGGCGTTGCCATCCAAAGCCTGCCGCATGACGTCATCGCTGCTCACACGGATATTCTCTGCTGCTGGGCAGGCTGCGTCTGCGTTACACACCATGGCGACGCTACAGATTTTCCAGGGCGATCTTCTCCGCAAGCTGGATGAGATGGGACCTGAAGCGATCTGTCTCGCGGATCTGAGGAGTGCTTCGGATCTCTCCCTCCGCGCTACTAAGTCCGCTGCACAGGCCATGGGACGGGTTATGGCTTCCGCTACGGTGGCTGAGAGGCATTTGTGGCTGACGCTTTCTGACATCAAGGAGTCTGAGCGCGCTGCGTTTCTTGACGCTCCGCTAACTCCTGCCGGCCTCTTTGGATCTTCCGTAAACGAGTTTGTGGAGAGATTCGCCGAGGACCAGAAAGCTTCACAGGCGTTCAAGCACTTCTTGCCGAAGCGCTCCAGTTCTGCAGCTAGCCGCTCTAGACCGGCCCCACAGAGCTCTCAGTCACGCCCACCGCCTCCTGCTGCGCCATCACGACAGCGTCAGCAACGCAGCTCGGGACCCCGTTCTCGCTCTTCGAGCCGTCGCCCCGCGCCGCGCTGTTTCTGTAAAAACGAAACCCGTGCACGCTCGTCCGGCCACGGCCGATGGTGCTTTAAATGCAGTGACGATGCCCACTACCCAGTGCCCATCCCCGCATGTAAGCACAGCCCTGCACACAGGGCTGGCGCACATAAGATCGACACAGATCGGTCGAGCGAGCCGCATAGTAAACGTGCCCACTTCCCAGTGCCCACATACACTATGTCACTTACGGCGCGGGGCTTCTGTAAAAACGAGGCCCGTGCACGTACATTCTGCACAGGCAGACGGCGAGTTGGAAGTGGTAAAAGTGCACACATGCAGCCCACGGTTACTCGCAGATATATTGAGTCCCACGGGACCCGCTCAGCCTCCCTCCAGTCGGTTAAGCGCCGGAACGGGGTCGAGGATGAGCGATCTGCCCGCTGTGATCAGCGCGCTCCCCGCCTCAGATGCGCAGCACACTCGAGCGCCGCCGTTGCCCAGTCAACAGAGCGCGTGTCACATCCAGCCCTTAGCCATTCATGCAGATGCATGGTCAGCGCTTCCAGGGGTTTCGGATTGGGTGCTAGGCATTATAAAGAGAGGCTACTCGCTACAGTTTTCTCGACGCCCACCGCGCTTCTCAGCGCGCGTCGAAACTACGGTCAAAACAGAAGTAGCACACATACTTCGGGCCGAAATATCGAAACTGTTGAGCAAAGGGGCTGTAGAGCCTGTGTCTCAAGCTCTAAGCGAGGGGGGGCTGTACAGCAGATACTTTCTGGTGCCCAAGAGAGACGGGGGTCTCAGGCCCATACTGGATCTAAGGCAGCTGAACAAGGCATTGATGAAACGCAGTTTCAAAATGCTCACGACCAGGAAGCTCCTCGCGCAGATTCGCGGAGGGGACTGGTTCATGTCAATAGATCGAAGGACGCGTATTTTCAAATACAGATAGCGTCAAACCACAGGCGGTTTTTGAGATTCGCCTTCGAGGGCCAGGCATACCAGTTTGCAGTCCTGCCATTCGGCTTGTCCGTAGCTCCTCGTACGTTTACGGGGTGCATGGATGCAGCGCTCGCTCCTCTCAGACTCAGAGGCATACGAGTGCTGAATTATTTGGACGACTGGCTGGTTCTGGCCCAATCACGAGCGGAGCTCGTGGACCACAGGGCTGTTTTACTCGATCACCTCGAGAAGCTCGGCCTCAGTGTCAATTGGGCGAAGAGTTCGCTGAACCCCAGTCAGACGATCCTGTTTCTGGGTATAGTTCTGAACTCGTGTTCCATGACGGCGCGACTGTCACCACAGCGCACGATGGGCATTCAGCGCGCAGCGAGTTCTTTCCGCTGCGGCGCGACTGTGTCGCTCAAACACTGTCAAAGGATGCTGGGTCTCATGGCCTCAGCATCTCCGGTTCTGCGGCTGGGCCTGCTCCGCATGCGCCCCCTGCAGTTCTGGCTGAAGGCTCGGGTGCCGCGCAGAGCGTGGGCGTCTGGCCGGCTGCATTTCAAGGTCGATCAGAGCTGTGTTGCGGCTCTAGCACCTTGGACAGCGAACGGCTGGTACCGATCAGGTGTAAGCCTGGGGACTTCCCCGAGTGTGAAAATGGTGTCGACAGACGCCTCCACTTCGGGATGGGGAGCGCTGCTCGAAGGCAGACCGTCCTTTGGCCTATGGTCAGAACGGGAAAAGCTCCATCATATCAACTGCCTGGAAATGCTGGCAGTGGAGAATGCGCTGACGCGCTTTTGTCCCCATATCAAGGATCACCACGTCGTAGTCCGTTCGGACAACATGTCCGTGGTGTCCTACATAAATCGCCAGGGCGGTCTCGGGTCCCGAAACCTGTACAGGCTGACGGAACGCCTCCTGATTTGGGCTCAACGCAACGTGCGCTCGCTGAGAGCAGTGCATGTGCCTGGACTGCAGAATCTGGGTCCAGACAGGCTGTCCAGAGGCAATGTCCCTACGGGCGAATGGTCTCTACACCCGCAAACAGTTCGGCTGTTGTGGGAGAGATTTGGCATGGCGGAGGTGGACCTCTTTGCGTCCCACGAAAACGCTCACTGCCCCGCATTCTTTTCCAAGAACGAAAGCGCGCTGTCACGGAAATGGCCGTGCTGCCCGCTTTATGCGTTCCCTCCCGTCTCCCTCCTTCCGCAGGTGATAGAACGGGTGAGAGAAACGAGATGTTCAATACTGCTTGTGGCACCTCTTTGGAAGAACTAACCATGGTTCCCAGATTTGATGCAATTAGCAGATGTCGCCCCATGGCCGGTACCGTTGAGGAGAGATCTCCTCTCGCAGGCCAGGGGCTCGATTTGGCACCCTCAACCGGAGTTGTGGTCCCTCCATGTATGGGCACTCAACGGTTACCCGCTGATCTCGCAGTGGGAGTGCTAAATACCATCACTCAGGCTAGAGCTCCGTCGACACGACGTCTGTATGCCTCGAAGTGGTCGGTGTTCTCCAGCTGGTGCACAGCTCGAGGTTATTCACCCCTTAGTTGTGAGGTGACGGAGGTCCTCTCCTTCCTACAGGAGCTGTTGGATAAGGGCAGAGCCCCATCCACGCTCAAAGTTTATGTGGCGGCCATCGCGGCGTTTTCTGAAACGGCGTCCGGTCAGTCAATAGGAAGGAACGATTTAGTCATCCGGTTCCTCAGAGGAGCTAGGAGGCTGAATCCTCCCAGACCTCCGTCAGTCCCTATGTGGGACCTCGCGGCGGTTTTGGAGGCCTTGAAGGGTCCCCCTTTTGAGCCTATCCAATCGGTTAGCCTTCAGCATCTGTCGTTCAAGACAGTATTCTTGTTGGCTCTCGCTTCTGTGAAGCGTGTGGGTGATTTGCACGCGCTCTCGGTGAGCCAGTCGTGCTTGGAGTTTGGGCCCAATGACTCAAGGGTCATACTCAAACCTAGGCACGGTTATGTGCCGAAATCCCTCAGCACACCGTTTCGGGCTCAGGTTATTGCCCTGTCTGCCCTGCCGGTGTCAGGGGAGGATGGAGACTCGAGTCTTCTTTGCCCTGTCAGGGTTTTAAGAGCTTATGTGTCTCGCTCTGCTGCCTTTCGGCAGACGGAGCAGCTATTTGTCTCATTCGGTGGACGTTCCAAAGGAATGGCTGTTTCGAGACAGACTCTATCCAGATGGATAGTTGACGCCATAGCGTTAGCTTACGCTTCCAGGGGCCTTCAGTGCCCGTTGGGCTTCAGAGCACACTCCACAAGAGGCGTCGCCTCATCGTGGGCGTGGTCTACTGGGATCTCCTTGCAGGATATATGTATGGCGGCGGGTTGGGCCTCGCCGTCTACATTTATCAGGTTCTATAACCTGGAGGTTCCCGCCTTGCAAGCAAGGCTGCTGTCGGTATAGAAGAATCAGGGCCCTGAGGGGAATTCTGAATTCATGAGCGCTAGGCGCTGCCGACTGTTATATGGGCAGTATTGCGTAAGACCCGCATTGCCACATTGGTCAGGCCTTGCCTCGGCTGTGTGATGTCATATTGCCGCATCTACGGATGCTGCTAGATATGGGACGGAGGGTTTTTCCCCCTTTTTTCTGTCCCGGACTCTCTGTGAGTCCCTCAGGTGACTGTGCACTGTAAATCCTGGGCGTTGCTTCAGGTTTATCGGTGTGTGATCCCTGCGCGCACGGCGTTTTACATCGGGTTTCCGTAGCGTCTTAGCTAAGACGCAGTACGAGAGAGCTCTCGTAAGAGAACGTACTCGGTTACTAAACGTAACCTCGGTTCTCTCTAGAAGAGCGAACGAGTACTGCGTTCTCTGCCGTGCGTACGATTCACTCTGGTTCGCTTCGGCGATGAAATAAATCAGGTGAGTCAGCCTTTTCGAGCTCCTTTTATAGGTTGGGCCACACCCGTTTCGGCGGGAAGTGGCAAGAAGGGCGCGAAGCGCCCTTATTGGTCTGATGTTGCATCAGCCTGCGCTCGATAGGCTGTGCAGTTGCCGCAGAACAAGCCAGTGAGCGAGCGAGCCGTCTCGCCTATGGCTGTGTACTGCTGCAAATGCGCTTTACAAAAATACAAAATTAAGGATAATTTTTTGCTTCAGTATTTCGTGAAAAGAGACTTTTCCCGTAGCGTCTTAGCTAAGACGCAGTACTCGTTCGCTCTTCTAGAGAGAACCGAGGTTACGTTTAGTAACCGAGTACGTTATTTCATATATGTGCCATTGTTATTTCACATATATATATATAAAACATTATATAATTTATATGATATAATTAATTATGCTAACGTTGAAAAACATTTCAGTTATTTCACATTTATATATAAAACAGCCTATAATTGATATAATATAATAATTATCATGCTAAAGTTGAAAACATTTTAGTTATTTCACATTTATATATAAAACATGCCGTTCTTTATATTCTATCTTTTATATAATATACATAATCTAAAAGCAATTTAACTAAGGTTGAAAAAAAAACATTCTGTTCTTTTAAAAAGGTTATACATGAAACGTTTATAAACTGAAACCGACTGTTTCAGATAAAACAAGATCCATTTTTTACGGGGCAGAAGAAGCTGTTTTCACATCAGCTTTGATCCTGACCCTCTGTGTCCCACTGTCTACGTCTGCACGCTACAGTGCACACTCGTCCGAATTTACTACAAAATCACAATATCTTCAAAGCCATTGCTAATTAAAACTAACGTATCTCACGCAGGAGTACCGTGTTTTGACAGTTTTCTGACGGTTCACCTATGAATTACGGTTGGTGCGCGGCTAGCATCTCTTGTACCCCTCTCTCTCTCTCCCTCTCATACATTCATTCGTCTCCTAGGCTTATTTTCTTCTTTTAATGAATATAAACACATTATAAATTCGCAAACAATATAAAACAAAACATTTACATTAGTTTTAGTCATCACTAAAAATATACATTTTACCAGGATCGGGGAAAAAATATATAATTAAACAGAACAAAGAATATGGTCTATTGAGGAACCCGGATGTGTCGTTGACACAATTCAGTTAAATTCATTTCACATTAATCGTTGCAAAACATTTTCTATATTATATTTAAAACCTTTTATATCCATCTTCATATCATATCTTTTTCAAAAAGCTGTTTAATTATTTATTTTAACCGTACACCTACAGTACCACCACACACTAAAATGCTGCATGCACGTACATTTTTTTAATTAAATTTAGTTTTTAAGCGATCTGAATTATGACTACCCTATACATTTAATCATAAACCACACGTACCCTGATATATCACTATAATATCCATTCCACTATACAATTTTGTATTCTGATAAACCAAATAAACAAGCGGACATACGCATGAACATATCAAGTTAAAAAGAGACTTGTCTCTATTTTAAAAAATATGAAAAAATAAATAAATACAATTATATATGACAACGTGTTACTAAACCAGAACACACGTTTTAAACAAGTATTCATCGTGTTTATAAAACACATCGCAGTAACAGACATGTTACTAAACCAAACCAAATCATTTATCATACATTTTTAATCATGTATTCAACATATACTTATAACACCAATGTCTGGGGGAGGCCAAAATACCTCCAGTCACCCCAAAACCCACTCTGACTCCAGGGGTTAAAGAATATGGAAATAAATAATTATATAATGACATCATCATCCTAAAGCAATTCATTAAACAAAAAAAAGTATAACTTAAAAAAAAGATTACTTATTTTAAATGTGATAGCATAGTATATAAAATAAACATTTCTGATGATACATATAAAAAATATCCCTTACATTTTTTTAGACCGGGGAGAGATGTCCAAACATGAATGAAATATCCCAAAATAAAATAATACGACTTAAAAAAATAAAGTAAAATGTTTAAATCATAAACAGAATCTCACAGGTCCAAGTTGGGGTATTCTCCTGTATGTGAGACCTGAGGGGGTGCTTCACACACCCCGCGCGCGGCGAGGGTGGAGTTCCAGACCGCATGATCTAAGCCAGAGGGGTACATTATTTCAAAGATAACATTAATGTAATGTTTGAATAATCAGTACCCTCACTACATCTGATGTAATTCATTACATCTGTTTAAATGTTTCTTAATTCAACAAAATGATGATATATATTACCTAAAATATTTAGATTTTTATATAATATTATATAATAATTATTTATATCATATCATATATATAATTATATTATATTAGATGCGTTATGCATTAATCACTTTAGATTCTTTAAAGTTCTTATTTTTTGCATGATCTTCAAAGTTTTTAATACCATCTTTCTCTCTCCCTCTCCCTCTCCCTCTCACACGGACACACACACACACACACACACACACACACACACACACACACACACACACACACACACACAGACAATGAAACATGATGCCAAAGTCTTTCTGTATGTTTTAAAAATAAAGCTAAAAATATTGATTTTGCTTTAAATGTATGCTACATTTGTTTGTCGCAGCATAGACTGTGAAGTTTAGATGAAGTTGATTGATCTTTTAGAAGAATTCTTTCAGAGAAAGACCCTCGATCGTATTCACCCATTAAAGATGGTTCAGGAGAGATGGGCTTCTGGACCCACGCATCCTAGAGATGTAATTTATGTGCGTTGCTACGGTCGTAAACCTTTCACATATCTACGGTACTTTCAGACAAAGAGCAGGAAAGACATTTGCAGGGCCTCTGTTTAACCGTTCCAAAATACCTCCATTTAAAAGCAAAATTAAAATATAAAAATGAGCGCCTGTACAGCTGTAGTTCTATTTTATATTAAAAGTATCCTTACTATCCATATTATATTCTTTATTTAAAACGATATATTTAACCGGCAGTATCCCCCCAACATGTTTTCCATCAGTTGTTTGGCCTTCGGGCTTTTTACGTAGTGTTTTTCAGTTACTGTAAGATCGCTTTACACTAGTGTAATGAAAGTTAACTTTTCTTAAAGTTTATAGTTGTATTTTACTGTATCCGCATCCTTCTATCCTGTAGATTGTATGCGTCCTGTAAAATAACAAATATACATTTTGCTTAAAGTCAGTAAAATAATTACACCTACAATTTAAACACATTGTGTGTCACTAAAGCAAGGCACGCCATCTATCGTCTTATTTTTTTTAAATAACCTGATGACCAGCATTGTTTCTTCATATAATTTATGCCCCCGAGTGCTTTTCTCCCACGAGTAGAAAACTCTTTCTCTTTGGATGTGTTTGGCAGAAACATAATTTCTACATCAGAAAATTTTTTAAATGTACGACTGAACTTTTCTCATTCGAAAGAAATACTATTTTCAAATTATTTACCCGGCCTATGACACTCGGTGTAAATGTTCTTACCTAGAACAGAAAACATCCACTTTGATTATTTTGTAGGCATCGTGTAATGTTAAATGGTTTACTAAAAAAATTAAAGCACCGGCAGCTGTGATTTTCAAAATGAAAGACATGTACGAGCTAAGGATGTGTCAACTATTATCATCATTTCCTTTTGACCCGGATAATACGGTAATTAATTTTCTATGCGAGTGACACAATATACAGTTCTCATACTATTGGTGTAATTAGCCGTGCTAAAACATTTATGACTATTTTTGCAGGCCAGCAGATCATGTCAAGGGTGTTTCACATCTAAGAATCACAATGTTTTGTAAATGACATTTTTCTTACACATCGAGATTTAACCGTATCAAGATTTTGGATGGCCGTTCGCAATTTGTTTGTCGGACCGTACGTTTTTAGGCAATCTTTGTGCGGCGTCATCGTAATAGGAATAAATGAAAATTAAGAAATTAAGTTAAATTTTTTCTCTTCGAGATATTTCTTTTAGCGCAACTTCGTGTCTGTCCAAAAAGTGTGATCGCATGAAACATCGACGCAAAAATGAAGTCTAGCTGTTTTACACTTAAAACTATTACAACATCAAACGTTACACTCGTTTAAGTTTCCACACTCTTGTTGAGATACATTTTTTTATCCATAACCTTTCGTGTATTCGAGCGACCAAATCACTAAGAAAGACAGTATAGCAAGAAAACTAACGTTTACAACGCATATAGAATTCAGAATACAATCGTTAAAGTATTTATTTATTTTTTTTGTTTTGTAAATGATTTTTTTATTACTCCGTTAGATTTAGTCATCGTGTTCGGATAGCCGATGACACAATTCACATTCTGTTTTAAGACTCCTGTAAGTTCATGCTAACTCTCGCATGGGAAAGAGAGCGGGGTGAGCGCATTCTATTCATTTAAGAAAAATTATTAAACATTTGCCCAAACTTTTTTTTTATTTTGACAAAACACAACACGACGACATTAAAGAATGTTATCAGTTCCTACGGCCATCTTCTTTGATTCAAATAAAGCAACATCTCTGGTGTACGTGTGTATGTGCTAAACATCTTTGCTTCTCCACTTCTGACAGATAAAAATATCACCCCTACATCTAGAGCTCTTGTTCATATAGCCGATGACGACGTTCACATTTTACTTGTCGTACTCGTTTCAACATTTCCGCTTGACATTAAAGAGTAGACCTATGCGTACGCCCCTTCGGTCGTAAGCATTATCATCTACCGCGTGCTGAGATTTTTCTGCTTTGTCCACTTTTGACGGATTTGCTAGAGGGACTATGTCACCTCGTTGTAACGTGATTACGTTTAAGATCCATAAGATTGCACTACATTCACCTGAAAAGGTTATAGACATACTCTTTTATACAGGAAACGCGTATCAGAATAACAAATACCTAATAGTGAAATCCAGTATTCTAAACTATTGTGAAAGTTTTAATGCAACTCTGTAAATAGCTTTTTTTTCTACTACTGTATACATTATTGTTTGGTTGTCTTTGTACGGTACTTCAATCAATAAACCACTGTTGATAAGTCGTTCATTTAAGTGAGAGACGGGATGATTTTGACTGTTTCAGTCATTCATCGTGTTTAAGGTCTGATCCGGAAACCGCGCTACGACTGGAACTGCGCTCTGTCACGTCTAAATAACCCGTTGTTCTTTAAGAAAACACGAGGCGAGCAGTTTCTGACATCTATTAATTCACTTCATTTTTTCACAACCGCAAATGTTTTGTTTAGCATACATATTAGTTTTAGTCAGTTACATAGGCATCACGCATTAAGTTTATAGTTATTTTAAATAATTATGATAGAGTTACAGGTTTAGGTTAGTGTGGTGCCTGTAAGCGGTGAAAACTTCAAGCATCGTAGACGACGGTGTTACTCAAACAGCCCATAGCGTTATCTTTTAACAAACTATTGTATTGCGCGTTACTAAGACAAAATCTGTAACAGCGTTCATTAATATGTTGAAATGAAAATAAACATACAAAACTTTATAATGACCGCGAGTTTAGTATAGCCTAACACCGCATAGACAAATGTTTGTTCTAACTCTTTCGCCCTAAAATTGCGAGATTTCTTGACTTTGCCGTGTTTAACGGACTCTAGATCTCATCACGCCGCAGCGAACTGTAAACCACACACTTTCTCATCGCATTACGCTAAGAAACTGCACATGGTTAAAGCTATTACACCATAAACTGTCTAAAGTTGTTAATGTACAAGCCGAGTAAGCTATTTCTACAAAAAATATCATTGCACTACAGTTTTTTTTTTTTTTTTTGCGTATGATACATCGTTCAACAATACTTTTGCACACTCATTCGACTGTATTTATTACCACCGTTCTCACGTTCCTGCTGTTCATAATGTATATATAATCCTTCAATGCATTCATATTTATATACTGTATATACTCCGATCGATATTGTACGTATATAGCAACTACACTGTACTTTCTGTATGTCATAGCTTTACTTACTCTGCACTTTTATGAATATAAAACACTATATTCTCACGCTTCTGGTTAGATGCTAACTGCATTTCATTAGCTCTGTACTTGTACTCTGCATAATGACAATAAAGTCGAATCTAATCTAATCTAAACAAGTACAATCGTACGCTTCCAGGACTTTGCTCATTCTTTCTGTTTAAATTTGTTTAAACGGACTTTCACATTCTTATTTTCACCAACTAAGTGTAATTTCCTAGGCCTCGCGGATTGTTTTTCTAGTTTTGCCGTCAACCCCTTTGTTCATACGCAGCGATATCTCTGTGAATCTGCTTGATTTCATAAAATATTTTATCTCTTACGTTATATCATTATACTATCCTAGTTTATATCATTTTTCTATAAACGTTACAAAAGTGAGAACATCGTAGTTCTCAAATGTGTTTGTATTACAACGGTAGCCCATCTAACAAATCTGTCAGAAGTGGAGAAGCAAAGATGTTTAGCACATACACACGTACACCAGAGATGTTGCTTTATTTGAATCAAAGAAGATGGCCGTAGGAACTGATAACATTCTTTAATGTCGTCGTGTTGTGTTTTGTCAAAATAAAAAAAAAGTTTGGGCAAATGTTTAATAATTTTTCTTAAATGAATAGAATGCGCTCACCCCGCTCTCTTTCCCACGCGAGAGTTAGCATGAACTTACAGGAGTCTTAAAACAGAATGTGAATTGTGTCATCGGCTATCCGAACACGATGACTAAATCTAACGGAGTAATAAAAATATCATTTACAAATCAAAAAAAATAAATAAATACTTTAACGATTGTATTCTGAATTCTATATGCGTTGTAAACGTTAGTTTTCTTGCTATACTGTCTTTCTTAGTGATTTGGTCGCTCGAATACACGAAAGGTTATGGATAAAAAAATGTATCTCAACAAGAGTGTGGAAACTTAAACGAGTGTAACGTTTGATGTTGTAATAGTTTTAAGCGTAAAACAGCTAGACTTCATTTTTGCGTCGATGTTTCATGCGATCACACTTTTTGGACAGACACGAAGTTGCGCTAAAAGAAATATCTCGAAGAGAAAAAATGTAACTTAATTTCTTAATTTTCATTTATTCCTATTACGATGACGCCGCACAAAGATTGCCTAAAAACGTACGGTCCGACAAACAAATTGCGAACGGCCATCCAAAATCTTGATACGGTTAAATCTCGATGTGTAAGAAAAATGTCATTTACAAAACATTGTGATTCTTAGATGTGAAACACCCTTGACATGATCTGCTGGCCTGCAAAAATAGTCATAAATGTTTTAGCACGGCTATTTACACCAATAGTATGAGAACTGTATATTGTGTCACTCGCATAGAAAATTAATTACCGTATTATCCGGGTCAAAAGGAAATGATGATAATAGTTGACACATCCTTAGCTCGTACATGTCTTTCATTTTGAAAATCACAGCTGCCGGTGCTTTAATTTTTTTAGTAAACCATTTAACATTACACGATGCCTACAAAATAATCAAAGCAGATGTTTTCTGTTCTAGGTAAGAACATTTACACCGAGTGTCATAGGCCGGGTAAATAATTTGAAAATAGTATTTCTGTCGAATGAGAAAAGTTCAGTCGTACATTTAAAAAATTTTCTGATGTAGAAATTATGTTTCTGCCAAACACATCCAAAGAGAAAGAGTTTTCTACTCGTGTGAGAAAAGCACTCGGGGGCATAAATTATATGAAGAAACAATGCTGGTCATCAGGTTATTTAAAAAAAATAAGACGATAGATGGCGTGCCTTGCTTTAGTGACACACAATGTGTTTAACACGTTTCAAATTGTAGGTGTAATTATTTTACTGACTTTAAGCAAAATGTATATTTGTTATTTTACAGGACGCATACAATCTACAGGATAGAAGGATGCGGATACAGTAAAATACAACTATAAACTTCAAGAAAAGTTAACTTTCATTACACTAGTGTAAAGCGATCTTACAGTAACTGAAAAACACTACGTAAAAAGCCCGAAGGCCAAACAACTGATGGAAAACACGTTGGGGGGATACTGCCGGTTAAATATATCGTTTTAAATAAAGAATATAATATGGATAGTAAGGAAACTTTTAATATAAAATAGAACTACAGCTGTACAGGCGCTCATTTTTATATTTTAATTTTGCTTTTAAATGGAGGTATTTTGGAACGGTTAAACAGAGGCCCTGCAAATGTCTTTCCTGCTCTTTGTCTGAAAGTACCGTAGATATGTGAAAGGTTTACGACCGTAGCAACGCACATAAATTACATCTCTAGGATGCGTGGGTCCAGAAGCCCATCTCTCCTGAACCATCTTTAATGGGTGAATACGATCGAGGGTCTTTCTCTGAAAGAATTCTTCTAAAAGATCAATCAACTTCATCTAAACTTCACAGTCTATGCTGCGACAAACAAATGTAGCATACATTTAAAGCAAAATCAATATTTTTAGCTTTATTTTTAAAACATACAGAAAGACTTTGGCATCATGTTTCATTGTCTGTGTGTGTGTGTGTGTGTGTGTGTGTGTGTGTGTGTGTGTGTCCGTGTGAGAGGGAGAGGGAGAGAGAAAGATGGTATTAAAAACTTTGAAGATCATGCAAAAAATAAGAACTTTAAAGAATCTAAAGTGATTAATGCATAACGCATCTAATATAATATAATTATATATATGATATGATATAAATAATTATTATATAATATTATATAAAAATCTAAATATTTTAGGTAATATATATCATCATTTTGTTGAATTAAGAAACATTTAAACAGATGTAATGAATTACATCAGATGTAGTGAGGGTACTGATTATTCAAACATTACATTAATGTTATCTTTGAAATAATGTACCCCTCTGGCTTAGATCATGCGGTCTGGAACTCCACCCTCGCCGCGCGCGGGGTGTGTGAAGCACCCCCTCAGGTCTCACATACAGGAGAATACCCCAACTTGGACCTGTGAGATTCTGTTTATGATTTAAACATTTTACTTTATTTTTTAAGTCGTATTATTTTATTTTGGGATATTTCATTCATGTTTGGACATCTCTCCCCGGTCTAAAAAAATGTAAGGGATATTTTTTATATGTATCATCAGAAATGTTTATTTTATATACTATGCTATCACATTTAAAATAAGTAATCTTTTTTTTAAGTTATACTTTTTTTTGTTTAATGAATTGCTTTAGGATGATGATGTCATTATATAATTATTTATTTCCATATTCTTTAACCCCTGGAGTCAGAGTGGGTTTTGGGGTGACTGGAGGTATTTTGGCCTCCCCCAGACATTGGTGTTATAAGTATATGTTGAATACATGATTAAAAATGTATGATAAATGATTTGGTTTGGTTTAGTAACATGTCTGTTACTGCGATGTGTTTTATAAACATGATGAATACTTGTTTAAAACGTGTGTTCTGGTTTAGTAACACGTTGTCATATATAATTGTATTTATTTATTTTTTCATATTTTTTAAAATAGAGATAAGTCTCTTTTTAACTTGATATGTTCATGCGTATGTCCGCTTGTTTATTTGGTTTATCAGAATACAAAATTGTATAGTGGAATGGATATTATAGTGATATATCAGGGTACGTGTGGTTTATGATTAAATGTATAGGGTAGTCATAATTCAGATCGCTTAAAAACTAAATTTAATTAAAAAAATGTACGTGCATGCAGCATTTTAGTGTGTGGTGGTACTGTAGGTGTACGGTTAAAATAAATAATTAAACAGCTTTTTGAAAAAGATATGATATGAAGATGGATATAAAAGGTTTTAAATATAATATAGAAAATGTTTTGCAACGATTAATGTGAAATGAATTTAACTGAATTGTGTCAACGACACATCCGGGTTCCTCAATAGACCATATTCTTTGTTCTGTTTAATTATATATTTTTTCCCCGATCCTGGTAAAATGTATATTTTTAGTGATGACTAAAACTAATGTAAATGTTTTGTTTTATATTGTTTGCGAATTTATAATGTGTTTATATTCATTAAAAGAAGAAAATAAGACTTGGAGACGAATGAATGTATGAGAGGGAGAGAGAGAGAGGGGTACAAGAGATGCTAGCCGCGCACCAACCGTAATTCATAGGTGAACCGTCAGAAAACTGTCAAAACACGGTACTCCTGCGTGAGATACGTTAGTTTTAATTAGCAATGGCTTTGAAGATATTGTGATTTTGTAGTAAATTCGGACGAGTGTGCACTGTAGCGTGCAGACGTAGACAGTGGGACACAGAGGGTCAGGATCAAAGCTGATGTGAAAACAGCTTCTTCTGCCCCGTAAAAAATGGATCTTGTTTTATCTGAAACAGTCGGTTTCAGTTTATAAACGTTTCATGTATAACCTTTTTGAAAGAACAGAATGTTTTTTTTTCAACCTTAGTTAAATTGCTTTTAGATTATGTATATTATATAAAAGATAGAATATAAAGAACGGCATGTTTTATATATAAATGTGAAATAACTAAAATGTTTTCAACTTTAGCATGATAATTATTATATTATATCAATTATAGGCTGTTTTATATATAAATGTGAAATAACTGAAATGTTTTTCAACGTTAGCATAATTAATTATATCATATAAATTATATAATGTTTTTTATATATATATATGTGAAATAACAATGGCACATATATGAAATAACTAAAATGTTTTCAACTTTAGCATGATAATTATTATATTATATAAATTATAGAATGTTTTATATATAAATGTGAAATAACTTAAATGTTTTTCTTTTTCAACTTTAGCATGATAATTAATTATATCATATAAATTATAGAATGTTTTATATACAAACGTAGAACACACCGATCCCATTTATACACTGCTCAGGAATGTAATGGGAGGGGGGAGAAGCCATAATAACTGGGATAAAGTTCAAACAAGTTAGCTGGCACAAACTTCAAACAAGCTAACTGACACAAAGTTCAAACAGCTTCTGTCAAAACCACATGATCGATGCATCGGGAGGGTTTCCTAAAACCATGATTTAGAACTAACTAGGTCAATAGGGTAAAACTTTCTGTCAAAACCACTTGATCGATGCGTGGGGAGTGTTTCCTTTACCGTTTAAACTAGCCGTCAAAAACTATAATTTAGTACTAACTCGGTCAATAGGGTAAAACTTTCTGTCAAAACCACTTGATCGATGCGTGGGGAGTGTTTCCTTTACCGTTTAAACTAGCCGTCAAAAACCATGATTTAGAACTAACTAGGTCAATAGGGTAAAACTTTCTGTCAAAACCACATGATCGATGCGTGGGAAACGGTCATAGGTTAGCCCCTGAACTCATTCCGGAAGTTCAACCCATCCATCATAAGGTCACCGGAAGTTCAACCTGTCAAAAGGTCAAAGGTCAAAGTCATAAATCATCATGACATAAGCAGTAGAATATATACTACTTATATATATATATATATATATATATATATATATATATATATAAAACACCCTCTGTCTTGTTAATCCTAACATTGGGATGTATGACTGGATGGTTTTGGCGGTTAAATGACAACACCAGACGCCGGACACAGTCACGTTTCGATGCACGACTTGAGACGATATATTTCTTTCCTGTTATATTGTTAAATGGGGATACTTTTAACTACATATGTCTGGTTTATTTACTAGATAACACGACATAAGCGCGGGAGAAGGAAAGTATGTGTGTGTGTGTGTGGGTGTGGGTGTGGGTGTATTGAGACTTGAAAAAAGCAAGGTAGACTACGCTTGTTTGTTTGTGTACTTATGTACCTGTTTGAGTGTATATTTGTATTTGTTTGGTTACATATTCATGTTTTCTGTATGTTTAAATTTGTATCTGTGTGTGTGTGTGCGTGTGTGTGTGTGTGTGTGTGTGTGTGTGTGTGTGTGTGTTTATGATTGTATGGTTGTGTTTGTGTACTTGTTTGCATTCTCAGTACGTCTATGTTGAGGTTGAAAGATCTAGGGGTTAATAAAATTATAAATGTAACTAAAATAAACTAAATTAATTCGAATTAAACTACATTTTTCTATGGTCTGACTTGTTAAAAGATTTCACATCCTTTTGACCAGTAGATGAACTTTCAGCTAAACTTACTATCCAGGTCTAACCCATAAAGTTGAAATTGTCACCCTTTGATCACGGAAAACACCAGAACCCCCGGAAAACTAATTAGATTACAGTTGAGTTGCAAACCCCCCACCCCTCCCCTCCAAAAACCTTTAGATGTTTTAAAGTCTGACATGGTCGTAAAAGTTAACACAAAGACACCAGACGCGTTTCTACGCACTACTAGAGATGAAATATTTAGCCTTTCCTGTAATGTTGTAAAAGTTTCTTTGGCAAGAAAAGCCCATCTTGACATATCACATTCATTCCTGTTTAATATTTGTGTTTGCCTAAACGCATGTTTTAATTGATATAGCAATGATATAGCAATGATAGAAGTTAATATTGACAACATAAAAGACGTATTCAAGGGTTTAGACTACTAAAGTATGTGTGAGTGACTTATTAAAATTAAATAAAACAACACTTTTTCCAACAAGGAATTTTGTTGAGATTAAAAAATTAAATCGTATATGTAAACCTAATTTTATAGTTAACACATCGGTCTAATATTAAAACCAGGTAGAATGTTTTCATCGAATGAGAACTGATGTGTTGTTATTAAAAACATTTCTTTGTTTAATTCTTTTAACATACATTTAAACCTTTGCGACCAACATTATTAGGGTGGTTGGGGAAGTGTTAGTGTGTGTTTTTTATTTTTTATTCGATGCTTTAAACATTAAAAACATAAAGACGTCCATTACTGGTAGATTTACAAATACGGTCTGAGATTACACTCAATTTTTGTTCACACTCTGTACATCATAAAACAAAATAAATGTAAAATATATAAAACAACACTTAAGAAAAAATAAAAATATAATGATAAAGAAAATGTAGTGGGGAGTAACAGATTTTCACATTAAGAAACCAAAGTCCTCTAATGAAGAATACAAAAGTCTTGGTTTGGGACTTTTCATGCCTTTTAACGCCCCCCAAATACATCACAAATTCCACTTTAAACGCCACTAAACGTGGGGGAATTTTGAAAAACATACATTTATGAATCTAGAATTTCGTGCCAGAAGTTAATAAGTTAATAAGAAGTTAGTAAGTGTGAGTGGCTTATTAAAATAAAATAAAACATCAAGGTCTTTTGTTTAGATTAAAAATAAAGAGCATAGAATACCAGAAAGAACATCTAATCATCCGTCCGTTTATACTACAGAAATGATTGTCATATTTTTGGCTCTTCAGTTGGGTTGAACACATTAAAGTAGTCATATGTTCAGACTCATTTTCAGTACTATCAAGTTTAAAGAGTGGTGAAGCTTCTACTAGACAAAGCATTTTGTCAGGCATTTTACAGAGTTTGTTCAGAATACAAGCAATAACAAAGATTTATTTTGTATGGATACCCACACATTTAGTTAATGAAAGTAGTGGACCAGATAAAAGTGGACCATTAAAATGTCAGACATCTTATTTAATACTCCAATGAGTAAATTAGAAATAAAAGGTCTAATTAGAAATAAATAAAAATAAAAAGATACGTGTCAAATTAAATGGGTTGGTTAGAATAAATGCCAGCATTTATATAATATTCAAAGACCAGTTGGAAATGAATGGAGAATTTTGGGGAATAGAAGAGAAGATCTCGCCATAGAATTGGACACATTGCACTTAATCAGTCATTATTTATAAGATGAAATACATGTGTCTGGACTTTGTGTTAAATGCGATATTGTGAAACAGTTGAACCTATTTTAATAAAATGTAAAAGATATGACAACGAAAGATTACAACTTACAGAAGCATTTAATATAGCAATAAATCAGATCTCATTTTAGATTTTGTTAAATAAAGATGTGGCTATAGAAATGTTTCACAGAATAAGCATGGGGGAAGGAAAGTATGTGTGTGTGTGTGTGTGTGTGTGTGTGTTTTATATATATATAAAACACCCTTTGAAATTAGTTAGTTTCACAAGCCAGTTACAAGCATTTCAAAACCTGTTAGATGTTTTTACAACCGCTTGATGTCTAACTGATATGTAGACGCCTGTAATCACACAGACACCGACACATTCGGGTTTCGGTGCTTGAGATGACCGAGATGACGTCTGGTTTATTTACTAGATAACGCGACACAAGCTTGACAGAAGGAAAGTGTGTGTGTGTGTGTGTGTGTGTGTGTGTGTGTTAATTGACATAGCTTGAGAAATTAAGCTTGACAAAAATAAAAAAATATATCGACGGAGATAGTCTAAATTTAGACTAGTCATAGATTAAAGTAATTAACTTAACACATTAAAAACAAATAACGCTTTTTCAACTATGTTTTTTTTTAAGACTAGCCTAAAAGTAAATAAAAATCGTATAGGTCTACATCATTTAAAAAGTAAAAATTGACCATATGTTTAAACGGATATAAAGTTTTCACTAATTAAGGACTGATGTCTATTTATTAAAAACTACTTAGTTTAATTATTGTAACGTTTAAATCTATTTAATGCTGCTATCACGCCTCCTGCCCGGCCCTCTCTAGCGCTGGAGGCGTGGTTTTTTTTTCCGGAGCATTCCCGAGCCTCATTCTAACTGTTCATCGGTGCCGGGAGGTTGTTTTACGGAAGCTTCACAACTCTGCCGGAGGATCTTTTTTTTTTTTTCTTTCGTCTAACAGTCTCGCTTTTTAAAATTGTAGTTAGTGGTAAAGTACTGCATAGATTTGACAAGTATCTTGTCTGATGTAGGCTATTTTCTTTTAGATCCGCGTAAATGCCTAAGTTACCTATTTTTTTCTTTTGTTTTAACATTTCACCCGATGTGACAAACGCCTACTTTCTTGGTTTATAACATTGCTTTACGTTCGCTTCTTTTTGTTTTGTTTGAGTCGAGCTAACGTTACCGGAGACGTCATAACACTTTGCTGTGAGATCTTTTTTTTCTTTTGTTTAACTCTTGTCAGTAAAATTTTAGTTAGTGGTAAAGTACAGAATAGTTTTGACAAGTATCTTGTGCTGGTGTTTTAAAGACGGGGTCTGGTGTATTTTATTTTAGATCCACGTAATGTCTACCATCTTTTTTCTTTTGTTTTAAATTTTCTCTAACCTCGTGACAAAACGCCTACTTTTTTGGGTTGTATTGCTGCTTTACATTCGTTTCTTTTTTTCAGTTTGAGGTAAGGTACAAATGCTAAAACTCTATTACCTAGTTTTCTTTATTTTCTAACTGGTAACAAAACACCATTTTTAAATTGTAATGCTACAAGCTCTCACATCTTTTTCACGTATTGCTTAACGAAAACATATCTGATAGTTTTGACTCGTTTGGTTGTATCAGATAAATAACCAGTAACCTAGTTTTATTTCATTTGTAACAACTTTAACAACTTTTTACACTTTTCCAACTATGAAAACGATCATTACATTGTTTCCATTGCTGCTATGTGTTTATAATCTGTTTCTTGAAATACACTGTTTATTTAAAACCTTAATAAAATCTTCCCTTGCACCATTTTCATGATTCCGCCCCTTTTCAAATTAAAAAAAAAAAAGCACATAGCTTCCCACAACTTCTCCCTCCCTCCGAAATTCCTCCTTGGCTCATAAGTTCATATTGAGGTCACTGAAGGGTGTACAGGGAGGGGAGGGGGTGTACAAACAGGTGTCCAGAACAGATGGCTTTTATGACCCTCATCAATCAAATTTTTGGAGACAAGGTGCCCTGGATCCTCTCTCCCAACAATCTCAACAAATTAGAATATGGTAACATGCCAATCAGCTAATCAACTCAAAACACCTGCAAAGGTTTCCTGAGCCTTCAAAATGGTCTCTCACAATCATTGACACCCTTCACAAGGAGGGTAAGCCACAAACATGCATTGCCAAAGAAGCTGGCTGTTCACAGGGCGGTGTGTCCAAGCATCTTAACAGAAAGTTGAGTGGAAGGAAAAAAGTGTGGAAGAAAAAGATGCAAAAGAAAAAGTTACTGCATCCATTTTCCAATAAATTTTGGAGCACTTCATGCTTCCTTTTGCTGACCAGCTTTTTGAAGATGCTGATTTCATTTTCCAGCAGGATGTGGCACTTTCCCACACTGCCGAAAGCACCAAAAGTTGGTTAAATGACTGTGGTGTTGGTGTGCTTGACTGGCCAGCAAACTCACCAGACCTGAACCCCATAGAGAATCTATGGGGTATTGTCAAGAGGAAAATGAGAAACAAGAGACCAAAAAATGCAAAAGAGCTGAAGGCCACTATCAAAGAAACCTGGGCTTCCAGACCACCTCAGCAGTGCCACAAACTGATCACATCGATAGCACTCCGAATTGAGGCAGTAATTAAAGCTAAAGGAGCCCCTACCAAGTATTGATTACATGTACATTAAATTAACATACTTTCCAAAAGGCCAACAATTCACTACAAATGTTTTTTTTTTCCATTGTTCTTATGAAGTATTCTTATTTTTTGAGATAGTGAATTGGTGGGTAAATGTGAGCCAAAATCATCACAATTAAAAGAACCAAAGACTTAACTCTACTTCCATCTGTGTGCATTGAATTTATTTAATACATGAGTTTCACAATTTTGAGTTGAATTACTGAAATAAACTTTTCCACGACATTATAATTTATTGAGATGCACCTGTAGTATTAATATTAGAATTTTTTATTTATTTTATAAGGGGAAGTTGTGGCCTAATGGTTAGAGAGTCGGACTCCCAATCGAAAGGTTGTGAGTTCGAGTCCCGGGCCGGCAGGAATTGTGGGTGGGGGGAGTGCATGTACAGTTCTCTCTCCACCTTCAATACCACGACTTAGGTGCCCTTGAGCAAGGCATCGAACCCCCAACTGCTCCCCGGGCACCGCAGCATAAATGGCTGCCCACTGCTCTGGGTGTGTGCTCACAGTGTGTGTGTTCACTGCTCTGTGTGTGTGCATTTTGGATGGGTTAAATGCAGAGCACAAATTCTGAGTATGGGTCACCATACTTTGCTGAATGTCACTTCACACTTCACTTCTAAAGTATATTTTATTTTGACAAACGCATTTTTATGATTTTAGTTTTAGGTTGGCAGAGACCTGGTGACTCCTGATGTTTGTAGCTGAAGCCAACTGTTGGATTTATTCAAATTCAACAGGCATTCTCTGTCAAATTGCTCTTCAGTTGCACCATTAACCATATATAATGATAATAGTGCTGAGAATGTAGTGGAATTTGTGCTTTTGGTAGCACAAATAGAGAATTTTAATGTACTCTCTTTGAGTCCATTTAGTATTTTTGAGATATCAATGAAACAACCAGCAGGCATTCTGCTATACTGAAAAAAAAAAAAAAAAAACCTTCCAAACTCTCCACAGAAATGTTCATGGAATATCAAACATCAAATATCATCCATATTAAGTTTCAGGGTAACCTCAGATGTGCAAAAAACCTCATTGGTATTTTTAAAGATCCATGAAAAGCCCTATCATGGTTAAAATAAAAGCATGCTGACATTTTCATTCAATGGTAAATTCATGTACGGCAGGTCAGGAGAAAAGGAGAGACCCACTTTGCATCATTGACATGTCTCTAGCCAGTGTTCAGTTACTCCGCCTAACCAGTTACTCCGCCTCAGTCTGTGGAACTTGCCTTTGGCTGCAATTCGCAGGGTCAGCTCTGCTGGTCTTTCAAACTCCTTGAAAAAAAAAATGCGGCCACCATATTTTTCCCCGTGAATGATTAGATTGGTTTATGCAATAAATTATCTTACCATAAAGTAGCTCACATCTCATTCCAGAAGCATAAATGATGTTATCTACCATTCTTGAACAGAAAACTCTTTTTATATATTTACTTAAATAAAAAAATCTATTTAAATTATAATACACAAAGAGAACTAGAAAGGACTGTATAACATTTTGCATGTGTCAACATGTTTATTGTCTTAAGAGAGCCATATATATTATATTATATTATATTATATTATATTATATTATATTATATTATATTATATTATATTATATTATATTATATTATATTATATTATATTATATTATATTATATTATATTATATTATATTAATCATTCAGTATCATGGTAAAAGTACCATGGCATTACTATCTGATTCCAGTACAACACTGCCACAAAATGCACAATGTAATGACAGTTTCAGAAGATCCCAACATAATTGTAAATTATATTGTTTCTAATACATTCAAATATGCAATATTTGTAAGGATGCAGGTAGAGATAATTCATTTTAAACAAATTAATCATTCCACCCCCATTCCAATCCACACTCATCCCAGGCCAGAAGTGAATCCATTAATTGCTCAAATAAATTAATAAATGAAAAATCACCACAGGATTATACTGAAGTAATAAATATCTACACAGCAATCACTGTGTGTTTAAAGTACACATGTATAGTAACATATTAATGATTTTACTTACTTTATGATCCTTACATGATGTACACAGTCGTAGAATTTAACGTGACATTTTAACTTTTAGCTTTAGTTGAAGTTAACTTAATGTTATATCTTTTTGTCTATTACATATTTTTGCATTCTTAAAAATAAAATAATAATAATAATAATTGGCGGGCCCCCTGTAGTACTACCACGGACCCCCTGTCGAATAGCCTGAATTAGGCCCAGCCTACAATGAATGTGGTTACAGCGGCAGCTACTTTAAGACTTAAAGGTAGACAGATCTTAGATCACTGTAGAGTTTCGTGACAGTGTTGCAGACACTGTATTGAGCTGTCGACCGAAATAGAGTGTCTGGACATGTAAAGGAAGTGTCGTCTTGTCACCGTTTACCTGTAAATAATGAATAGCTTTATAAAGACATTATCTCACTGTGATTTCTCCATCTAATGATGGAAAGGATGGAAAAAGGAAAGGCTGATGAATTATGCCAGCACTGATTTATAAAAAAAAAAAAAAAAAAATCACGTTAATAGGATCTATGTTGAGAAGAACCAAAGACATAGCAATGAGGGAAAGAACATTGAGCAAATTTATGCTGAGTTATGTTGACAGTTCCAGTTGACAGGACATGATTTAGTAGGATTTGAATATAGGCTGATTATATTGCACAAATTTTTCTAGAGAGTTTTTGAAGGTCTTGAAGAATGAGTTAATATGATAATATAAGAATATTCATTGCAGTGTATAAAATAATAATAATTAATAATAAAAATAAATAAATAAAGGCCCACGTTTCCTACAGCTAAAATTTTGGAAGACAATACAATGACTAATTTACAACAACAGCTGTGTCATTACTGCATGTATTGGTAGAAAAAAGAAATGTATTCACTAACCACACATGAACGGTCCGTGTACGTTTTGATAGTTTGTTTTCCAATTTGAAATGAAATAAGCAGAAACGAGAAAACGGCACCTTTATCCGTTTTTTTTTTTAAACGAAAAAACGAGATTTCGGCTTGATTTTTTGTTTTTTTAGTTCAGAGGCATAAAACGAATAAATGACTTTTTACAAAATTAGTTTTTCACATGTGGGCAGTCCTGAGACGGCCCCTTCCGCCGATTGGTCAAGCAAATCTGAGCATGTGACGTCATCAGTAGTCGCTCAGGTCTGTTCAACAAAATAATAGTCCTCTAACGTTACTGTGGCTACCAATTCTTAAACTGTACAGGGCAGGTCCTGTTGGGCTTTCTTCTGTGCAACTTTACGCGTTTCACAGAAATCTTTACATCAGAAATATTAAATTAGTCTGCCACCAGCCCGTTTTATTTAGCTGTGCGGAGTTAAATCTGTGTGGTGAAGCTGCGCTAGACAGCGCCGAGCGGGAGAGGATCACCGACCAGTGTTCAGTCAGCAGTCAGAACGTTGGGTACCGATGATGGTCAAATACATTTTTACTGAAAATGACCCACAAGTATGATTGACAGGACGATAGCAGAGGCAATTAAAAGCTCAATATAACTTCTGTTAACAAAAACATAAATATATATTTTTTTTATATAAGTGACTTTGTCTTTGTTTTAATCAAATAATTGTGAACCACAAACCGAGCCTTCGTTTTAAAGGGCGATTTCCAAATATATTTTATTTATTTGTAATAATATTTTATGTCACCCGTCTTATTAGTTTGATTATAGTAGGCTATACGCAAGTTTTTTTTTATTTTTTATTTATTATTGTATTATTTTACTGTTGTTTTTTAATTAACAATATATCATAACAACTTCTAAAGATCAAAACCTACAGAAGAGATTAACAAATAACATTGGTGTTGTCATAAGTTAACTAATCAATGGGAAAATTTCCCCACCGGCACAACCCTATTCTTAATGTTGGCTACATGTTACAGATTTAATGTTGAGCACATAATGTTAAAGGCTTCTTAAATACCATTACACTCGGTTGAAGAGTCAAGAAGGATGTGTTAATTTACTGTAGATTTCAATCTGTCATTAGTTGGTGACCCGGTGTAATTATAATAGCATAAATAAAAACAAATACACGTAATAGGCTATGTATGCCAATAGGCAAAGCACATCTGCTTTTCCTCTAGATCACTTTATAGTGTGATGGAAATAAACTTTTCTTAAAGCGTGTTGTATATCTTCACAGCTTTATTGGCACCCTTTTATATGTGTTGTATACTGTAATAGACAATTGTCCTGCAAAATGATGAGGTTTCGTAAAAAAAACATTGCGAGCAAATGTCGAATTGTGTTTTGAAATTTAAATAAACAACGTAAGAGGCTTCAGGCTGTCGGATGAACTCTGTATGAGCAAACACCCAGCTTTGCAGTATAGGTGGCACAGAAACAGCATCTGACCTGGCATTTAGATGTACTTTACACACTGTTTATTGCAGCTCAAAGGAGGCACTGTGAATTTACATAGCAATTTCATTCTAAGGGACCGTTCAGTATTTATGGAAGGGGCCACCGGAGGAAAATAGGGGAGGGTCATGTCTTTTTATTCTTTGTTGAGGGGAGGGTCATCCAACTTTTTTTAGTCTAGGGGGAGGGTCACCCAACTTTTGTGAAAACAGCAACATTTCAAAGTGGCTTTTTTGGTGCATATTTTTTTTTTACATGTAGCTTCATGTAGCTCTCGCGGTCTCGGCCCCCCATCGCTATCAGATGCGTCTGACCCAACAAAAATCCAGTTTGGCGCTGTTTGACATTGCGCGTGCACTTCAGAGCTCAGAAAAAGTGCATCATGTCAGAACAGAATGCCAATGAAATGTTTTCCCGGCAAAGCTTTAAAGCACGAGCAAATAATGACCTTTTATGATTGCGAATAAGTGCAGTGTCCCGTGAGTGTAACCTTACTGCTGCATTAACATGTGATGTGAATGTACGTTGAGTTTTACAGTATTGGGACTGAGGCGCCAGAACTGCAGCTGATAGAATGTGCGCTGTTGCACGATACTATCATATTTTAGTTTCCATTCTTATTTTGTTTTCACAATAATGTTAGTGAGTAAATCTACTGAAATTACCACCATGACAGTGGAGTGTGATGTGTAAGATGTAGGGCTACCACATCTTTAAATTACTATATTAGTATTATTTGAAGTTAACAATAAAATACGTAGACCTACCAAAAAAAGTTGAGGGTAAATTCGTTAAAATTGGGCAATTCCAGCGTTATGGACGTGACATTTGCAGTCAAAACTTGAAATATAAATTCTCAGAAAATGCATTTAATACCAATATATTGAAACGTCTGTTTATATCATACTCCCTTAATAAAGGAGTCAAGACATTAGAAAAATATCAGTCTACACATGCGTTTTATATTTAATATGAGTGAAATACACATGTGATGTGATGTGACAAAAAAATCTTTAACTTTTAGGTGGCAAAATATTTTTTAGTAATTCTATGAATTACACTGCGCAAACCAAAAGTAATATAGCCACCGGATGAAGAAGGGTCGGCCTCCACAGAACATAAAATATTCTTTTTATTTTATTTTTCGTGTTCCCATTTATGAGGGAAAAAAAACAATGTTATGGACGTGACAGTTCTCCATTACGGACATGACCGTTCTGAGAGCGACTTTAAAACTTTCACCTCAAACAGAAAGCACAAAGCCTTTCTTTAAAGGGAATTTCGTTTTTTCATTAATTGTATCTTAATTTTAATCAATGTTTCATCAACCAATTGCCTGGATTTAATAAATAAGAAGTAAATATAGTAGAAAATAGATAATCATGACACGGAGGTGCCGGCGAGTGAACTGGACTCTCGTCTCATGAACCGAAACTCAGCGTAAGGTACTTGCCTCACAGACCTGAGAAATATATAGAAAGCTTGAAATGTCTACTTTTAAACAGAACAATTCAAAACGAAAGAAAACAGACTGCTCTCTACTTATGTAGGCTACTCCGTATGAAATGTGCATTTCTTTCTGGCGCGTTCACTACTGTGGAGATCGCGAGTCAGCATCGACAGCGGTCGACACAGAAAACACGTGTTTATTAATAAACAATTAAAATGTCTCCTTGCTATATTTGATTCATAATCATCACTTTTGCCGGTTCTTTGTGACAGCTTTTAGATGCTTTATTGGCAGCGTCACACATGTTGAACGAGTCACACCGCATCAGCAAAAACAAGATTTTTTTCAAATCTAAAATCAAAATCGTTATACGAACCGAATCGTAGGTTTGGTCTATCGTTACAGCCCTAGTAAGATGAGAAAGCAGGAGTTTATGGTTGTAAATAAAAAAAACAATGGCTATCTGAACATCTTTGCCAAGCGCAAACCAGAAACAATAAATTATCGGGGAGGGTCATGCCTTTTTTCATAATCATTTTGGAGGGTCATAGAAAAATTTATTGCTGGCGAAGGGAGGGTCATGTATTTTTTTACTACAGATCTCAAAACTCCTCCGGTGGCCCCTTAAAGGGTCATGAAACCCCAGACTGCTTATTCTAAGATTATAGCAGAGGTGTTTGTGTTGTACATCATAGAAGACAATGTTAGCATCCACTAATTTTAACTGTTGGAGAAAATTGGTTAATTTTAATCTTTTTTGCTCTATTTTCATCCTCCGGATTTAAAATCTACATTGTGTTGACGTCACGATTTGTGACGTGGCAATGGACTATAGTACATTGATGAGCGTCAGTCTCTATTCAATTATTAATGAGATTGCATGTTCTTATCCTATGAGAAGACGCTTCGCTTAATTATTCACAACAACATGTGTTGATTTGCTATGAAAGACGCATCAGACTGTGAAATGACATCGCACACATTAACAGAGAAACATTCATGGATCGCAGAGTGTTTTTTCTTTGTAATAAGAGTTCGGCACAAATGCGATTCATTCACTTGGTGAGTGTAACCGTTTTTGTAGCTCTGTGACACAACCTGTCAAAATGCTTATATAAATGCCACAGAATAATATATATGTCTCATTTGTGAGTCGCTTTGAATAAAAGCGTCTGCTAAATGACTGAATGCAAATGTAATATGTTTTCGATGCATGGTGCAAATGGCTGTGCATTTATTTGTGTTTCTAACTCGATGGTAGCGAAATGAAACTGTCTGAACGCAAAGCTGTGTGTGCTGTCTGTCTTCCCTCGTCCCCCTCGCCGCTGCACACCACGCCCACTTTTTTAGCATTTTTTAAAACTGTGGTGAGAACTAACCAGTGCAGAAATGGGGGGTTTCATGACCCTTTAAATAAAAAAACGAACAGTCCCTAAGAGGCTATTAAATGTGAAGTGACAACATGAAACACTACTTTCAATATATTAAAAAAAACACCAGCAGTTGGTGGCAAGTCATCCTGATAATGATTAAATACCAAATACCAATAGGCTCACAATAGGCAGATTACATAATTATACCATGAAAAAAAAAAATATATATATATATATATATGTGTGTGTGTGTGTGTGTGTGTGTGTGTGTGTGTGTGTGTGTGTGTATGTGTAAAAGCAGGATCACCTACTGGCTGGAAACCAAACGGAAGTCCAGTCCTGGCTGTATAATCAAACAATAAAAACGAGAAACAATGCATGCCATCAAGAAGATTTTTTATTCCACAGGAACTTGATCCAGTTCACTTGTTAAAGGATACTCCACTTTAAAATAAATTCTGTCATCATATACTCACCCTCATATTGTTTCAAAACCTGTACGAATTTCTTTCTTCTGCTGAACAGAAAGGAAGATATTTAGGAGAATGTCAGTAACCAGACAGTTTCTGGTCTCATTGACTTCCATAGTATATATTTTCCTACTATGGAAGTCAATTCATTTTTTCGTTTAACAATTTTTTATTGAAATGTTTACATAATAATTCTGCGTTCCAGATAACTCGGATATAATAACAATTATATTATATTATATTATATTATATTATATTATATTATATTATATTATATTATATTATATTATATTATATTATATTATATTATATTATATTATATTATTATGGTATAGTGTATCCCCTCCTTGAACTGCCACCTTAACGTGGTGGAGGGGTTTGAGTACCCGAATGACCCTAGGAGCTATGTTGTCCGGGGCTATATGCCCCTGGTAGGGTCTCCCAAGGCAAACAGGTCCTAGGCGACGGGTCAGACTAAGAGCGGTTCAAAACCCCTTATGAGAAGAATAAATCAAAGGACCGTGACGTCGCCCGGTATGGCGCAGCCGGGGCCCCACCCTGGAGCCAGGCCCGGGGTTGGGGCTCGTATGCGAGCGCCTGGTGGCCGGGCCTCCCCCCACGGGGTCCGGCCGGGCTCAGCCTGAAGGAGCGACGTGGGGCCGCCTTCCCGTGGGCTCACCACCTACAGGAGGGACCGTAAGGGGCCGGTGCTTAGACAATCGGGTGGCAGTCGAAGGCGGGGGCCTCGACAGCCCGATCCCTGGACACGGAAACTAGCTCTAGGGACGTGGAACGTCACCTCACTGGCGGGGAAGGAGCCCGAGATTGTGCGTGAGGTAGAGAGGTTCCGACTAGCGATAGTCGGACTCACCTCTACGCACAGCTTGGGCTCTGGTACCACACTCCTCGAGAGAGGATGGACTCTTCACCACTCTGGAGTTGCCCATGGTGAGAGGCGGCGGGCTGGTGTGGGTTTGCTTATAGCCCCCCAGCTCAGCTGCCATGTGTTGGAGTTTACCCCGGTGAACGAGAGGGTCGCTTCCCTGCGCCTTCGGGTCGGGGATAGGTCTCTCACTGTCGTTTGTGCCTACGGGCCGAACGGCAATGCAGAGTACCCAGCCTTCTTGGAGTCTCTGGGAGGGGTGCTGGAAAGTGCTCCGACTGGGGACTCCGTCGTTTTACTGGGGGACTTCAACGCCCACGTGGGCAACGACAGTGACACCTGGAGGGGCGTGATTGGGAGGAACGGCCCCCCTGATCTGAACCCGAGCGGTGTTCAGTTATTGGACTTCTGTGCTAGTTACAGCTTGTCCATAACGAACACCATGTTCAAGCATAAGGGTGTCCATCAGTACACGTGGCACCAGGACACCCTAGGCCGTAGGTCGATGATCGACTTTGTGGTCGTTTCATCCGACCTCCGGCCGTATGTCTTGGACACTCGGGTGAAGAGAGGGGCGGAGCTGTCAACCGATCACCACCTGGTGGTGAGTTGGATCCGATGGCGGGGGAGGAAGCTGGACAGACTCGGCAGACCCAAACGTACTGTGAGGGTCTGCTGGGAACGTTTGGCCGAGTCTCCTGTCAGAGAGATCTTCAACTCCCACCTCCGGCAGAGCTTCGACTGGATCCCGAGGGAGGCTGGAGATATTGAGTCCGAGTGGACCATGTTCTCCACCTCCATTGTCGAAGCGGCCGCTCGGAGCTGTGGCCGTAAGGTTTCCGGTGCCTGTCGAGGCGGCAATCCCGGAACCCGGTGGTGGACACCGGAAGTAAGGGATGCCGTCAAGCTGAAGAAGGAGTCCTATCGGGCCTGGTTGGCTTGTGGGACTCCAGAGGCAGCTGACAGGTACCGGCAGGCCAAGCGGACTACAGCCCGGGTGGTTGTGGAGGCAAAAACTCGGGCCTGGGAGGAGTTCGGTGAGGCCATGGAGAAGGACTATCGGTCAGCCTCGAAGAGATTCTGGCAAACCGTCCGGCGCCTCAGCAGAGGGAAGCAGTGCCCTACCAACGCTGTTTACAGTAGAGGTGGGGAGCTGTTGACCTCAACTGGGGATGTCGTTGGACGGTGGAAGGAATACTTCGAGGATCTCCTCAATCCCGGTGTCACGTCTTCCATTGAGGAAGCAGAGGCTGAGGGCTCAGATGTGGACTCGTCCATAACCCAAGCTGAAGTCACCGAGGTAGTCAAGAAACTCCTCGGTGGCAAGGCACCGGGGGTGGATGAGATCCGCCCTGAGTACCTCAAGTCTCTGGATGTTGTGGGGCTGTCTTGGCTGACACGCCTCTGCAGCATCGCGTGGCAGTCGGGGACGGTGCCTCTGGGATGGCAGACCGGGGTGGTGGTCCCTCTTTTTAAGAAGGGGGACCGGAGGGTGTGTTCCAACTACAGGGGGATCACACTTCTCAGCCCCCCTGGGAAAGTCTATGCCAGGGTACTGGAGAGGAGAATCCGGCCGATAGTAGAACCTCGGATTCAGGAGGAACAGTGTGGTTTTCGTCCAGGCCGTGGAACACTGGACCAGCTCTATACCCTCTACAGGGTGCTGGAGGGTTCATGGGAGTATGCCCAACCAGTCCACATGTGCTTTGTGGATTTGGAGAAGGCATTCGACTGTGTCCCTCGCGGCGGCCTGTGGAGGGTTCTCCGGGAGTATGGGGTCCGGGGCCCTTTGCTAAGGGCTATCCGGTCCCTGTACGAACGGAGCAGGAGCTTGGTTCGTATTGCCAGCTGTAAGTCAGACTTGTTCCCGGTGCGTGTTGGACTCCAGCAGGGCTGCCCTTTGTCGCCGGTTCTGTTCATGATTTTTATGGACAGAATTTCTAGGCGCAGCCAGGGGCCGGAGGGGGTCAGGTTTGGTGATAACACGATTTCGTCTCTGCTCTTTGCGGATGATGTTGTCGTGTTGGCCTCATCAGGCCAGGACCTTCAGCATGCACTGGGACGGTTTGCAGCCGAGTGTGAAGCGGCTGGGATGAGAATCAGCACCTCCAAATCCGAGGCCATGGTCCTCAGTCGGAAAAGGGTGGCTTGCCCACTTCAGGTTGGTGGAGAGTTCCTGCCTCAAGTGGAGGAGTTTAAGTATCTTGGGGTCTTGTTCACGAGTGAGGGAAGGATGGAACGGGAGATTGACAGACGGATCGGTGCAGCCTCTGCAGTAATGCGGTCGATGTACCGGTCTGTCGTGGTGAAGAAAGAGCTGAGCCGCAAGGCGAAGCTCTCGATTTACCGGTCAATCTACGTTCCTACTCTCACCTATGGTCATGAGCTTTGGGTCATGACCGAAAGGACAAGATCCCGGATACAGGCGGCCGAAATGTGCTTTCTCCGCAGGGTGGCTGGGCGATCCCTTAGAGATAGGGTGAGAAGCTCAGTCACCCGGGAGGAGCTCAGAGTAGAGCCGCTGCTCCTCCACATCGAGAGGGGTCAGCTGAGGTGGCTCGGGCATCTGTTCCGGATGCCTCCTGGACGCCTTCCCGGGAAGGTGTTCCGGGCACATCCCACTGGGAGGAGACCCCGGGGGAGACCTAGGACACGCTGGAGAGACTATGTCTCCCGGCTGGCCTGGGAACGCCTCGGTGTCCCCCCAGAAGAGCTGGAGGAAGTGTCTAGGGAGAGGGAAGTCTGGGGTTCTCTGCTTAGACTGCTGCCCCCGCGACCCGGCCCCGGATAAGCGGTAGAAGATGGATGGATGGATGGTATAGTGTATAATATTATACTTTACATAATAATAATAATAATAATAATACATATATATATAGAGAGAGAGACGTGATTTTCAGGTCCAGTACATATAGCTGTTTTTCTAGCACTTCAGCAAGTTATTGACAGAACGCCCCCCCCCCCCCCCACAAAGCATATTTCCTACATTACTTATTTTATTCATTTTTTGTTCAATCATTTAATTTAGATGTATTTCTATTTTTTCTGCCCTTTTTAATTGTTTAAAGGAGCATTGCGTAGGTTCTGAAGTTTCTAACCGTTACTGACACCAGTGGGCGTTAGAGGAACTGCAGCCAGTCTCATGCTCGTTCTCAGTGTGCACGCTCTTTTTTTTTTTACTTACGAGGAGTGTCCGTGGGTGTCTGAATTGTGCTGGAGGCTGGTCGCTTCTTTCCATCCACAGAGTCCATTTGAAAATACTATTGCCGCTGCTTACTATAATGGCTGGCGTGCCGTACGGTTGTAAGCCCAAGTAGACGAGAACGCGCATGACGTCACATTTTGTGAATTTTTGCGCCAATTCGGGCCCGACTCCTCCACACACAATTGAGCCTACAGGCTGATGGACAGTCGAGGTGTCATTCTTTTTTTTACATCATGGTTGGCTCATACATGTACAAATGAAAACTCTATCTTAAAGATTTTTTTTAAGTTAAAACCTCCCAAAAAAACAAAAAACAAAACAACAAAAAAACACAGTAATAACAGTAATAACATGCATTGTAAGAAGAAAGATGTATGCGGTCGCCTGCAGGCCAATCAGCAGATTAGAAATTAAACTTTATTCAAGTGCAATGTGATTATAAGGATTTGATTGTACTTTATTGTACATTTTATACTCGTTTTTTTTTTATTTTTTTATATGAATTCTTAAATGAAAAAATTTAAAAAGGCAGAAAAAATAAAAATACACATCTAAATTAAATGACTAAACAAAAAACAAAATTAATGAAATAATGTAGGAAATATGCTTCAAAATTATACATTGATAATCTGTAAATGACTTGCTGACTTGCACGGAAACCAGCAACCTATTGGACCCCAAAATAACTCTCTCTCTCTCTCTAGGCTATATATATATATATATATATATATATATATATATATATAATTATTATTATGTAAAGTATAATATTATTCATATAATGCAATATAATATAATAAAAAAATATATTATATTGTATCCGAGTTGTCTGGAACACAGCATAAGGTAAACATTTGGGATAACAACCTATGGTTTCCGAAATGTGCATAAAGTGCTTTATGAATAAAACTCAAAATAGAAAAATAATAAATGATAGATGTGCTGATTTCTGTTCATATCTGTCATTTTATTTAAGTTCCCCCATAGTCCACAATGCAGCATATTGTCTAAAACAAAAGTTATGACTACATGTTCACAAAAATCCCTGTGCTGCAGTGCGTTGCGCAGCTTTGCCAGACAGATTTTGATAGGTGGGTACTATAATATAACAGCCGTGTGCCAAAGGACCAAAAGGCTCTGCCTCTGTATGGTTTGTGTCAAGCTATTCTTTGATCTGGCTGTTTGATGAAGAGAAAGAGATCAAATGTAGTAGAAATAAACACGTTAAGAAACCGTAGAAGCGTAGGACTCTGATTATATTTTTAGGACTATTATTATGTTGTAATGTTTGTTTGACCAATCAGCGGAGAGGGGCGTTTCATTCCCGCCCACATGTAGGGATCGAAAATTCAAATTGTTTATTCGTTTTCTGTCCTTGAACGTAAAAACGAAAAAATGAAGCCGATTTCTTGATTTTTCTTTTGTTTGGACAAATGAAAAAAAGAAAAACAGATTTCAATATTAAATTAAAAAACGAATTATACGAAGGTACACAGACCATGAACCATGAGCTGTATGCATTTTAAGTCAGAATTGACTCCTATTAAATTTAAAGAAATTGTACTATAGGATGTTATTCCACGGTCCGTGTACCTTCGTATAATTCGTTTTTTAATTTAATATTGAAATCTGAAAAATGAAAAAACTGCACGTTTTTCTTTTTTTCATTTGTCCAAACAAAACGAAAAATTAAGACTTCGGCTTCGTTTTTTCGTTTTTATGTTCAGGGACAGAAAACGAATAAACAACTTGAATATCCGATCCCTACATGTGGGCGGGAATGAAACGCCCCTCTCCGCTGATTGGTCAACCAAACATTACAACATAATAATAGTCCTAAAGACATAATAGGAGTCCTACGGATTCTTAACGTGTTTATTTCTACTACATTTGATCTCTTTCTCTTCATCAAACAGCCAGATCAAAGAATAGCTTGACACAAACCATACAGAGGCAGAGCCTTTTGGTCCTTTGGCACACGGATGCTTTATTGTAGTATCCACGTCTATCAAAATCTGTCTGGCAAAGCTGTGCGCCTCTTGTAGCGAAGTGCAGACCGCTTTCAGTTTATGTGAATATCTAGTTATAAATTTAGTTTTAGACAATATACTGCATTTTGAACTATGAGGGAACTTAAATAAAATGACAGATATGAATAGAAATTAGTACATCTATTATTTATTACTTTTCTATTTTGAGTTTTATTCAAAAAGCACTTTATGCAAATTTCAGAAAACATTGGTTGTTGTCCCAAATGTTTACCTTATGCTGTGTTCCAGACAACGCAGATACAATAGTATATTTTTATTATATTATATTGCATTATACGAATAAGATTATACTTTACATAATAATAATAATGATAATAATAATAATTATTATATAGCCTAGAGAGAGAGAGAGAGAGAGAGACATTATTTTGGGGTCCAATAGGTTGCTGGTTTTCGTGCAAATCAGCAAGTCATTTATAGATTATCAGTGTATAATTTTGAAGTATATTTCCTACATTATGTGTATTTTAATTTTTTCTGCCTTTTTAAAACATTTTTCATTTATGAATTCATTTAAAACAACGGCAAAAACGAGTAAAAAATGTACAATAAAGTACAATCAAATCCTTATAATCACATTGCACTTGAATAAAGTTTAATTTCTAATCTGCTGATTTCCCTGCAGGTGACCGCATAAATCTTTCTTCTTACAATGTTTTTTATTACTATTATTAAATAATTAAAAAGTGCAGGAATAAATAAAAATACATTAAATTAAATGATTGAAAAAATAAAAAATAAAATAAGTAATGCAGGAAATATGCTTGGGGGTTGGGGGGCGGTGGGTTCTGTCAATAACTTGCTGACATGCAAGAAAAACAGCTGAAAATCACGTTTCTCTCTCTATATATATATTTATTATTATTATTATTATTATTATTAATATTATTATTATTGTAAAGTAAAATTATACACTATACCATAATAATAATATAATATAATATAATATAATATAATATAATATAATATAATATAATATAATATAATATAATATAATATAATATAATTATATATAGATTGTGTAGGCCTACTACAATTCCGAGCCATTCTATAAGGTGACATTTCATCACTTGAAAAACGGATAGAGACTCCTAAGTAGCACTTAAAGCACAGCTACGTGCGACTGTGTTAACTGTGTAAAGTGCATTTTTGGGAAACGCACATGAAACAATAACGGACGATCGTAAAATGACTCGTAGAAAACGGTCTTCAGCGCTTAAATCGATCGTTATCGAGAAACGCAGCCCAGATTAACGAATGGCTTGACACAAACCGTACCAAGGCAAACCCTACAGAACTTTCTTTTTTGTAGGCATAAATTATGCAACCTACCAGTGAAACATTTAGTTTATCAAGTAAATATCAATTTACTTCGCACCTGCACTATACTTTGTGCACTGCAGCGCGGCGAGAATGTATTAGACAAGCACAGACCACTATTCATTTATGTGAACATAGGTAGTTTTAGACAATAGGCTGAGTTTATTTAATTCATATTGGGTACTGGCCATCTAACTGATAGCATAGATTTTTTTTATTTTCGCTGCCCAAGTAACACAACAGCTGTGTGACTCACAGTAGGAGTAAAGAATGGTATATAGTTCCTTAAAGAATCACAGTCTTTGAAAGATCCATTATTATAGACAACAATTCACTGACCAATTATCATAGACAGCAACTTTTTTTTTTTTATCTGAGACAGATTTTATTTCTGAATCAATGAATGAAGCATTTTGAACGAATAGATGGAATAAAAGGCTTCTTTATTAACACAATGAAATACCGCCACCTAGTGGTGATATTACTTTCATAATTCAAGTATCATTTTCGTTTCATTAAAAAAAAATTGTTCATATTTATGTATTAAAAATGTTGTATTAAACATTAATCTTAAATCATTATACATTTGTAATTGCTATGTAAATGCACGTACAGCTGTCTGATCAGCATTAAACTGTAAATACATCTATAAAAGTATCATCTCTGAATACTGATTTAATTGGTAACAGCCTATTGTTATATTATTCTAATGTTTTTTTATGTAAAAATTTAACATTAAATATGACATACAAAAGGTAAAGTGTAAAAAAAGTAAAAAAAAAAAAAAAAACCCGGAAAATCAGGTGCCCTTTATGGGAATGGTAATATCTGACACTGATCTATGGTTTATTGTTCGAAGTGTTATTTCAGGGTTTTGATATGTTCTTATAACTCAAATGAGTTTACATTCAAATCATGACGTCGAATTCACATTTCACTAAATTCAATCACTGGAACAAGCACTCTGACGAACCATTAGTCCCATGCTAGTGGGAAAACAATTTCCGAAATTTGCATAAAGTGCTCTATGAATAAAACTCAAAATATAAAAATAATATATGTGCTAATTTATATTCATATCTGTCATTTTATTTAAGTTCCCCCATGGTTTAAAGTGCAGCATATTGTCTAAAACAAAAGTTATGACTAACGTTACATGTTGACATAAATCTGCTCTTCGCTACAATAGGCTATATTCTCCCCTGCTGCAGTGAGTCGCGCAGCTTTGCCAGACAGATTTTGATAGGTGGGTACTATAATAAAACAGTCGTGTGCCAAACGACCAAAATGATGAAGAGAAAGAGATAAAATGTGGTAGTAATAAACACGTTAAGAATCCGTAGGACTCCTATTATGTCTTTAGGACTATCATTATGTTGTAATGTTTGGTTGACCAATCAGCGAGGGGGGGCGTTTTATTACCGCCCACATGCAGGGATCGAATATTCAAGTTGTTTATTCGTTTTCTGTCCCTGAACATAAAAACGAAAAAACGAAGCCGAAGTCTTAATTTTTCGTTTTGTTTGGACAAATGAAAAAAAGAAAAACGTGCAGTTTTTTCATTTTTCAGATTTCAATATTAAATTAAAAAACGAATTATACGAAGGTACACGGACCTTCCACCCTGATCTACAAATGTTGTTTTGTTAAATATGATCAAATAAATACACATTTCTATAACATTTCTAATGCCATTCATCCATCCATCAATGGCCAATAAAACAAGGCAAGTCAACATGCAAATTTTGCATTGTCTTTTTGTCTTTTTTTTTAACAATTAAAATTCCAATTCAACATCCTGTTTACTACCTGAATTTAAGATTAATTCTCAGTTCAGTTTTGCATTTTACATAGATTGAGGTAGTCTGCTGAATTCACCCCACAGAGCTTTGCATGAGTTACGATACTCTTTTGATGTATTTGCATGTCTCTAAAAGTATAAAAGTTTGCGGACAAAGCGTACATGAGGACTATAATGAAGTCAACTGTCAATTCCAAAGATTCCTTTCATTTTTGCTGTGTGTTGTCGGTGAAAATGACAGGTAGATCAGATATGACAGGCTGCAGTGATAAGAGATGGATAATTATTCTATATGTCTCCTGAGATAAAGAAGAAAGCAGACAGAATTAGAGGACTCTCATTGTTACTCTATAGAGTTGCTCTTTCTATTAGCTTTCTATTAGCTCATTCTGTCCTGTTCCCTTGGTACCAGCTACTGCTGGCTAATGTGGTGCCAGATGAGTACTAATAAGTTCTGAGTTGTAAAGGGCATCCAACTCTATTAAGAAAAAAAACTGAAAAAGTCTGATGAGGATAATTATTTAATATAAGAAAAATGACATTTTTAGAATAACCTACACAATTTGATTTGTATGGCCAGATTTGTTTTATGTGACATGAGGCAGGCTAATGCTACTGTCATATAGAGGAGTGCGGAGCACAAAACTAATGTGGGGTTAGCTGTAACACACATGGTTTAAATATTTCCACACATTCTAGAATAACAAAATTTATGGTATTTACTAGTTGCCATGTCAACACTATATAGAGGAAAAACATGAATGAACCATCCACAAATGCGTCTTCAGCGTGGCTCAGCATGCAAAATCCACAAACCAATTTTCATTGGCGTTTTCTCTTAAACTCAAGAGACAATTGGCCTCCGAAGTGAGACCCCATAACTACATCACTCGTAGCAACCTAGTTAGGGAACCAAGGTTAACGAATGAAACCTTAATATAAAGTGTTACAGTTTTATATGATACTTCTTTTTCCAGAACCAATTTTGTATTCAGTTTTTATTTTATTCATTTCATTTGCATTCTATTTCTCTATCCCTCATTATTTATTTATTTATTTATCTATCTGCCAGTAAAGTCTTATTGTTGTCCACAGTAAATAACAGAACTTTTCTCAAGAACTCTTTTCAAGTCTGAGTTTGAGTTTGAGTTTATTAGTTTATAATAACGTGGACAATCCCTTTTAATGAAAAGAGCAGCTTTAGCCTCTACGGCTAATTTCCAGCTGTAGTCCCCGGCCAGTTGTTAAAAGGCATACAACAAATAAAAAACAATACAATTATATTTACAACAGGGATAAGCAAGATGGAATAAGACATACAAACATGTGGCACACAAATGAGACAAGCACAAACAAACCAGCAGAAATTGCAAAGGCATATAAGCAGTTCATGCATTAAAACAGTACAAAACAACATACACGATAATAACACAGACAAAACCTAACATTGAAACAGACAGCAGAAAAATCTAATGGCAGCAGCATGACCATGTCACATCAAATACACATCACAACTTTCAGATTAATGTATGCAGTTATAATTGTCGGACAGCCAGTTTTTAAGGTGTGTAGCAAAGGTGGAATATGTATGTATGTCTTTAATTATAGTGGGCAGTGAGTTCGAGTTTTGTATTGCTGTAACAGAAAACGATAATTGACCAAATGTGCTTTTCCTGAATGGGATTAGAAGGTCACCTCGTGTGGTGCTTCTAGTGATCTGACTGCCATTATTACGTCGGATTACAAATGAATTAAACGGAGCAGGAGCGGTATTATGCAAAATTTTGTAGACCAGGCAGATGTTTTTATATTTGATAACATCTTCCCAGCTTAACAGTTTATGGTTTTTAAGAATAATGCAATGATGTGAACTGTTAGGCTTCTGGTCCAGGACTTTGAGAGTTTTTTTTATAAAGAATAGCTAATGGCTTTAGTGATAAACTGTTAGTTTGTCCCCAGCTTGTCAGACAATATGTTAGATGTGACATAATCATGGCATCCATAAATAATTTGGCAGCATTAAAAGTAAGTGCATTTCTAATATATCTAAAATTAGCTAAGCTGAACTTGACCCTATTGCATACTTTCTTAATATGTGCTTTAAAAGAGAGATTAGAGTCAATAATGACGCCCAAATACTTAAATTGTGTCACAATACTAATGTTTTGACCTAAAATCGTTATATTTGGCACAATGTTACATTGTCTCTTTGTAAAAAACATTCCCACAGTTTTGTCTAGATTTAGTTGAAGGCATGAACAATTTAGCCAATTGGTGATCTTATCCTTAGCTATGGTCAGTTTGGCAGCAGCCAGATGTTTTGTCTTGGCATGCGCATTAATTACAGTGTCGTCTGCATACATTAATGTATTGATATCAAGGCAAACTGATGGCAGATCATTGATATATAGACTAAACAAAAGTGGGCTAAGTATCGATCCTTGTGGTACCCCTGTGCATAGATTAAGAGCTAATGAACAATGGTTGTTTACAGAAACATATTGTGTCTGATTGTGTGTTTGTGCATGTGTTGCAGGTGGTGGGGGAGTGGCGTTTCAGTAAAATCCATTGTGATGTGTTCGTCACCCTGGACGTCATGATGTGTACAGCCAGCATTCTTAATCTGTGTGCCATTAGTATTGACAGGTAGGTTCTTCTTTCAGTTCAGGAAAAGTGTAATGATTCTTTTAAATCCCAAGAATACCATATATCAATCACATATTTTTGTGGGCATTGGAATGGTGAGATGTTATACCATATGAAATAGGCATCTTGTTGTTTAGACTACAGTTGTGTTAGTATGAAAAAATAATTTAAACCCAATTGTCAAACCCAATTTGGCAGGTCACTCTGATTTACTGATTACTGATTGTAAATCAACATTCACAAAACACTGTTATTTTTAACTAAAAAGTAAGCAGCTGCTGAGTGCATAATTATAATTAAGTGCATTTTAATGCAGTTGACTGATTTGCTTAATTTTGAAATTACAATGTTTTATTCTGTATGTTATCATTTAACAACTATCATGCAATATTGTATTTATCTTGTTTATCTTGGGTCACATAATATGCTGCCACATCTTTGCCCGATTTGGGCCACATATCACTGGATTGATCTGGGCCACACTCCTCCCACCAACAATCGGCCCTCATATTGTTTGCCGTGATCCACGCCATGCCATCATTGCCACACATGGCCCAGCTCTGGCTGAAAGGGTACATGCCATTGCCGACAAAAGGCCAGCAGTGCCAGTCTGTCTGCTATGTGGGGGGGAGGTAAAATTGAAAGACAAAGAAAAGGGATCGTTAACTCAAAAATGTTTATACTCAAATTTATTTATGAAGCACATTTTAAAACAAACAAGTGTTGACCAAAGTTCTGTACATAGTTAATAGTATAAAATATACAAAAACAGTACAGTAAACATTTAACCCAGCATACTTTTTTTAAATAAATAAGATTTAAGCATTGATTCAAAAACAGACAAGGAAGGTGCTGTTCTAATGGCAACAGGGAGATTGTTGGGCCGTCAATAGCAAAAGCTCGGTGACCACAATGTTATTTTATGGAGCAGGAAGAAAAATGTTTCATCCATATAAGGAAAGTCAAAGGTTACCAACATTCTTCAAAATATCATCTTTTGTGGTCTGCAGAAGAAAGTAAGGTTTGGAATGTCACGAGGGTGAATAACTGATGACAGAATTTTTATTTTTGGGTGAAGGTGCATAACACTAAAGAGTTTAACTTCACTAAAGAGTTTTTTAGGGCAAAAAATGCACGTCTTATTGACTAACCACATGTAATTCAGTTTAATCAGGTGCTAAATTTCCTTCTGCAATTAAAACTGTGCCATTCTCATCCACAGAAAGCAGGTGGTATACTGAATATTAGATTAAAAAAAAAATGTTTATCTACATTTTTATTGATTATGGCGGCAAAAGTTCATCAAATGATGTCCATTTGATGGAGAAGGACATTATGAATGGGTAATTTGGGGATTCTGAAGAGTCCCAGTAAAGCATGTCAGATTACAATATTCCGCTGAAAAGAACAGATAGTTCTGTCATGAATTCAGTCAAACAACGCAGACATCAGAAACAAAAATCACATTCAGTGCAACCCATGCTTAGTGACGTCTCCCAGAATGTAAAAGCTTTTTGTTTGAGTAGGAAGACCACTGAAAGCTTTGGAAATGATAGTGATGATCATGATGAAGTTTAGGTTTATTACAGTTACAAAAGCAAGAGTGTGACCATCATTGTTTACTTCTCTGTTTGTCTGACTGAATGCAAATCCACCCCAACCCATCCACCCCCTCTTCATCTCCTTCCCTCTGGGCTTCTCATGCAGGTACACGGCTGTTGCTATGCCGATGTTGTACAACACACGCTACAGCTCCAAGAGACGAGTCACGGTAATGATCTCGGTGGTTTGGGTGCTTTCATTCGCTATTTCCTGCCCTTTGTTATTTGGATTAAATAACACAGGTAAATGTACGTTTTTTCCTTATATTCATAAAGCAACAGTTTACACAAAAATTTACATAAGGGTATTTACTCACCATCATAGCATTCAAAACAAATATTTTGTGTTTTTGTTTTGAATACATATATTTTTAATACATATATTCTTAAAGTATAAACAAAAGAGACAAAACACCACAATGACAAATAACATTTTATGGCATTCATGACATTATCCCTATGAATTTGTCACATGTATTCCACAATAAAACAACAACATAGAGATTTGCTAAAAATTGAGCTTTGCCATCACAAATTTTTTTATATTAAATTAAATATTTAAATAAATGTTATAAAATTAAATATACACGTCACGTGTAATTTTGATGAATTGGGATCTCGCCAGAGATACCAACTAAACTATATATAGCAAATCCTCCTGGGCCTTCCTCCCTGCCCTCTTGGGATTTGGCATTGGTGCTACAAACTGCCCCCTTCGAGCCTTTGCAGTCAGTCGATTTGAAGTTTCTTTCTATAAAAACCTGCTCCTGACTGCATTGGCCTTGATCAAGAGGGTGGGGGACCTGCAGGCATTTTTCGGTCAATGAATCTTGCCTTCAGTTTGGGCTAGCTGATTCCAGTGCAACACTGAGACCCCGGCCCGGCTATGTGCCCAAGGTTCCTACCACTCCCTTCAGGGACCAGGTGGAAAAATCTTCAAGTGCTGCCCCTGGAGGGTTTAGGATTTAGGGTTTTGAGCTTTAGGACCTCAAAACAGCTCTTTGTCTGTTACGGTGGACAGCAGAAGGGGAAGGCTGTCTTCAAGCAGAGGATGGCTCACTGAATAGTGGATGCCATCACTTTGGCCTACAAAGCACAAGGTGTGCCCTGCCTGCTCAGGTTGCGTGCTCACTCCACATGGGTGTTGCATCATCCTGGGTGCTGGCTCGTGGTGCCTCGCTAGCAGACATTTGTAGAGCTGTGGCCTGGGCAACTCCTAACACATTCACTAGGTTCTATAGCCGGTGTGTCGAACCGGTTTCCTCCTGTGTTGTCAACTCAAATGGGTAGTTGCGCCGAGAGGCCCTGTTCAGAGTTGGCTTGCGGCGCCCTGGACGCCTAGTTCTCCATAAAGCCCCCTGACTGTAGAGTCCTCCAGCACTCTGGTGGCTATATGTGGTGGAGCATCCAGCACCAGGCCTTTCAGCCAGTGAATTCCTGAAATCTGGTATAACCCTCGTTACCTGAAGGAGGGAATGGAGACGTCATGTTTCTTCACAACTGTTGCTGTATCACCGCTGAGTCACCGTCACCGTCTCAGCTCCTCAGCGAGAGCATGAATGAATGCAGTGCACCTACTGCCTCTTATCCTCACGCTGTGATCAACGGCAGCTGGATGCAGTAATCACATGCCAATGTTCATTTGCTCATTTAATTACACTCAAAGTGGATTGGTCTCTCTGGCGAGATCCCAATTTGTCGGTCATCACCAATGTCTCTGTTCCCGCCTTCAGGGAACAAGGGTTACATATGTAACCTAGATGATTTTTTGTATTAAAATATATTAAATTAAAATAGACAACGATGGCTATTTTATTGTTAGCATCATTTAAAATAATTTGATGGCCCAAAGTAGTCGAACACGATGCAATACAATTCCAGCAACAAGCAAATTGTCCATCCACACCAGATGCTATACGGCTATGGGACACAACAAAGTCAATAAAAAAATCACTGCCAATCAGAAATACGCATGGGTGGCCTCTTTCTGCAAGTCGACAAGAACATAATTGAATTAATAAATATTAAACCATTTAAATATGATTAACCCTTATGTGGTCTTCAGGGTCTTTTTGACCTGCAAATGACATTTGCCAAAATTAAAAAAGTGTTCTCTTTGTCCAAAGTGCATATGACTTTGTACAGTGGTCAACACTTTCTAAAATCATGAATCGCCGATCTCGGACAGTAATCGACTTAAAACGCTAAGAATCAAATGAATCACGATTTCTATAGCGATTCAATGCTTTCAAAATATATGCACATTAAGTCACTACATGCACAAATTAATGGAGACCTTGAACAGTGTTTGTGCCTCACATCAATCCTTCACACGCTCCTCTTTTACCGGCCGAGACTGTCACAGGATTGTGCTCGCGCTTCGTTCGTCTCTGACGCAGCTGATGTGTGATCTCTCCTTGGGACTTGTGGCCAGTAATACTAAAGTGAAGTAGCTCTACTTTTCAGTAGTTTGTCAATGGCTCTCTGCATCTTACCATTTCTAAATCATATGCACAGTTCCATTGAATGATAAATGTGTTTTAACAATGCTGATGAACCGAATGTATGAAGGAAACTGTTAAAATAACCACAGCATTAACAATGACCTTGAAATAAGAGCATGGGGTTTATCTGATTATCAGATGCATGAAAGTAGCGTTTGTTGCTTTAGCAAACAGACATCTGGCGCGTTTTCTCTCAGAATCATCATTCGCTGAAGGAGAGGAAAAGTTGAATCGCTACTATAGCATATTATTTTGTATATTATTTTATTTTGTGAAAATGAGATAAAGAAGTTTTCACACTGAAAGTGAAGTGATCTCGCTCTCATAGACGTGCCAGGCTATATCGGCAGCTAAACTGAATAAAAGCAGAATGAACTGATGAAACGTTAAGGGAAAAAAACACAATAAATAAATATAATTTATGAATGATGTAGTGCTAATTGACATCATTTATTACAGAACAGAAAGTATAAAGTATATTTACTACCTTATTCTGTGCACTTATTCTGTGTAATTTGCCCCCTGACTAAGCATGTAAATAATTTAAGGGAAGCATTTAAATAATCCTGTGAATACACTTAAAGAATGCAGAATCAAATTGAATTTTATTGTGAATCGAATAAAATTTAATCATTATAAATGTGCAAAAATCGTTCTTGAATCGATTCGAAAACCTATGAATCGTGAATCGAATTGCTGCTTACCCAAAGAGTCACAGCCCTAACAAACAGCATATAGTGGAGTTCTGCAGCCATCTAGTGGTAAAAGTGATCATTTTTCATTTTTAAAACTAAATTTGCCAAAAGATGAGCAAAAATCTTACACTGAACCATGTCAAATGATCCAGGTTATCCCCATGAATGAAAGTTAGAAATGTGGGTCTTTTATAGGGTGGATTTTACATAAAAACCTATTTGAAAAAATATATTTATTTATATAAATGTAAAAATATCATAAATCCTCCAAAAATTGAACAAATGTGGAGTAAAAAACATTAATAAACAGATAAAAAATGTTTTTGTTTGTTTTTAATAATTATTTTGTCACAAAATTCCATTTTGTTGCCTAGGGTCTCTAGAGACCCCAAAGACCATAAGTGTACACCCCATACAGGCATTTGCCAGTGTGTCAGAAAGCGTATTAGTTTTACACTCATAATTAGTTGTGTAACCATATTTTACTCTCTCTCTCTCTCTCTCTCTCTCTCTCTCTCTTAGCTACACGGGATGATACCATGTGTGAAATTGCCAACCCCGCTTTTGTTGTCTATTCCTCCATCATGTCATTCTACGTGCCCTTCATCATCACCCTTCTTGTGTACGTGCAGATCTATGTGGTTCTTCGTAAGCGTCGAAAACGGGTCAACACTAAACGGAGCTGCCAGAAGACAGACGCTGATGCTAAGCCCCCTCTCAAGGTGATATACACCATGTGAGACAGTAGCCTCAGGGAAAATACCCAGCATTCCCCACTGGACAAGACATGGTGTCAGTGTTGTTTTACAAATCAAGTTGCCCTTTTTCTAGAAAATATGGGAAGCAGCTTTCAGTGTTAATTATAGAATTTGTGGGACCAGGACTGCAGGACACCACCTTAAATATATTGACCCCAAAATCTTTACTCACCCCTGGAATCAGTATTATGTTACAGTGTTGTTAGATTCATTTAATTCTTGTATGTGGCTACTGGTAGACAGATGTCTTAATGATGTTGATGAAAATTATGGTGGTTTTATCTTTAAATAGTCTGATTCCAGCATATCCACTGTATATTTGGTATGTGGTTATGGGGGTACTGCCTTAGCCTTTGTTGAATATGCATTACCTACTGGATAATGTGAAAGTAAAGCCGTTAAAGCAAAAGAAGCCATTGGCATTTTTTTCAGAGCTGTAAGGTTTTTTAAACATAATTCCCTGTGGAATGTATGTGTTAGAAAAGATTGTGAATGCGATATATACCCTTTATTCATATTCTATTTTCATCACAATACTGAAGAGCTACAAATTATTTCTTTTTTTTCTGACATTTGTGCCCGTTCATCATCAATTTCTTGCAACGGCTGTTATTAATGTCCACTCTGGATCAATGGGTTCAGCTGTCTAGTTTTAAAAGGTCCTAAGGACTTTTTGTGGTACTTATAAATTTCTGAAGCAAATTCTTTTTCATTCAGCTTTTAGTACTAGAGAGGCTTTTTTTGTGTTCAGTGGATTTATTTACATTGTGTTTCATCAAGAGGCACCAAATATACCTATGAATGATTTTCAAGGCTCCATGCTATCATTGGAATTTAATGTGGACCACATGCTGAATCAAATTCTTATTACTTTTGCCACAGGAAAAGTGCACACATCCTGAAGATGTGAAACTGTGCACAGTTATCATTAAGACCAATGGAGGTTTACCTGCCAAAAACAAGAAAGCAGTAAGTGCAATTCACTTATAAAACAAGTCATGAATGTTATGTAAAATATAATGTTATTCTGTAGATTCAGTATATGTATGCAGCTGCCTCTACATTTACACTATTACATCCAATATGTAATAGTGTAAATAGTATTACAGAAGCAACTTAAATATAATTTTTGCAAAAAAGTCGTCAAAGGCATGTAAAACAAATGACATAAACATGACATAAAAAAAAAAAATATATATATATATGTATGCCCGCTTAATATACAAAGGCAAGTGAATAATCAACCCAGGATCATGAAATATACATGCCTTTGACGACTTTTTTGCAAAAATTATATTTAAGTTGCTTCTGTAATGTTATACCAAGTGACCTACTGACCAAGCTTACTATGACAGAAAGGCCATTAAATTATGTTTTAATAACAAAGTTTGGGAGGAGCACGTTAAGATAATTAACCCGGCCAATTCATCATCAGCAATTACACCATCTATCCTATCAGTTTGAGAGAGAACTGGCCCAAGCCATCTTACTTTCATTCTCTCTACATTATTTTAGCATTTGTTTTGCTCCTTTTGCCATTTTTATCACAGACCCAATTTTTCCTGTCCAATAATGAGACCTATACTGGGGATTTTTCCGGATCCTCCTCCACAATTTGCCGGCCCCAGGATCACTCCTTCCCCACCAGATACCGCCGCTGAGCACCAGTTTTCATCACAGCTGCCGCTCTGCTCGACCAGCCACTCACTCTCCACAATGCAGAGGCTTAACCTCACCTCCACCGGCAAGACTTCCAACTTCCCCAGCATCCTCATATTGTTTGGTTGTGCCAACAATTCCTCTGATCGGAAAGCAAACAGTATTTAAAGGAAAACGTCACCGTTTTGCCTTGTTCCACTATGTTCTTCCCTTAACTTAGACGAGTTGATACGTACCGCTCCCATCTCAGTGTGTGCACTCAGTTGCTGTAGCGTGCGGCGCCACTATGCTAGTGTTTATCTTATGCTGGATACACACCAAAAGATAATCCGGCTGATTTTGGGGCCCGATTATCTTCATGGTTCTACAGATTATTTTATCAGATTTTTCCCTGGTCTGAGGTGTGTTAAGAGTGTCCGAACATGATCGGAAGATCGTCGGAGCCGCCCCCATCGCGAATTGTAAATATTCAACATGTTTAATATTTACGATCAGAAATCCTGATGTGTGGGAGGAACCCCGAGGAGATTACCATGTGAAACGAAACAATATCCAATCAGAAAGCGAGATGACGGAAGACGGAAGCAATCATGGCGCAGCACAAAGTGAAATTGATGAGGACAGCAGAGATGGAGGATCAGCTTGTTGATTTGTGGCAACAGCACAAATGTTTATATAACGTGTCATGTATAAAATCATTCCAAACAATATCATTGCAATTTCTTCCTGCATATCGTCTGCCATGCTTATTCTGAAGTCTTGCGAGATTTTACAAGATTTCCTGTATTCACAGTCAAGACTCTGGTTGAAAATCTGTTTGTGTGTGGTGTGCTGTCTTTGTCACATCATGGCACAACGGTTAAATCTAGGATTTTTTATCCTCATGTTAGTGGTCTATCACATTTTGAAAATCTTATAAGATGTAAAAAATATTTTGGTGTGTACCCAGCATTAGTACCATTCAATCCTTAGGATCCAAACAGGATGAATTTAGAAGCTACCAAACATTTCCATGTTTTACGTATTTAAAGAGGGTTACATGAGTAGTTACACGAGTAAGTATGGTGACACAAAATAATACGTGGCAATTTTCTAAGCGAATAAAAAATTATAACTATAATGTATGGCGGAAGAGCACTTTGCATCACTCCTGAAACTCCTCACATTGGCTGTATTGACGGAAGTTAGAGGGAGAGGGAGGGGGGGAGTTTTCAGAAGACTGACTCCAAAACTTGCCCATTAACTAACAGTACTGAGATTACAGAAAATATTTTAACATCAAATTAACTTAAACAGTACTATAACTTACAAAATCCATCAAGCAAAGTGACTGCTGCTAACACAGCTGACTGACATTTCGTCCTTATTTTGAGCTGCTCATGTTCATGACAAAGTGTCCTCATACAACTAATGATAATTATATCTTCAACAGCAATTAATAAAGGAAGTCCTGCACCAGGGTGGTGATGTGAGGGTGGACGTTACGCCAGGCACAAGCTCTCCAGAGAAAAAGAAATTGGAATCCACTCTGGTCGTTGACCTGCTGGCCAACCCAAGACCCATCCATGGCCCGCTCTCCCACAGTGAATGTCAGTCAAATGGAGATGATAAAAATGGGCATGCCAAGGAGGTCCACACCCCTAAAGAAGCCAAACTTGTTGAAACACAGGCACTGCACAATGGCAAAACCCAAACTACAGTGACCAAAACCATGAGCAAGAGAAAGATGTACCAGCATAAAGAAAAGAAGGCTACACAAATGCTGGCTATTGTTCTAGGTGAGGTCACGATACTGTCATTTGACAGAAGTATTACTCAGCCATAAGCCCAAGCACAAGTTACATAAAAGTCCTAGATTGAGTTTTTGTCCTCAGAATACCTCTGCTTTATTTTCTCTGTTGCAGGTGTTTTCATTATTTGCTGGCTGCCCTTTTTTATTACTCACATTTTGAAAACTCACTGCACAAGTTGCGTGGTGCCACTGGAAATGTACAATGCCTTCACTTGGCTGGGATATGTGAACAGTGCCGTCAACCCCATCATATATACCACTTTCAATGTGGAGTTCAGAAAGGCTTTCATAAAGATATTGCACTAATGAGGACATTATTCACTGCATGCATATAGGAGGAAAGATGGAGGATTTCACAAGAGGTTAGTGCCATCTTTCACCGCCATGGGAAATGAGGGATTTACAAAGCCATGCTTTTAGGGCAGAACGGATGAATTCATTTGAGAAAATGGAAGTTCAAATTAATGTAAAGTACAGTTTTATTTGTGTGTCTCCATTATTTCTGGCAGTGGAGTGCATGTGCGAATGTGTGTTTATTCTCTCTGGAACTACAGTGTGAATGTAATTAATTGTAGAATTGAAGCAAATTTGAGATGGTGAGTAATTGGATCTCACCACAGAGACTTTATGCAACCAGGGACCTGAATGTCATAATTACATCGTTATGTTAAGTTAGTGGGGAGCATCTGGTAACAGAATGCTTACAGCTCTGTTTGTTCACGTATTTATTTAATCACCAATCTATGTATTTGTTTAAGAACCTGTTAATAAAGAGATATCAACTGTAAAGACAAATAAATAAGGTGAACATGCCATTTACGGTTTTATAAAGCCATACTAAAGGTGCACTCAGTAATGTTTTGTTTATGTTGAACTTGTCATTTTAAACATATATTGACACCCAGGAACTGGATCACAAAATAATACAATTTAAAAGAACAGTAAATCCAAAAGATAACATTCACTGAAAATGTTTTCACCCTCAGGCTATCGGAGATCGGTTCCTATATTGGAACAGATTTGGAGAAGTTTATTAGCATTACATCACTAGCTCATCAATGGATCCTTTGCAGTGAATGGGTGCCATCGGTATGAGAGTATAAACAGCTTACAAAAACTTTATGATAATCCAAAGCAGGACTCCAGTCCATCAATTAATGTCTTGTTCAATTCAAGTTTATTTGTATAGAGCTTTTTCGATACAAATCGTTCTAAAGCAACTTTATAGAAAACTATTTTTATAATATTTAGTAGCTTAGTAGTAATTTCTACATATGGCAGAAATGTATGGAAAAATCAATTAAAGACATTATCAAACAGACAATGAATTCTATTAACAGCAATTATTATATCATGTAATCAAACTTATAGCAAAAAATCTGTAGGGTGTAAAGTTATTTTAAATTAAAACTGCCACTTCTGTCCAAAATACAATAATCTATAATAATGCTTTGTTCAGTTAAAAAGTCTATCCCCTGTTGTCCTCTCACATCAAAATTTTACTGTTCTCCCTTGTGTGTGTGTGTATACACACACACACACACACACATATATACATATATATATGTATATATATATATATATATATATACATATATATATATATCGCCCAAAACAAATAAAAGAAACATACAGCTATTGCTCTTCACAAACTGTTCAAAGTGAGGATTAAAAGAAGATTACTCAAAAAAGCACCCCATCTAATACACATCAGCCATGCCCGCAGCTGCTTACTTCCTGATTTATAAGTCATCTGCAGTTTCTTAAAGAATCCATTAGATGAAAGTTCAACAACAAAATGAACTAAAGTACTATTAAATGGGAACAGAACACTCCCCACCTTATGTCATTAGACATCACTGTAAATAATTACATTTATTCCTTGCAAAATGACCTGTGAGATCGGTATGTAGAACCTTTTGGTTGTACCTTAAGAGGTTCTCAGGGCTCATATGACGTTGTAAAAAAACCCATTATTTTGTGTATTTGGTGTAATGCAATTTGTTTATGCGAAAAAAAAAAAAAAACATTTTACATATATTGTACATTATTGTTTCTCCTCTATGCCCCGCCTATCTGAAACATGTCGATTTTTACAAAGCTCATCGTTCTGAAAAGCGAGGTGTATGCTGATTGGCCAGCAATCCAGTGCATTGTGATTGGCTGAATACCTTGAAGCATTTGACAGAAATGTTACGTTCCTTACCATATTGTGATGCCGTGTCCCAGCGTGATGAGACAAACAATAAGACCCATTATAAACAAGGCATTTGTTGCATCCAGTGGGGACATGATTACTGATTATAATGACTTATAATGTCTTCTATTGGTGATCATGGCCATAGGCCAATCATTGCAAAAAAAGTATACTGTCTTTCAAGAGAACTATACCTCCAGCCTGAAGATTAGCGCATAATTCAGTCCATGTGCACCTTTTTGGCAAGATGAGAAGGTATTCTTATTGCCAGTGGGCCCAAAACTGATTTTCAAGGGCCTGAACTTTTCTCCATTGTCTTTCTCTGAGAAATCGCATGTTGGAACTATAAAGGGAAATCCAGTCTTTTGGGTGAGCACAATGTTAGGGGTTAATAACAGTGGGATTTCTGGATCAGAAGACACTGGAACTAGTGGTCTGGAATTGATTACTGTGGACACTTCAGCCATCAAAGTACACAGAACTTTGTGCGTAAGTTAGATTGATTTTGTTTTGCAGCAACATACTGTCAATGATTCTGTGTCATCATTCTTTCCCATGTGCGATGCATGAGAGGGATTAAATTGCCAAGAACAGCCTTGATCACTTAGATACTTCTGGACTGTATGGTCTGTCAAGAAGAGTTCTTTGCATGCTCTGAAGAATGTTTGGCTGGTCACCTTATAGCAAAGAAGCAATGTAGTGCATTGATGCAGCTGGATGTATCCATGCTCGATTACTTCCATATGTACTGCTCTAGTGCTCGTGCATGTGAAAAGTTTTGCCCAACATTTACTGTTTGCAGAGCCTCCTCTTGTGAATCGAATCACAATGGTCCATGGGCCATATACGTCCAAACCCCAAGCAGTGCAATTGATCTCAGTAGTGCTTTCCAAGAAAAGAAACGTTTAAAGCGTTCTGCAGTAAGATGCCTGTGGCGAGGGGGGCGTGGTTTGGCGGAGTCTGTAGCGGGAGAGAGAGGACGGAGCAGAGCGAGGCGTAAGTAGGTCAAGTGCAGATGATGAACATGTGTGTCTGATTTCAGTAATTGGCTTGGAGAGACCGGATATAAGCCGGAGCACGACAGAGAGAGAGAGAGACAAGCTGGGACCTCGTTGGCGCTGCTGGGAGTGATTGCAAGAAAAGAAGTCTGAGTTATTGGTTATTGATGTGCATGAGCACGCTGATCGCGCTTGGTGCGCACCGTTGATTTTTGGTTAAAGAATAAAAGAGAGATCTTCCAGTCGCTCGCCGGTCTTCACCAGGAACAACATCAACATATGCTGGTGATCAAGGAGGAGCAAGACAAAACGCTCCTCCGAGCCCAGCATGAAGACCGCGAGCTGTTCCGTAGCTGGGTAGACCGGGAGGTTCGGGCCAAGGACAGCACATATCCTCTGCCGCTCAACAAGATGGGGCCTCACGACGATCCGGAGGCCTTCCTGGATCTATTTGAGAAGTCGGCAGAGGCTCGAAGATGGCCCACCGGGGACTGGCCCATGCGGCTTATCCCCCTGCTGTCAGGAGAAGCGCAGGTAGCCGCCCACCAACTGCCAGTCCAAAACCTCCTGGTCTACCAGGACTTCAAGCGTGCCATCCTCCAGCGGGTCGGTCAGACACCGGAACAACATCAACAGAGGTTCAGGACCCTGACCCTGGAAGAGTCTGGCCAACCCTTCGTGATGGCACAACAGCTCCGGGACTCCTGCCGCAAATGGTTGATGGCCGACAGTAGCGACGTCGAGGATGTGATTGATCGTGTGGTACTGGAGCAGTTCGTGGCCAAGCTGCCAAGGAAGACGGCGCAGTGGGTCCAGTGCCACCACCTGACGTCGCTGAACCAGGCCATCGAGCTGGCAGAGGACCAAATGGTGGCATGCCCAGGGGTCGGCGACCCCCTACCATCGGCGTCTCTCTCTTTCTCTCTCTCTCCCCCTCCCCTCTCTCTCTCCAAACCTGTTCCCCTTCCTAGGTCCAGTGGAGGGCTCCCGCCGAAGCCAGCACCCAGGTGGAGGACGGGTTACTCGGCGGAGCCAACAGCTGCACCCCGGACTCCTCCCAGGGGAGGGAGTTCGACCACGGGATCCTTCACCCAGCCCATGCCCTCTCCGCTCTCTCCACGCCAATCACTTGACCCACTTCCTACCGCCAGGGCGGCGGTAAAGTCTGGGCCAGCCTGTTGGCGCTGCGGGTACCCAGGACATTTCATTGACAGATGTCCACTGATGGAGGTGGGGACATTGATCCGGGTCCCCGACGCGCCACAGGCTGCCCTCGATCAAGCTGGCCTATACCAAATACCAGTGAGTATCAAGGGGGGTACATATCAGGCTTTGGTGGACTCAGGATGTAACCAATCCTCCATCCATCAAAGTCTGATTCATCCTAGGGCGTTGGATAATAGCCGCATGGTTAAGGTTCGGTGTGTACACGGGGAAGTGGTGAATTATCCTATTTTGCCTGTGGATATTCAATTCAGGGGAGAAAAGCATAGAATAGAGGTGGCAGTTAATCCGCACCTCCGGCATCCAATAATTTTGGGTACTAATTGGCCCTCATTTAATAAATTATATGGATATTTATGTTCGGATGCCTCTTGGGGGAAAAGAGAGAAGGGTAGAGTAGCGGTTGCACAGTTGGGAGAGGCTGAACCGGAACCTCCGGAGCCTGTTTCAGGGGAGCAGAGTGCTCTGGAGTGAAACATCCTCCCTGAGCATGATGATTTTCCCCTGGAACAGTCCCGGGATGAAACGCTGAAAAACGCCTTTGATCAGGTTCGTTCTATCGACGGTCAGCTTCTTCATCCTGATCAACCGCTCTCCTATCCTTATTTTTCAATTTTAAAAGATAACTTGTATTGGGTGACCCAAGACGCCCAGACAAAGCAAGATACAACCCAGTTACTGATAACCTAGAAGCAGTCGGGAAATGCTTTTCCAGGCGGCTCATTGTAATCCAATGGCCGGGCATTTAGGACAAACGGCTACACTAAACCGTCTCATGACCCGGTTCTTTTGTCCGGGCATTCACGAGAAAATGCGCAGGTGGTGCGCGTCTTGTCGTGAATGTCAGTTGGTGAATCCACCGGCCACCCCAAAAGCACCATTGTTCCCCCTACCATTAATGCAGGTCCCCTTCGAACGAATTGGTATGGACCTCATCGGGCCATTAGAACAGTCAGCACGAGGACACCGCTTTGCATTAGTTCTGGTGGACTATGCAACGCGATATCCTGAAGCAGTGCCTCTCCGCACTATTTCTGCTAAAAGTGTTGCGAGTGCACTGTTTCAATTAATCTCCCGGGTGGGGATTCCGAAGGAGATCCTCACCGATCAGGGCACAGCGTTTATGTCACGTACTATTCGCAGGCTTTACGAGTTGTTGGGCATTAAATCGATTCGAACAAGTGTCTATCACCCACAAACAGACGGGCAGGTCGAACGATTTAACCGCACGTTAAAATCCATGATTCGTAAGTTCGTACATGAGGATGCCAAAAATTGGGATAAGTGGTTAGAACCCCTCTTGTTCGCTGTATGGGAGGTCCCGCAAGCCTACACGGAGTTTTCCCCCTTCGAGCTTCTCTACGGACGTCAGCCCATTGGACGTTTCAGGCCCAAGATAAACAGAGTCGGTTGTACAACAGGGGGGCTAGACTACGTCAATTCGCACCGGGAGATAAAGTGCTTGTATTACTCCCTACTTCTAGTTCAAAATTACTCGCGAAGTGGCAAGGACCCTTCGAGCTCACACGGCGAGTTGGTGATCTCAACTAAGAGGTAGCTCGAACGGATAGGGGCGGAGCACATCAAATATATCACCTCAACCTGCTTAAAAAATGGTCTGAGGCAGAATCAGTGATGCTGGCGACGGTAGTGAGTGGGGAGGAGGATCTCGGTCCAAAAGTGAGTTCAAAGTCTCTATCTCTCGCTCTGGCCCCTGGAGGAGACCACCTTTCACCCTCGCAGCTCACTGATATAAAATCAATACAAGCAGATTTTGCTGATGTGTTTTCGCCCCTGCCTGGTCGAACGAATCTCATTCAGCACCATGTTGAGACTGAGCCGGGCGTGGTGGTTCGCAGTCGGCCGTATAGATTACCAGAACATAAGAAAAAAGTGGTTCAAAGTGAGTTAAAAGCGATGCTAGAAATGGGAATAATAGAAGAGTCCAACAGTGACTGGGTGTGCCCGATAGTTTTAGTTCCTAAAACGGACGGCTCAGTACGGTTCTGTGTGGATTACAGAAAGGTGAATTCAATGTTTGTTACTCTTCCGTTCGAATTGTTCGGGGCTCCGGCCACCTTTCAGCGTCTGATGGACAGAATTCTCCGGCCGCATGCTGCATATGCCGCCGCATACCTGGATGATATCATCATCTACAGTGGTGATTAGCAGCGACATATGCAGCATTTGCGAGCTGTCCTGAAGACGCTGAGAAGGGCCGGGCTCAGGGTTAATCTGAAGAAGTGTGCAATTGGGCGGGTGGAAGTAAGATATCTGGGTTTCCACTTGGGTCATGGTCAGGTGTGTCCACAAATTGACAAGACGGCAGCGGTTGCGACTTGTCCAAGACCAAAAAGGAGGTTAGACAGTTCCTGGGGCTGGCAGGTTATTATAGAAGGTTTGTACCTAATTTTTCAGACACTGCTAGCCCGCTGACAGATTTAACTGTCAAAGTTAAATCTGACGGAAGCACAAGATAGGGTCCAGTGGACGGAGCCGTGTCAGCAGGCTTTCACCCAGATAAAGGCTACTCTGTGTGGCGGTCCACTCTTAAATGCTCCTGATTTTTCTCTCCCCTTTATCTTACAGACAGATGCGTCGGACAGGGGGTTGGGCGCTGTCCTGTCCCAGGACGTGGAGGGGGAAGAACGGCCGGTGCTGTACATCAGTCGTAAGCTCTCTAAGAGAGAGACGATGTACAGCACCATAGAGAAAGAGTGTCTGGCAATCAGATGGGCTGTTCTCACCCTCCGATATTACCTCCTGGGGTGGGAGGTCACCCTCTGTTCGGACCACGCTCCCCTGCAGTGGCTCCACCGCATGAAAGATACCAACACGCAGATCACCCGTTGGTATCTCGCTTTACAACCTTTTAAGTTTCAGGTGATCCACAGGCCGGGTGTACAGATGACTGTGGCTGACTTTCTCTCCAGGAGGAGGGGGGGGGGGGGTATGTGGCGAGGGGGGTGTGGTTTGGCGGAGTCTGTAGCGAGAGAGAGAGGACGGAGCAGAGCGAGGCGTAAGTAGGTCAAGTGCAGATGATGAACACGTGTGTCTGATTTCAGTAATTGACGTGGAGAGACCGGATATAAGCCGGAGCATGACAGAGAGAGAGGGAGAGAGACAAGCTGGGACCTCGTTGGCGCTGCTGGGAGTGATTGCAAGAAAAGAAGTCTGAGTTATTGGTTATTGTTGTGCATGAGCACGCTGATCGCGCTTGGTGCGCACCGTTGATTTTTGGTTAAAGAATAAAAGAGAGTCCCAGCCTCAAGCCGACCCCTGTCTTCTTCCTTCCTTATCAAAACTGATCTGAACCACATCACAATGCCTTTCTTCCGTGAGAGTTGCAAAGCTTGTGTCATGGCACTGGATTTCTTCATCCAGTTCTGGCGTTACTGACTCAGATGTCTTTTGCGTCTCTTGTTGAGTTGAGAGGGGTCTGTGCAGAAAGTCTGGACCAGTAAACCATTGCATGTCAGCAAGCTGAGATGTAGACACTGACCTGTTGGCAATATAAGCTGTGTTTTGGTTTGTTGGTACGAAGTTCTGTAACTGTACTTTGAAGGATTCGCAGCACTCTGTACATACACAAAGTAACGTCTGGTCTCATTGAATATGTAGCCCAGAACTACCTACTACCAGAACTACCTACTGTCGCAGAAGAAATTTAACTGCATCTGGTTTGAAATCAATTTCCTAGAGTATTGTTTCTGCCATTTCTACAGCCAATACTGCTATGCACAATTCCAAGCGTGGGGGCCAGTTTAGCCTTGCCAAACACAAATCCCACATGACTTAGTCCTTCTTCAGTGATAACAAGATGATAGGCCAACACAGATATAGCCATGTTGGATGCATTGGAGCAGAGTAGATAACCCCTAAGATTTCTGAGCCAAGTATATTTTAAATGGAGATTCCAAAAGACAAAAAATGGCCTAATAATATATTTTTTTTTACATTTGATACATTCACACCAGTGTGATTAGATCGTTCAGTGTGGCACAGCATCAGCTGCTAAATTCAAATCAGCATTCACACTTTGGCTGTCACTGAGCCAGAAACAAACGCATTTGTACAGTGCTGCATCATCAATCAATCAATCAATCAATCACACATGATTCTGTTGAGCTTATTAATGCAAAGGCCAGTCAGAGACATTCAGCATTGCTGAAATGCTGTGTTTTGTTCACTTGCTCACTGACTGTGCAGATGTGCATAGAAGTGTAAGTAAGATATTAATTTTACAGTGTAAACAGCTTCAGTGATTTAAATGGGAGTTTTTGAGAGTGCTTGAACTGAAGTGAAAATGTTCTTTGATAATGTAAATGTTTTTGCTCTCTGTAAAATGAAAATGTCAGGCCTATAATATAGTAACTAGGGCTGTTCGATTAATCAAAATCGAATCAAATCGCTAGTAGAATCAAAGCCTGTCTGGTCCGTGTACGTTTTGATCATTTAATTTCCTATTTAGAGTTCAATAACAATTTTTTTTTTTCAAAAAAAAAAAAAAAAAAGTCAAAGCTCTTTACATTCTTTGTATGTGATTTATCAACACCTAGTACATCTTAAAATATACAGCTCATGAAAAATAAAAGTTCCAGATGGACAAACATTAAATGCATAAACCAGTGTGAATAAACTATATCTTAAAATAAATTTGGAGGTAGGTTGAAAAAGCCAGATTGGAAAGTTTTAAAAAGTTGTACAGCTTGAAGTGTGAAGTTTATTCTTGTACACAGATATGGCATATTCATGGCAGTACACATGAAATTCATGTATATATTTGTCACTTAAACTATTGTAAACAGAAATCCTGTCGCCCCCTCTAGTGGACATTAAGTGTTAAGGCCTTCATTGCTTGGGTAACAAAAGTCACTAGGATTTTTTGGGAAGTCAAGTCTGACCAGTTATACAGCAACACGAGTCAGACGAGTCTGAAGATCTGAGCTGAATTTGGTGAAACATTAAAGTTCTAATCGGTGTCAATTACTTTTATAATAAATAATAATGATAATGTTTAAATATATGTTGGCTTTCTCAAGCCCAACAATTAATACTCAATTTAGAAACATCATTCAATTTAGTATGTAATAAAACTAATATTACTAATTTATTTCATAAAAGTAATAAATGTAACAGACATATTATCATGGAACTGTTCAGTCTATTATTGATTTTGATTTCCACTTCACTTTTATCCAAGGAGACAGAACTATTTGGACTGTATTTACAGTGGGACAATATTGATACAATACTATAACCTAGAAATAATTTAAAGGGGTCACTTGCAAGTCACAGCAGCACGAATTATGTGCCCAGCCACATCTGTTACAAATATTATGCTAATTAACAATGAGCAGTGGTTTCAGACATTACAGTGCTTCACTCGTACTGACTCATTGCCGAAAGAATGAAAAGACTTGCGGAAGGCGAGCGACTGGACCAATCAGATGAAAGCAGCGTTTCAGCACCGCCCACAAGTGCACATTAAGTATTGAAGCCGCATAAACCGATTTGTAAACCCCAAAAGACAAAATGAAATATACAGCCATAAACTCATTTTCCGTTTAAACGGAAAAACGAATAAACGAGCCATTTTTCCATTTCTCGTTATTGAATTCTAAATAGGAAATTATAGGGCTTTGGTTCTACTAGCGATTTGATTGGAGACCAACAGACAATCACAATTGACCTTTAATTTTCCGAATGGTTGATTTTGTGGCACACTTGTAATGCTGTTGTAAGTTGAGCTAGCGTGTGTCAAGAGTTGAGCGCGTACAGTATTAAGAGGTTGAGAGAGAGGGATTTGACAGGAGCGCAGAGAATAAGTTTGTGAGAGAGCACCTGAGTAAACTGCGTGAGAGGAGTTATTACTGCACGTTAATAGCAAACAAGCAAATACATTTATTGAGCATGGAATAGTTTTTTCTTTGCTCAAGCGAATTTTTTTTTTTTTTTGCGATTGTTAATTTCTGTTCAAAATATAATGTAATGTGCTTGCAAAATATAGTTCTCTGTGCTCAAAACTTACAATTACTCACTCAGGATTGTGGCACAAAAATAACGCCATATTTTTGTAGCTAGGTTAGCAGCGTTAACTCATTCAATTGCAACTTCGGGTGACTATTCTAATTTTAACCCTTTAAAACCCATAACGGCTATATGGCCCTTCTCTAGAAAAACTTAAATGATGCCATTTGATTATTTTAATTATTACTCCAAATGTCTGCGTAATGGCGCCCATGACGAGTTACACGTTGGAAAAGAGGTAATGCATGATATTTTGGGTTTAAAACCCGCCTTTTATTTTTAAAGCAGTATATTTTTGTTTAGCTGTATATTCAATGAAGAAGATATTTTCTCATGTTTCTAATTATTTTCCAATATCATTAATATGCAAAATTGTTTTTCTTTTTTTATGGGAAGTATCTCAACAGTGAGAGGTAAATGTTGTTTGGTGTCATATTAAATATGGTTTGTGCTCTTTAAAAAAAAGTAGCCTAAACTTGCAATTGTAAACTAGTTTTTCTGTTGTCTGGTTCATTGAAAAAGAAAAAACATTTCTTTTTAAAATTAGCAGTATTCTACATCCACATTCTATTGTGCTCTAAAGGATTAACTAGCCTTTTTAACATGGATCACATTGTCCATCTAGAAATCCTGCTCTTCAAGAATACAGGACTATATAAACAAAATGGATCCTTACTAAGTGTACTTTTAATAACTCTACCAAATAATTGTAATCATCTCTCTCTCTTTCCTTATGTATAGTCAAGCCAGGTTGAGTTAGCAGTGGAGAAGAGGTAACTTACCCGTTATGTATGGAAGCATATGGGTAGCAATATTCAATTTGGAATGTATTATGCAAAATGACAATGCAATATGTAAAATGGCAATGCAGTTCTGTATTTACATTTACATTTTCCAATACATTTGTGCAACGTCTGCTGCCAAATGAAAATGAAAATTAAATTACATAATTTTCATTTGCCATTTCATACACCAGTTTTAATATGTAAAATGAATACTAATTTTAACGCTTTTATAAGTTGCAAAATTAAAATGAAAATGTATTACAGAAATGATTAGATATGTATAGCATGTTCAAGCAAAAACTGTGGCAAAATTATCATTTAAATGCTATTTTTCTTAAATGCATTAACACTCACAGTCAAGACACTTACGATTGCATTTTCATTCAATGTCCTGCAATGAATGTAGCAAAATTCAATGTGCACATTGAAAATGCATTCCGAGCCGATCACGTGTCCGCCCCCTCCCGCCATGTCAATCACTGCGTGAACAAGGCGGGGCTTGCAGAAGGTCAAGAGACTCAAATGTCAATTAGAGGATTCAAGTGAGAGAACATGGACAAGACAGTTGGTCCATGTACGTTTTGATCATTTCAGTTTATGGCTTCAATATTTCATTCGCACTTGTGGGCGGCGCTGAAGCGCTCCTTTCATCTGATTGGTCGAATCGCTCCACCTTCAGCTCGGTCTTTTCATTCTTTCAGGCAGAATAAGAGTCAGTGCGAGTGAAGCACTGTAATGTCTGAAACCACCGCTCACTGTTAATTAGCATTATATTTGAATCAGATGTAGCTGGGCACATAATTCGTGCTGCTGCGACTTGCAAGAGACCCCGTTAAATTATTTCTAGGTTATAGTATTGTATAAATATTGTCCCACTGATAAAAACAGTGCAAATAGTTCTGTCTCCTTGGATAACAGTGAAGTGGAAATAAATATAGTTAAATTTATTAAATAAAATTAAATAGGATTTTTTTTGGGAAGGTAAGTCTGGCCAGTTATACAGCAACACGAGTCAGACGAGTCTGAAGATCTGAGATGAATTTGGTAAAAACATTAAAGTTTGTGTCAATTACTCTCATAATAAATAATAATAATAATGTTACCCGTATTTTTCGGTTTAAGTTGCATCAGTCCAAAAATGACTTATGACTTAAAGGATGAGAGTGGTAAATGTTACAGACATGGAACTGTTCAGTCTATTATTGATTTTTATTTCCACTTCACTTTTATCCAAAGAGACAGAACTATTTGCACTGTATTTATCAGTGGGAGAATATTCATACAATACTACAACCTAGAAATAATTTGCAGGTCTCAGCAGCACGAATTATGTTCCCAGCTACATCTGATTAAAATATTATGCTTATTAACAGTGAGCGGTGGTTTCAGACATTACAGTGCTTCACTTGCACTGACTCTTATTCTGTCTGAAAGAATAAAAAGACGTGCTGAAGGTGGAGCGATTCGACCAATCAGATGAAAGCAGCATTTCAGCTCCTCCCACAAGTGGGAATAAAATATTAAACCCATAAACCGAAATGATCAAAACGTACATGAACCAACTGTCTTGTCCATGTTCTCTCACTTGAATCCTCTTCTTGAGATTTGAGTCTCTGACCTTCTGCAAGCCCCGCCTTGTTCACGCAGTGATTGACATGGCGGGAGGGGGCGGACATGTGATCAGCTCGGAATGCATTTTCAATGTGCACATTGAATTTTGCTACATTCATTGCGGGACACTGAATGAAAATGCAATCGTAAGTGTCTTGACTGTGAGTGTTAATGCATTTAAGAAAAATAGCATTTAAATGATAATTTTGCCACCGTTTTTGCTTGAACATGTTATACATATCCAATCATTTCTGTAATACATTTTCATTTTAATTTTGCAACTTATAAAGCATTAAAATTAGTTTTCATTTTACATATTAAAACTGGTGTATGAAATGGCAAATGAAAATTATATAATTTAATTTTCATTTTCATTTTGCACCAAACGTTGCACAAATGTATTGGAAAATGTAAATGTAAATACAGAAATGCATTTTCATTTTACATATTGCATTGTCATTTTGCATATTACATTACAAATTGAATATTGCTACCCATACGCTTCCATAGTTATGTGAACGAGTCAGTCTTTTGTTCGTTATCTGGCTCGGCTCGGTGTTCATCTTCAGTTCGGTCTTCACAGCAGTTCAGTCAGTGTACTGTTTGAATAAATGAATTACCCCGGGATATTGGTTTATTCTGACTCAGAGGGCTAATTTGACTAATTGACTAATTTGTGGATTAACCCTCTGGGGTTTTTCTGTCATTTATGACCCAAATTTTTTTTTTTTAAATGTTAAAAATCGTAGCTTCATCGGAATGGTCCGAAACTTGGTGACTTTATTGGTACTTGGTATATGAACACCCAATAAATTGGGGAAAGGATTTGAAAAGTCTAAGTGGTCGTAAAAAAAATAGTCAGACTCAGGGTCTTAAGGTCAAAAATGACCCGCCATAGGAAATGAATGGGAAATTGGCAAAAATATGAAAATACTGAGTTTTTTTGTGTGTACAATCTACAAATCAGCCACGATGCAGAAAAAAGCACACAACAGTGTAGGGGTGAATCTCTAAAACATCAAGAGTGCAAAACAGACAAAAAAATTCACACACACAAAAACACACGCACACACAAATGAACGTGTGTCATTGCAAAAGCTAATTTTGGGAAATGTGTGAAATAAAAGCAATTATTCATCAATGTAAGAAATAAAGTGCACAGGAATGAAAGCATGAGACTGTAAGCCATCAAGGTTGCAAAATAGACACACTCACACACACACACACACATAGGGAAATATGAGACTGGTGAGTATGTGAAACAAAATCAATGAATCAAATAAAGGGGAGACATTGGATCCAAAATGCAAAAGTCACACACCATGTCTCTCACATTCCAATTTGTAAGGGACACTCTATTGTGATGTGTGACAACTGTGATCGGTAATTAGTTTGTAAATAATATATAAATACAGAATTATTTTTTTATTTCTCTAATTTACTGTTGATAATTTACTGTTTTGATCATTTTTAGTTTATATTTAGTATAATTAATTTAGTTTGATAACTGTTAGTTTAGTTTTGTTCATAATTGCCGTTGCCAATTTTGAATAAGAGTTACTGTTCATTCAATGTAAATAATATGCACATAATAATATGTAAATATTTAGTTATGATAATATTTAAAACACTTTTTTTTTTCTATTTTCCATTTACATGTACTGTTTGATAATTATTATACGTTTGCTGTTATTTTTGTTTTTTGTTCATAATTGCAATTTTGAAGAGTTACTGTTCATTGAATTGCAAAAAATAATTTTAATGGAAATGATTATTATAAAAGGTTAATAAAAATATGTTATGATTGAAAGAAATGCATTTTTATTAAGTTGGCACTTGAAATTACCGCTTAAACCAACCATACAAAAAAAAAAAAAAAACTTGACAGAAATAGTCTCTGAGAATCTGTGATTATATATTAAAATCCATATTTTTGACCCGAAGGTCCTGAGTGTGACTCATAAATGAGGAACCCCAGAGGGTTAATGGTTATTGGAGACGTGAACCGTTTCAAACGATTCAATTTGATTTGGTGAACTGGTTCAACCGGTTCACTAAATTGAGCGATTCGTTCGCGAATCGGACATCACTACTATGAATTATGGTGTCTACAGGGTCAGATCAATAGTTAGGCAAATTAAAACAAAAAAAAAAACGTTATGTAACTTAAGCTTTGAAAAGACAGACAAAAAAATAAATAAAAAATTTACAAGAGCTGCGTCTCACTGGATCAAGAGCATATCTTATTGCATGTTCGCTATTCCCAATTCAGAAGACCGCACACACAGACTATGTCTCTGAATGCTTCTCATACTCGCCCTTCTCTTCCCCACGTGGCACGAATCCCGCATCACGGACGAGCCGTTCACACTTGTCGCACTCACGCAGTCTGTTTCGTAACGCTCGGTTATATTCGCGCGCGGCCCTGCACCTCTCCATGACCGCATCTGGCTCCGCGTTTAAAACAAGTCACGTATGCGTTTACCATGCATGCGCTTGTAATTTGCTTTGCGTGATGACGTTGGTTGTTTTCGCGTCGTGCGTGCATTAAAACGATGCGCATACTTAACAGAAAACTCTAATAAAATGTTAAAGTATTAAAGAACATTAAGGTGTAAAAAAAGACGGGAAAAACAACCATGTTTAACCATGTTTCATCTGAGGTAAAATTATACGTAATTAAAGTTTATTCTGTAATATCTGTGTAGTATCTTACTTACAATATATTAACCTTCTGTTGCACTTTACTTCACTATGTATATTGTAATATTACACTTTAATGGCACCTTATATTTCTTATTGAGCTAGTCAAAATTACAACAGATAAAGTGCAGTCATCGGCTCTAATAGTGCAGATGGTAAAAAGTCAGTTGTTCACAATTTGATGCAATCGATCCGGGTCCGAATCTGCCTTTTGACAGTTTTTTTCTACCTTTTCAAATTTCAAATCACATCAGAAAAGCATTTATTTTAAATAATAACGAAGGAAATAATCAAAAAGTTGTGAGGGAGGGCTTTATTGTCCTAATATGGTGGCATCCATTTAATAATTTGAATTAAAATTATAATTTACACTCAGTAATTATTGGATACTTTTTTATAATGTACTACAATACTGAGGTGCAAATAATTGCCACTATTTGCAATAAGTAATATAAATAGCAGAAAACCCTGCTATTTTAAAATAGTATAAATAGAATCTATAGCCATTTGCACTTAGTGTAAATAGCCACTGCCTTTCTTATGCTATGGTTCTTGTTTATCTATTTTTTAACTATAAATTTGGACATTTTGCTTTGGCAATTCTGCATGTGAAACATTTAAGCCAATAAAGTAGTTTTAAGTTCAGTTGACTACATACAGTATATTTTCAGTGTCTGCATCCCATTTTATGCAAGGTGCCTCCAAAAAAACCAAACTGATGACAGTGATCTTTTTTATTTATTTCAAAGAACAAAACAGAAAATATAATTGTATATACAAATATAGATTAAGACTATAGACATGACACAAGAAAAACAAATCTGAAATTCACCTCCATCACTGATAAAACAGTAAGTCAAGCAGTAGCCCTCAAATTCTTTGAATGGATAAAACCCACACAGGACTCTCCTCCTGCGATTCCTCACACAGCCAGGTGGACAGTCTTTAAATATCTCACTGCACCGTACACACTGGGTCAGAGAACATGACGCCTGGAACTCAGGTTGTATTGTTCAGACAATGCACTCCAGTTCATGACACCTAATTTACATAAAAGAACAAACAATACTAAAGGAATATTAAATCATTTTGAAGAAAGGCAGAAGAGCCATACAAGGAAAATATTTTAAATGTATTTTTAATTGAGATAAGATAATTAATTTTTAATATATTATAGCATAGTGTTAGAAAAAGTGTTATTTGCTTTGTCTGTAAACTACCTAAGAGATTTAATTTATGTCCAGCATTAAGATAAACTAAATTAATAAAGTTTGTCAAGTCAAATTTTAGGTTGGCTTGGCTTGAGAAAGCGTGGCCTGAAAGTTTGAAGTTTTTTTCAATTTGAAAATTTTACAGTTGAGTGCTATACAGTCTTTCAGAGAAAGAAAAACAGATAATTACTGTACTCTAGCCACATGAAGTGGGTCTCTTCTCTGAATTTCTTCTCACTGACAATGTCCCCAAAAAGTCATATTAAGACATATGAAGGTCAATTTAATAGGTAACACTTTACAATAAGGTGTCATTGGTAAACACTAGTTAATGTATTAATTAACATCCGGAAGTGAATGAACCTGGATATGCGCATTAATGACAGTCAGTACGGTGCACAATCGTATTTACGGTAAATACATTTACCTTACTGCGCATGCGCAGTAAACACACGTCACGTACATACGTGACGTACATACGTGACTTACATACGTGCAGTGTTGGGAAGGTTACTTTGGAAATGTAATAGGTTACAGATTACAAGTTACCCTGTTTAAAATGTAATAGTAGTGTAACTTTTTCAATTACTTTATTAAAGTAATGTAACTAATTACTATAGAGTACTTTTTGATTACTTTTCTAAATTTGTGAAAATTAAAGAATAATAAATAAAAGCATATACATCAACTTAAATACAGTTATCTAATAAGCATGTGATGTATTCTTTGTAATAAACTCCTGAAACATTGGTGTTTTTTTTAAACTGCTGTCTCTGTATATGATGATAGTTTTCTCAAAATAAGTAAAATGCACATGAAGTGACACAGAGCAGTTCTAGAAATTATGTTTATGTGCTCGTGTACTCCTATATTGTGGCAGCAGAGGTTGAAAACACTGCGAGCTTCAGTAGGCCTATGTGTAGTAAATGAAACCATGTCTTTGCCATTAATTTACAGGAGGGGCGGACTGGGAAAAAAATTCAGACTGGAAAATTCAAACTCATACAAACAAATTCATGGACAAAACTATTTTTTTGTACAATTACCATGCTTTTATTAGCCTATATAAAAGTAAAATAAACTTGTTTTTGTTTTTATTGCAAATGGATTTGTATTTATTTTTAAATAAATACATTTGTAAAATAATTTTACATTTTTGGTTATCACAGTTAAACAATAGTAACCATTTTCTCTGGATTTATAGTTAAATATTAAAATGTTAATTTTCGTAAGGGTTGTGTTGCTGTCTGTCGTAACTCCCCCTAAACCTATAAAAAAAATCTGAATTTTTTTCAGCTAAATTACTACTGTAAGATTACAACAGATAATAATGATGTCCTTTATATAGTATTTTGAGTGATGACTGATGAGCAACGTGCTGCTGCTTGATTAAATAAATAAAAAAAACAAAGACAAAAAAGCATCTTTACAGATGAAACTGACCTGAAACCCTGAACAGTAGTTCTGCTTCTCTGCTCCAGCTGTGCGCTTCCACACTCCACTCTCTCTCTCTCTCTCGCATTGATTACTCTGAGTCTGATCCAGACTGAACCGTTTGGCGGAGGCGTGGAGAGCGCGCGAGTCATGACTAACACTTCATGACTTATTAGAGATTTAATTATCAAATGGCGGATTCGCAAATGATCGCTTTAGTATACAACAATGATATTAAATAGTGGGGCAAAATCAACTGTCAGGCCACCGGGAATTGTCCCGGTTCTCCCGGTGTCCAGTCCGCGCCTGATTTCCACAGACACGCAGAATGTGCAAGTCATATATTGCATTTTTGGGGCTTAATATTCACAGACACTAGTCCATGTCATGTTTTGATTCAAGTGTACTGACCTACTTTTGATTTAGTCATCCAAAATGTGGCATATTCCGTCTGCGTTAGGCATTCCGTTTTTATGACTGGATTCTACGAACCAGACTGTGTTTCCGCATCCCGGAAATTATTAGGGCGGTATGTCTCAGAATAGTCAGTGCAATTTTGGAAAGAAATCAGTTAAATCTGTATGTGGATGTGTGTAAATATTCAAATGTAATCCCCTTTGTAATCGTTAAAAATTTCATAAGTAACTGTAATTTAATTACTCATTTTTTCGTAGTAACTGTAACTAATTACAGTTACAATAATTTTGTAATTAAATTACGTAACGCCGTTACATGTAACTAGTTACTCCCCAACACTGCATACGTGACATCACCGCGCTACACTCTGCAGCGAGGAGAACTTGGTAACATGAAATACTTTATTAATTGACTAAAGAAATACAGTTCATTTATATTAAAAAAAAATTATATTTCCTGTGAAATTCATTCAATTCTTTAACATTAGTTATACCATTATAATCTTGTCTGCCCTGAAAAAAATTCAGGGTTATAATGGGATAGAAGATATTGTTGTATTGGGATAGTTGTATTGGATAGTACAACAGTAATTCCTATTGGAATAATGCCAAAAACAAAAAGGAATATTGTAATGGATTCATGGAAACTGTTTTTTTTTTTTTTTTCAGCAAGGTAATGATACTCATAATGTGCTGCACATTATTGACAATATTGAGATGAAGCTTGACTTTGCAAATTTAAAATCGCAAATCAAATCGCAATATCTGTCAAAAAAATTCCAATTAGATATTTTTCCCATATCCATATCCCCCCATTTAACAATCTGGTGCATTTACTTACTCGAGTTTGAGAATCAAGGTATTTCCTGATATAGTTAACACGTTTGGAAATTTTTTGGAATAAAAATAAAAATTATTAATTTAAAAAACATTAGCATAATCAGTTATAGCCTGCAGTGCTATTCTGGCTGCTGTGTCACATGACAAGCATGAATAATCCCCCACTCGTGCCCCCTCAAAAATCATGAGCACATGATGCCCCTGCATCTGAGAAAAGACATAAATCTGTGTATTTTGAACTGTAAAGTGAGAATGGGACATAGGTATGTGATGTAAGGAATTTTTCCATACATCCCATTCCTTTTCCTTGGCTTCAGAGAGTGGTATGTCCCAGTCGCTTATGTCATGAGATATTTCTTCCAGTAAAGCTCTTCCTCTTATGGTCACTTTTGTAACTAAACCAAGTGGGTCATAAAGGCTGTTGACGACAGACAACACTCCATGATGAGTGAGAAGTTTCTCAGAGGTTGTGACTTTGGAAAGGTTTCTTTGGTTAGATCTAGGTCTTTTATGCATTTGATTAGATCCTCTAACGGAAGCGTGACAATACTCCAAGGAGGGAATTGTTCATGTCAGGTCCTGGGAGAAGGACGCTGTTCAAAGTGATACCAGGATACTGTGCACTGGAATCGAAGACTACTCTTATTTGGTCTGGTTTTTGTGGATGCCTTATCTTTGTTAAAGTCCTTCTCCATGCAGGAGGCTTGGTCTTCAAAGAAGAGAGCAGACTTGTTGTGTCTTTCGAACACTGTCGGACCAATGTCATTAGATGACTTACTGACCTTTGTGGCTGCATTTGGTCGAAAATGTCGGCTGGTGCTTTGCCTTCTCTCTCAAAGAAATGTGACCTGCACAAGGAGTAAGGAAGGAGGGTCTGCCATTTTCTAGCACATTTGTCCTAAAGCTGTTAATATTCAGCTTATGTGCATTACCGAAGCAGAAGTTGCTGATCAGGACTCAGCCTGTCTTTGGGCGAATGAGGAATTGTGAGGACCGCTGATTTCCAGCCTTACCTTGTGCACTCTGATGAGATCTCTTCCGAAGAGAAGCGGGATTTGCGCATTCAAATCTAATTTTGGAATAAACCTTGCAATAGGTTTTAAATGGGTATGACAAAGTGCTACCTCTGGAGTTGGTATTTCTGAATTGTTGTTGGGGATTTCATTGCATTCAATTAGTGGAGGAAGATCAATGCTCACGCCTCCGCTATCTGGAATCATTGCACTTTCCTTCCTATCATCTCCATGTCGCCTGCACAGGTTCTGAGTGGGTAAGGATGTGGGCTTCTTTGAATGCATTGCTCAATGGTCATCGCTCTGAATCCTCTGCACTTGGGAAGGGGGTGGGGTTTGTTATGGATAGGACAGATTTAGGTTAGATCATCTCTTTTCTCTTTTTATCAGTTTGAGATTCCAGTGAAGTGGTTATGTCTGTCTTGTGTGCAGATATGAAGACTTTCGACACTTTGTTCCTAAGTGAGGGCTTCTCATACCTGAGAATTTGGGATTCAGATGGTTTTGTTATCTCACCCATCTTTGCCTGTTCATCGGTTACAACATATGGAGTGGTGTCATTGTTGCGTGAATAATTCACCTGAGTGACACTGTGTTGCTGACAGATTCGTGTTGTTTTGCGATGGATTTCTATGGATGCTGTCTATGGTAATCCATTTGCTTTGATCCAAACATACTCATTTGTTCACTCATAGAAAATTAGAGGTGTGACAGAACTGCTTTTGGACTCACTGTGATATTCAGCCACCTCTGCTGCAGCCTCTAGAATTTTAGCCTCAGCCTGGGCAGCTGCCACCTCCTTTTCTGCTTTTAATTCTTCCAATGTAGCCTCCAATGTGGTTTTCCCTGCTTCCAACCTTGCTTTTCCTTTTTTATTCATTGCCAGCTCTTTCGCTGCAAATGATGCTCATGTCCGTGCCACTTTAGCCACAGCCCTTGCCCTACCTGCTGCATTACTGGTTGAAGATCTTGAAGAGGTGCTCCTAGAACTAACTGACGAAGCTTTCCCAGATTTGTTGGGTTTATCCTCAAAACAAACATAAAAAATATAGTACTGTAATAAGAAACTGTCCTGAGACTTTATGTAGGCCTAATCATTTTTAGTTTCATTATTGGGTGTTAAGGATGTGACATTCGGAGTCAAAACATGAAATATAAATTCTCACAGAATATATTCATTACCAATATACTGAATCATCTCTTTATGTTTTTCTAAATCCCAAATAAACTATGAGAAATAAATAAATCAGAAAAGTATCCAACAATAAACTAGTTTTATAGGCTATTTTGGATTTGGGAAATACACGTGTTACAGACAAAAAAAAAAAAAAAGTCCTGTGTTTTGGGAGACAATATATTTTGTAGACTTTCTGTGATTTACAATGGACAAACCAGAAGCAACAATACCTACAGAATGGAGAAGGGTTGACCATTCATAAAATATAAATTTTATTTCAATTTTCATTTTTGTGTTTCAGAGGAAAAAGCAAGGTTAAGGATGTGACATCTTTTTGTTAGAGACCGTTCTGAAAGCATAATTCAAACCCGTATAAATGCTTTAAAAACTTTAACAGAGTAGCCTATTCAAGTCAAGTAAAGTCTGCTTTACTGTCAATTCTTCCACATGTACAGTACATACATACAGAGAACTGAAATTGTGTTACTTTCAGACCCCCGGTGCATACAAATAAAATTAACAGTAGAGGGGAGGGGGGCAATTTTGGGAGGGAGTCTCCTCCCTGATGGCAGCAGGCTGAAGAAGCTGTGAGACGGGTGGGTCAGATCACCTGCGATGCAGAAGGCTTTGCGAGTAAGACGGGTTCCGTAAATGTGCTGGAGGGAGGGGAGAGAGACACCAATGATCTCTTCAGCTGTTCTCACTATGCGTTGCAGAGTCTTTCGGCAGGACGCGTTGCAGGCGCCATACCACACAGTGATGCAGCTCATCAGGATGCTCTCGATGGTGCCTCTGTAGAAGGTGTACATGATGGGGGTGGGGCTCTGGCTCTCCTCAGTTTGCGGAGGAAGTAGAGACGCTGTTGTGATTTCTTGGCCAGTGCTGCAGTGTTTTCAGCCCAGGAGAGGTCTTCTGAGATGTGCACACCCAGGAACTTGGTGCTGCTCAGTCTCTCCACAGTCACATCGTTGATGGTCAGAGGAACGTGCAGAGTGTTTGCTCTCCTGTAGTCAACAACAATCTCCTTCGTCTTCTCCACGTTCAGAGAGAGATTGTTGTCACTGCACCACTCGGCCAGGCAGCTCACCTCGCTCCTGTAGTTTGTCTCATCTTTATTGCTAATGAGACCCACCACAGTCGTGTCATCCGCAAACTTAATGAAGAGGTTGGAGTTGTGTGATGGTGTGCAGTCATGAGTCAGCAGAGTGAAGAGGAGGGGGCTCAGCACACATCCTTGGGGGGCACCAGTGTTCAGTGTGACGGTGCTGGATGTGTTGCAGCAGACCCGTACTGCCTGAGGTCTTCCAGTCAGAAAGTCCAACAGCCAGTTGCACAGTGAAGTGTTGGGGGGGGGGGGCAGACTTGATGTGGTGCATGACTAGCCGTTCAAAGCACTTCATGAGGATGGGAGTAAGTGCAAGAGGACGGTAGTCATTGAAGCAGGATTGAGATGGCTTCTTCGGAACTGGAATGATGGTGGTAGTTTTGAAACATGTGGGAACAACAGCCTGACTCAGTGAGATGTTTAAAATGTCTGTGAAGACATCAGTGGGTTCTGCTGCACAGTCTCTCAGTACACACCCAGGGATGTTGCCAGGACCCGGAGCTTTGCGTGCATGGATCATGCTGAAGGATCTCCTATTGGATGCGCCTTTAAAGAGAAATGCAAACTTCATTCAAATTATATAATCAGGGAGTATTTGCTTTCATTTTCAATTGGTCCCTTTAAAATTACAAAATGTTCTCATGTAGGCTATGTGAGGTACCCTAGATTTTCATTATTTTCATTATTAAATTCAAGTGATCACGTGGGCGCTTCCCTGTCATGCATGCACATGAATACTTTTCCGCACAAACACTTAAATATGAATAGTAATTGAGCACATTTATTTTAGGTTAACGCTACAGTATGGGATCCGCTTTAAAATAAAGCTTTACAAGTCTACATCTGAGACAGGTTCAGTTATAACCTGTAAACTGAAGGCTATTAGACATAAAATGATCTGCCGCACCTATTCGTTGATCATTAGTGTTCTTGTCGCAGTCGTAAACATGTTTTAATTACTCCCTTTTTTTCTTCTTTTTTTATAAATCACTTATGCATTAAATAATAAAGAAACAAAGCAAGTTTAGTTAAATTGTACAAATAATTATAAAATGCTATAGACTGTGAAGATTGTAGTTTCACATTTTGCATTTGCATAAGAAAGTGGATTATTTTTTTTGTATATGCAATGATACAAAATAAAAAAAACAGTATTTGTAATGAAGAAAAATGAGAAGTAATTATGTAACCCCTCAGCACATCTCTTAAAGGGATAGTTCACCCAAAAATATAAATTATGTCTTTAATAACTTACCCGTTATGTGAACGAGTCAGTCTTTTGTTCGTTATCTGGCTCGGCTCAGTGTTCATCTTCAGTTCTCTCTTCACAGCAGTTCAGTCAGTGTACTGTTTGAGTAAATGAATTACTCCAGGATATTGCTTTGCTTGAACTCAGAGGGAGTGTCAACCACATTAAAAAAGTTAACAGCTTAAGTCATTTGTGGATTAATGCGTATTGGAGTTGCGAACCGTTTAAAACGATTCAGTTCGATTTGGTGAACTGGTTCAAAAAGATCCAGTTACCTCGAATGATTTGTTCGCGAACCAGATATCACAAACTAATTTGTTTGGAACTCTCTCACAACAGACACGGAAGAGAAGAAAATGCTGAATAAAGTCATAATTTTTGCTATTTTTGGACCAAAATGTATTTTCGATGCTTCAAAAAATTCTAACTGACCCTCTGATGTCACATGGACTACTTTGATGATGTTTTTCTTACCTTTCTGGACATGGACAGTATACTGTGCACATAGTTTCAATGAAGGGACTGAGAGCTCCCGGACTAAATCTAAAATATCTTAAACTGTGTTTTCTGAAGATAAACGGAGGTCTCACGGGTTTGGCACAATATGAGGGTAAGTTATTAATGACATAATTTTGATTTTTGGTTGAACTATCCCTTTAAGCATCGCACTCAGCAGCATACATTCTGAACAACCAAATCTTGCTCTCTCAGAGCAGATAGCGACACAGGTTATGTGAAACACATCTAAAATATGGTATAATACTTAGCTTAAACGTAAATATAAGCACAGGCTCATAGACTAGATATTTGCTTCAATTTGTTCTAAATGAGAAATGCACATAATTTCTCAAGTACTAAATGTGCATCTGTGAAAATTGTATCTAGGTCTACATGGTTTTTCTACCATTTTCCACTAACTGGAGCCGTCAAATGTAAAACCGCCAAGGCAAAGCTGACAGCTATTAGTGAAAATGCACTTTAAAGTGCTTGCTTGATAACTTGTGGTTAAAGCACAATTCTGCGGTCAAAAAGTGAAAATGCATTTTGCAGATACCGCGGCGGACACAGTGGTAAAAAGCACATTCTGGTTGGCCACCTACTGTACATCATTTATCAATTATCACTTTATTTATAAAGAAATATAAAAAAATAAATGTATTAAAAATATATAACTGAGTGCACCTTTAATAAAATTTAATAGAATTTAGTGCCTTTGACTTACTGACTACAAAGGACAATGTAAATATGGTTTAAATAATACATTGTATTGAAGCCCATGACAAAAATTATGCATGTTACATTGGTACTTCACATAACATTGAGGCAATGTATGTATATATTTTTTGTGTACATGACCTTTACACAAACTTATCTAAGCTATGAAGTTTTGTCTATGTTTTTTTGTCTAGTATGTTCACTGACGTAGGGGTTTCATTTGAAATGTGACAGTTCATTTTTGGGGTAGGAAAAATCTCCACTAATAAAAGCAGTGTTACATTTTAAACTTGGCCATAGATATCCACTGCTGGATCATCTCTGAATAATCAAAATGTAAAAAAAATTAAATAAATAAATTCAATCATGCTTTGTGGAAGAAAGATCTTATTTTCACACATAGTTTCGGTACAGAGTGCTTTATCGTACAGCATTATAATGACCATTAACTATGTTGCAGGTGAAGGTTATATTTCTTTTTTTCTTTCTGTTGAGAAAGATGTCATTACTTGTGTGATTTATAATATTTGATCCAGCGTAACCACACTTTCTTTCTCAGTGATCATTTGAGAAGCAGTCAGCAAAAAGAAAAGTATATTGTTAAAAAAATAGCCATGGATGTAAATCATTTTAATGCTGAAATGTGTATTTTTTCAGTTTTAAAATACTTTATCTTATCACAGATTTTGCAAACTATAAGTAAATTATATATATATATATATATATATATATATATATATATATATATATATATATATATATATATATATATAAATAAAAATGTATGCCAAGCACACAGCATTTCCAACCCAAGAATCGCAGTATGTTGTTTTACAACTTTTTTTTAAAGAATGGCCAGTTTCTGAGCAGAAATTAATACTTTTATCATTTACTCATGCAAATATAATGGAATGTAAATGCTGTACAGTTATCACAATAACTCCTGCTATATGTGTTTTTCATCAAGTCCTAGTAACTTCGAAAAAGAAAATAAAAAAATAAAAACATGCAGTGGACACCTTTTACATAAGTAAATGTAAGTTTATGGTATGTCAGATATTTTGTAATAGCCATGTAAATATTGAATGAATAAAAATACATGTCATGCATTGTGAACTGTGATATTTTTCCACTATATTGATAAGTCAAAGGAAATGAGTATTAGGAGTGGTATTAATAGGCTTCTAATAATGTTTGAAGGGGCAATCTATCGTACATTGATCATATGCTAGCTCTTAAATAGTGTGACATTACTTTAGAATAAGGCTAATGCAAGAAAAGGTCAATGTTTGACAGATAGTGGGGATGAAATGCAACTGGCATTCTGGGTAATCTGCAAACATAGTGGCAGAAAGGCTTTTATTAGCCCAGTGAATTCAGGACATCTTTGGGAAATGCACATTGGATCGTGTAAGCTGCTTCAAGGTTTTTTTTTATTTTATTTATTTATTACCACCATAATTACAATCAGAACCTTATTGATTTAAAAAAAAAAAGTGAGATCTGCAGTGAGATGTGACAAGTCACAGAGACAGCTTTTAATTACGGCCCACTATCCATGATGGATTTAAGCTTATTACAGTGAAGGCCTTGAAACTAAAAACAGTCACTGATTATTCTCACTGATTATTGACAACTTTGGGACAGTGGGATCAACAATGTGTATTTGCAGATCTTTGATAAATTTAATTGTTGAATCAAAAGAGTAAAAAATAAGACAGAAGAGTTTAATTAGCATATAAAGCAGGCCCAGTGTCAAGGGGGGACTTAGCTCCAGCACCCCGTTTTTCCGTTAGAAATATAAACAGAAACAAAGAAAGATTATCTAGTTTCAGTTGTCAGATTTCAGTTGTGTAGGTGGTAAAGAGTACATCACGCTTATTTTGACGCAATCGACCTGGGTTCAAATCTGCTCTTTGGCAAAAATTTTTTTCTCCCTTTTCATCACGACCACACACCATTGGCTAAACATCTGGGGTCTCATTTATAAAACGCTCCGTAGATTTCATCCTATGAGATGGGGACTATAATGCCATTTGTCGCATACACATTAATTTTTATTGCTAAAAATTATCCAGTATCCTTGTTATGTTTTATAATAAATATATGAAAATATCCATAAAAACAAAAGGGTTTAAAGTTGTTTACAGATATATTTTACAATAGAGTTTATCTCATTCTTTTACACTGGCCTGATAGTATTTCAGTTGTTTTAAACAATACAAATAAAATTAAATGTATGCAGTTTTGCTGATGAACTTTGTTTAGCTATTTTTAGTGGAAACCGATAGGCACATATTTATTGCAGTTTAAATACAATATTTATTGCACTTTAAATACAATTGTCTGGTTTGGCAAGTCACAGACAAAGTATTCTAAAAAGGAAACATGCAAATATTACAGTTTAATCCTAGTTATTGTCACACACCTGGACTCATTTTGTGTGTTTTTGCCCCTGTGACCCAGTTTCTGTCTTCCGTGTGTGGTTTGATTAGTTCCCAGGTGTGTCTAGTCATTTCCGCATGTGTTCCATGTCCCTGTTAATTTAGTCATGCCATCCACCTGTGTGTCCCCATTATCCCTTGTATAAAAGCCTTGTCCTTTCAGTTCTGTTTTGTCGGGTCTACTCGTCTACTTGTCTACCTGTCCACTTGTTATCTGTTACTTGCCACTTGCCACCTGTTATTTACTACTTACCTTGTTTATGTTTGATTTAATAAATCCTTGTTTCGTTTATCCCTCGGCTTCGTGTTCCTTCCAGCAGCGTAAGCCGTGACAGAAGACCCGACCTAAAAAGTTATAAACTGCGTGTTTTCCCTCCGTTTTGTTTTCCGTTTTTTCACAGTCTTTTTTCTTTCCGTAGTGTGTCATGGATCCCCTCTATCGCCCCGAATACCTCCTCCTCCTGCTGGAGCAGGAGGGACTGTCTCTCGAGGACCATACCAGACGGTTTCTCTGGATAGCTAATGCCACCAGCTACCCGGACCACGCGCGTTGTCGCCCGAAGATGGTCCTCGGGAGGATTTCGCCGCCTTTATAGAGTGGAATCTGTTGAGAAATGGGTCACCTCTCACGGTCGGCCCAATGGAGGATCTCGCCAGGTCCACTCTGGACCCAGAGCCCAGCCTACAATCTCCCCACGGTACGAGGCATAAGCCCGAGCCCACCGATGACGGAGAGCCAGAGAGCAACCCGTCAGACCAGGTGCGAGAGCAGGCGACACTGCCCACCACGAGGGAGCAAAATGTGGAGCGCCAAATGGGTCAAAATGAGGGGGTTTCCAATGCACCTATGCCAGATCCTCCTTTAAGCCCAGGACGGGCTCCTGATCCTCTGTTAAGCCCAGGACGGGCTCCTGTTCCCCCGTTAAGCCCAGGACGGGCTCCTGTTCCCCCGTTAAGCCCAGGACGGGCTCCTGTTCCCCCGTTAAGCCCAGGACGGGCTCCTGATCCTCCTGTAAGCCCAGGACGGGCTCCTGATCCTCCGTTAAGCCCAGGACGGGCTCCTGATCTTCCGTTAAGCCCAGGACGGGCTCCTGATTCTCTGTTAAGCCCAGGACGGGCTCCTGTTCCCCCGTTAAGCCCAGGACGGGCCCCTGTTCCCCCGTTAAGCCCAGGACGGGCTCCTGATTCTCTGTTAAGCCCAGGACGGGCTCCTGTTCCCCCGTTAAGCCCAGGACGGGCTCCTGATCCTCTGTTAAGCCCAGGACGGGCTCCTGATCTTCCGTTAAGCCCAGGACGGGCTCCTGATTCCCCGTTAAGCCCAGGACGGGCTCCTGATCCTCCGTTAAGCCCAGGACGGGCTCCTGATCCTCCTTTAAGCCCAGGACGGGCTCCTGATCCCCCGTTAAGCCGAGGATGGGCTCCTGAACCCCCGTTAAGCCCAGGACGGGCTCCTGAACCCCCGTTAAGCCCAGGACGGGCTCCTGATCCTCCGTTAAGCCCAGGACGGGCTCCTGATCCTCCGTTAAGCCCAGGAAGGGCTCCAGCCCCAGAGCATACTCCAATGCCTGCTCCTCCAAAATTCCCACCCACTCCTGCCTCCTCCTCCGCTTTCGTCTGGCTGCCCCTCTGCTCGCCCTCAGCCTACCATCATTGTGGTGCGAGCTCAGCAGGACCGCCATCCTCCAGCGACGCCTTGGTCGGCGTCTCCCTCACCTCCGCCTCCAGCCTCTGAGGCCTGGACTCCGCCTCGGCCCGTTGACCCGTCGGCTCCACCATGGCTCCTAGCTCCTTCCTCTCCGCCGTGGCCCGGCAGTCAGCAGGCTCTGCCTGGCTCCCTCGTCCCTCCGGCTCCGCCTTGGTCTGGCGTCGTCCATCCTATGCCTCGGGACTCCACTCCTCCGGCTTCGCCTCATCCCTCCGTCCCTCCGGCTCCGTCAGGCTCCTTCATCCCCTCGGCTACACCTCAGTCCTTGGTCACTCTGGCCTCACCGCGGCCTTCCGGATCCACATCGCCGCGTCAGTCACCAGAGCCATCAGTTCCGCCTAGGATCTCCGGCTCCTCCCCGTCACCCTGGCTCTTCGGCTGTCCGTCTCCACCTCGGGCTCCTCCTCCACTTGCTCCGTTGCCGTGGGTCGAGTCCCTGGAGTCGGTGACCATTCCTCCTCCATGGCTCCTTCCACCGTCGGCCCCACCTTGGGCCGTTATGGCTGTGGCCTGGGTCCTGCTGGGTACCTCCTGCTTCAGATCCTTCCTGTCTCCTCCCTGGCTCCTCCCTCCGTCATCTCCTCCCTGGCTCCTTCCTCTGTGGTCCCTGTCTGCTGGCCCCCTCCTGGGAGGCTGTCCTCCACCGGAACCTCCTCCCAAGTTCCCACCCACGCCTCCCTTTGTTGTTTCTACGGTGCTAGGACGCACCTACCGGGAGGGGGGAGTACTGTCACACACCTGGACTCATTTTGTGTGTTTTTGCCCCTGTGACCCAGTTTCTGTCTTCCGTGTGTGGTTTGATTAGTTCCCAGGTGTGTCTAGTCATTTCCGCATGTGTTCCATGTCCCTGTTAATTTAGTCATGCCATCCACCTGTGTGTTCCCATTATCCCTTGTATAAAAGCCTTGTCCTTTCAGTTCTGTTTTGTCGGGTCTACTCGTCTACTTGTCTTCCTGTCCACTTGTTATCTGTTACTTGCCACTTGCCACCTGTTATTTACTACTTACCTTGTTTATGTTTGATTTAATAAATCCTTGTTTCGTTTATCCCTCGGCTTCGTGTTCCTTCCAGCAGCGTAAGCCGTGACAGTTATATCCTTCACATAGAGTGGTATTCTTTATAATGTTGTGGAGATGCCTTTACACAACATCAACACCTCCGTGCAGCTGCTGTTGTACAGTAAGCTATTATTATTGGTCCTATGCCGGAAAATGGACTGTTCAACCTATAAATCCAGCAGTCTCTGCCATAATATCGAAGTAAGTGCGCATCACTGATCATTGTTCTAGCTTAAATATTTATCATAACATGTGATCTGTAGTTTTAAAGATTAATTATTGTGCACTTATAGCACTTTTCGCTGTCATTAAAACATAGCATGCCACCAGAAAATTATGTAGCCTTTTGTTAATAAAATTATGTAATTATGTTTTTTGTAAAATTATGTAATTATAGTGTTTATCTCCATTAATGTGAGTTGTGTATTTAATGTAAATGTGTATATCGACATGAAAACAGAGTTTAAAAATCGTTGTTTACTTCATTACTTTTCTCACACCAGGAAAAAGAGTTTGTACGCATGGTCTAGAATGTCTGTACGGTTCGTACAGATTTATGCCAAGTTCATTTTTTATAAATCACGATATTTGCATGGAAAAATGCCTATGCAACGTTCAGGGCCGTAGCTGGGGTTTGCGGGGCCCCGGTGCAAGTTGTACCAGTGGGCCCTGTTTGAAATTGTTTAATTTGTATGTTCGTTCATTTTTATTTATTTATGCTATTTAAACAATGTTTAAGTTTTTTTCAAGTTTGGTCAAGTAGGTGTCCAGGTACAGAAACCGAATAATTAAATGTAAAATAGCACTGGATAGTCTTCAATGTAAAATGAAATATACAATCAAACCAAAATGTATTCAGACACCTTCAACATTTCTCACATTATTACAGTTTTATTTGCTATTGCTTCTAAAATGGTTTTAAAATATGACAAGAACACAAATTTGTCTTGATAATGTCATAACTTTGATAGGAATGTATTTAATGCATTACAATCAACCAAAACTACACACAACTGTTTTTATGACAATATTTACACAACTATCAATATTTTGTTGACAAATTACCAAGCAATGCTTCATTTTGTTCAGACTATGGTGTGAGGTTGCATTAGCAATTCAGAAAAAAAAAAACATAAGCAATACATGGTGCTTTATAAGGTGCTGTTTTTAAGGTATAATTTTTGGTCCCAATTTTATATATATATGTGTCCTGTAAAATATACTAGTATATAGTAATATACTAGTAATATATATAAATATTATATAAATATTATATCTGGTGTCTGAATAATTTTTGGTTTGACTGTGCATAAATTCTTGTTAAAACTACAAAGTAATTCAGTCAAGAGCAGTGAGTGATTTTCTTTCTTTCATTTTCTTGGATTAACACTATAGCTAAATTAGGCGCGGTCACTTTAAGAGATGATGAATGCATCCAAAATGATTTTTTTCCTCAACTGTTTACTTTCACTTAAGAAATAACTGACAGTTTTTTCGATCATACATTCCAAGGCGGGTATTTTGACATATTTTATATGTATTTGTCGGCACGAGAGCAAAAAGAAGCAAATTCGATGTTCAAGCATTTTGAGACGCCTCTCTCTGCGTGAGCCCTGAACACCAGAACACCGCGGTGCTGAATTGGGCTCTTTCACATCTTTTTGTTTGTTCAAATTGCGATTTGTATTTGTTCGTTAGAGTGCAGGAGGGACTTCGAGGAGAACTTAGCAGAAGAGAGCTCGGTTTAGTGTCGCTGTCTGTGATACGCGTCTCTCTCTCTTGTGCGCACCGAACACAGCGCGCGAGAAACCATCTACTCTGTTAAGCTTTTGCGCGTCTTGTTTTTGAATGCTTTAATGTTTAAATCGACAAGCGGTAAGGCTTGAAACACGTGAAAAAGATAAGCTTTCGTGACGACGCATAGCAGTGGCCTGTCAACTGTCCTGAGCATCTTTTTAGGCTGGCCTCAGTCAGGCGGTTAAGATCGTTGTGGGCCCCCCCTCAGCCGTGGGCCCCTATAATCGTCCCCACCTTTCACCCCACTAGTGACGGCCCTGGCAACGTTTATAAATGAGACCCCTGATGCATATGGAACACAGAAGTGGAAACACTTGAAGTCGTCATCAGATTGGATGAATTCTATGAGACGTGTTTCGCGTTTTTTAACATAGCTGTCGAGTTTACTGTCTTGACGAGTGCTTATCAGAATTAACTAGACGCTGTATTTTCAAAAGTATGTGAAATATATAAAATTTGCAGGATGGAATCTTTAAAATATGTCAGAGAGTTTTACACACCAGTCTGTTATTGTGGCGACATTTCCCCGCCCCGAAATGTGATGATGAATGAAACGAACTGTGAAGAATGAATGAAAAAAATTAACCTTTAGGGGTACAACAGCTTTTCATTGGTGCAGTATCCTCAAATTGATACCTGTGTACATTTTTGACCCCTAAGGGTTTATAATAGTACCATAACAGAACATATTAATTCCTTTACTACCCATATTACTTCTTTAAGGTTCTAATATGCACCCTTTAGGGGTAACGAAGGTGCCCCTTGGAGGGTACTACCACAGTGAAAAGCTGTTTTAACCCTAAACGTAAATTTTATTATTTTTTTATTTTATTTTATTTTATTTTATTTTATTTTATTTTATTTTATTTTATTTTATTTTATTTTATCCATTTGCAGGCTTTATTAAAAGAGTCAAGAATTGTCAAAACAGGCAGGGTCCAGAAACAGCAGACATTAACAGCAGAGATAAGGCAAAACAGTGAACCAGATAAACAGTTTTCTGCTGCTGCTGCTGTGACAGAACAAGTACAGAGATAACAAATATTTTTTACTGCCAATACATCCACAGACATGCTGCTGAGAGCATGTAAGAAATACTGCTGCTGTACATATAACATACAGTGGCGTCGCTAGGCTGGGGCTTGAGGGGGCTATAGCCCAATCAGAAACTTGCTTAGCCCCGGCAGCCCCCCAAAGGATTTTTCTAATGATATGTTCCTATTTTTTGGTGTCACTTTAATTATTATTATAATTATTTCATTAACACTGAAAAATAAACATTAAAAGCCTAAAAAATTTGCCTAATACGTGGCCTATAAACATTTGATTTATGGGGGAGGGGTCAAGCAACACATGCAAGCAACGCGCAAACTGTGTGCAAGAGTTATGCAAAGTCAGTCAATTTTCTATAGAGGAAATAAAAGTAAAAAAAAAAACTGATGGAGCTTTCGAATGCTGCATTAAGCCACATATTCTCTGAGACAGACAACAAGAGATTAAACCACTTCAGCATATGCTGATAACGGTATATAACTATACTAAACATGAGAAGAAACTTATTTCATGTTAAACTGGTTGTTTTTGAAAGTTGGTGCATGAAATAAAGCCGCTCTTAATGTTCATTGATGATTGCAGTGTTAATAACTTTTAATTATAGGCCTATAATTCATTGTATAAATTAATAGACTTGTTTAAAAAAAACAACAAAAAAAAACATCTTCAATCAGAATCAAAATGAGCTTTATTGTCAGGTATGTTTACACATACGAGGAATTTGTTTTCGTGACAGAAGCTCCGCAGTGCAACAGAATGACACCGACAGAACAAAAAACACATAATAAAAGAATAAAAAATACAAATAAGTAGGTAAGGAATAACTATATAAAAATTGACAATTGTATGTGCAGGTATATTGCAATAGGCAGTTTTGTATGTACAGGTATATTATTTGCAAAATTTGAAGTGTACACTAAGTATGTGTGTTAGATAAATAAGTGTATGTGTATATAAATATAAATAGTGTTGTGTGTTCCACGGTTATTATCAAGTGTTCGGATTGCCTGTTCATGTTCCTGTGTCAGGTTGTTCTAGTGCTCAGAGCTCTGCAGCATCGACCAGATGGCAACAGTCCAAAGAGGGAGTGTGCTGGATATGAGGGGTCAAGAGTGATTTTGCCAGCCCTTTTGCTCACTCTGGATAAGTACAGTTCTTGAATAGAAGGGAGGGTTGTACCGATGATTCGCTCAGCAGTCCGGACTACCCTCTGTAGTCTTCTGAGGTAAGATTTGGTAGCTGAGCTGAACCAGACAGTTACTGAAGTGCAGAGGATGGAAGGAAGTACAACCACTGCTGGGCCTTTTTAACATTGGTTAGATCAATGTGAATGTCCCACTTCAGGCGCCTCATGTATAAAACTTTGCGTAGATTTCATCCTTAAAGTGTGCATACGCACATAAGGCAGAATTTACGTGCACACAAAAGTTTTCAGATTTATAAAACCGTACGTACGCCAGAACCTGCGCAAGGTTCACTTTATAAATCACAATTATCTGATTATTGTGTGCAGGTGCACGTGCTTATAGCTTACCCCAATCTCCTCCCGCAATAACCATAGTTGGAGGTTAAGACCGCCTATTTTGAATATGTATGATCTCCCTGCATATTAATACGACCGATAATTGTCATTGATCTGTTTGGCTAAAAATGGACGAACAGAAATGAAAAGCAAAAAAAAGAAACTATACTGACTGCAAGATGGAGGTACTGCTGTCTGAGGTGGAGGGCCGAAAAAAAGTTTTATTTGGTGGGCTCTCTGCAGGCATTTCAAATAAAAGAAAGATATTAGAATAGGAGCAAGTAACAGAAGCAGTCAATGCTGTTACCTCGGTGCCTCGCACAGTCCAAGAAACAAAAAAAAAAAAAATGGTCTGACTTAAAAGTAGTCGTAAAAAAAAGAATATGTGCACACAGGCGCAGTGTCGTAACAACTGGTGGTGGTCAAGGAATCACTGACCTCTCAGCCTTTGATGCAAGGGTGGGTGCGATTATAGGGGAAACAGGATTAAGTGGAGTTCTTCCAGAATTCCAAGGTGATACGGATGTGATTTGCGGTGACGATGGTAAGTAATTGATTTATCTACACATATAAGTTTTTGTCTGTTTAAAATTCTGCTTTTTTATTGTGGATAATTTAAATCAACCAATTCAAATTCCGTGGAAGTGGAAAGTCCTAAAATATCCAAGTGACAAATCTAGCAATAGATGCAGCTGCCCTTAAGATATACGTTTATTAAAATAGTTGATTTTCCTGTTTATTCATATGCTAAAAATGTAACTTAAAAAGACAAAAGCAAGTCATCAAGTGCACATTTTATTTCACACATTTACAGATATGCAATGCAACCTTTATTTAATTAAACGTTTTTTAATGATTAAAGGAACAGTTAATCCTGGAATGCCTTCAAGCCCGGTGAGTGGTCCAAGTGGGGTAGACAAGGGATGTAGGCTTAGATCCTACGTGCCACCGCCGCCGCCATCCTATGTGCCTCCACCACCATCCTGTGTGCCACCACCGGAATCTTGTGTGCCTCCACCAACGTCCAGTGTGCCGCCATCATCAAATGCCCAAGCAACCCCATCCTGTGCGCAATCCAGTGCATCATCATCATCATTATCATCATCATCATCATCCTTTGTGCCACCACCAAGCGCTGTTAACTCAAGGCGTGTACTGACGGAAGAAGTCATGCAGACCCAACGTCACATGGTTAATGCGGTTAATGCGGGGTGTTCCGAACTGAAAGAAATAAAAACAATTTTGTCAGAAATAAGTGGTTCACTTATAAAAAATAAAAAGTTTGAATTTACTTGCCTTTTTACATTCCATTTATTTCATTTATACGCCGCTGTATTGCCATAGCATTATGCACTGCATTAGGAGGGCCAGGGTCGGGTTCATTATCTTCAGTATGGGCGTTCGATGGAACAGATATACCATTCTTTTGAGCAATGTTGTGCAACACTGCGCAAGCCACCACAATGTGGCAAACCTTTGTAGGGATGTACAATACTGTGCCACCAGACCTATCCAAGCACCTCCAGCATCCTTTTAGCAGACCAATAGTGCGTTCGACCACTGAACGCGTCCGGCAATGCTTCTCGTTATAACGCCGTTCTTGTTCGGTTTGGGGTCTAGTTAGTGGAGTTAGCAGCCACGTTCTAAGGGGATAACCACTGTCTCCTGAGAGGTAAAACATTTACATTTTTTTAAGAAAATATAACAAAACAATGAATGTAAATAGAATGGGACAATTAATATAACATTTCAAGTGCTAGACAGAGGTAACAATTATAAACAATATTATAAGAATACTTTAAAGAAAGTACATGCTTGTAAAATAGCCTACAGATAGCTTTTTGTTTTTTCCAGGGCAATATTGATTCAATATAACATTTCACTTAATTTTTAAATGCTATAAAACATGTTATGTTTCCTGAAAATTTGCATTGATTAATGTGAAATTTTGCTTTAAAAAATATTAAAATAAGTGTGGGTTTATTTATCATTGGAGATTATAATTATACCTAAAAGAAAAAACATTTTAAAAGGTATGCTTTAAACACATTTGCATCATTACTCAATGCGCATTCCTACCAACTTACCAAGAAGCCATCCATCACGCACAGCTCCTGTTTGCAGTCTGTTCCCTACACTGCTGTTGGACAAAATGTAGGAATCATGAGTTGACCCAGGCCATCTCGCAACTACATTTGTCAGAGACATATGTGCATCACATATGATCTGCACGTTCAAAGAATGAAAATGTTTTCGGTTAACAAAAGCAAATTAATTCTCAGATGGCGCCTTTATTGCAACATGAGTGCAGTCAATGGCACCGATTACATTGGGAAAACCGGCGATTGCTGCAAATTGCATTTTGATGTTGGCCTGTTCAGCTTGCGTGTAAGTCAAGTCAAGTCACCATTTATATAGCGCTTTAAACAAAATGCATTGCGTCAAAGCAACTGAACAACATTAATTAGGAAAACAGTGTGTCAATAATGCAAAATGATAGTTAAAGGCAGTTCATCATTGAATTCAGTGATGTCATCTCTGTTCAGTTAAGCAATCAAGTCAACGATATCCCTGTAGATGAAGTGACCCTAACTAAGCAAGCCAGAGGCGACAGCAGCAAGGAACCGAAACTCCATCGGTGACAGAATGGAGAAAAAAACCTTGGGAGAAACCAGCCTCAGTTGGGGGGGCCAGTTCTCCTCTGACCAGACGAAACCAGTAGTTCAATTCCAGGCTGCAGCAAAGTCAGATTGTGCAGAAGAATCATCTGTTTCCTGTGGTCTTGTCCTGGTGGTCGTCTGAGACAAGGTCTTTACAGGGGATCTGTATCTGGGGCTCTAGTTGTCCTGGTCTCGGCTGTCTTTCAGGGCAGTAGAGGTCCTTTCTAGGTGCTGATCCACCATCTGGTCTGGATACGTACTGGATCCGGGTGACTGCAGTGACCCTCTGATCTGGATACAGACTGGATCTGGTGGCTACGGTGACCTCGGAATACGAGAGAAACAGACAAATATTAGCGTAGATGCCATTCTTCTAATGATGTAGCAAGTACATTGGGTGTCATGGGAAGTGTTTCTGGTTTACCTAATTAATGCAGCCTAAAAATCCTTTAACGGATTTGGATATTAAAAGCATATTGGTATGTTATGTGTAAGCCAGGTTAAAGAGATGGGTCTTTAATCTAGATTTAAACTGCAAGAGTGTGTCTGCCTCCCGAACAATGTTAGGTAGGTTATTCCAGAGTTTAGGCGCCAAATAGGAAAACGATCTGCCGCCCGCATTTGATTTTGATATTCTAGGTATTCAAATTGCCTGCGTTTTGAGAACATAGCGGACATAGAGGATTATAATGTAAAAGGAGCTCATTCAAATACTGAGGTGCAAAACCATTCAGGGCTTTATAAGTAATAAGCAATATTTTAAAATCTATACGATGTTTGATAGGGAGCCAGTGCAGTGTTGACAGGACCGGGCTAATATGGTCATACTTCCTGGTTCTAGTAAGAACTCTTGCTGCTGCATTTTGGACTAGCTGTAGTTTGTTTACTAAGCGTGCAGAACAACCACCCAATAAAGCATTACAATAATCTAACCTTGAGGTCATAAATGCATGGATTAACATTTCTGCATTTGACATTGAGAGCATAGGCCGTAATTTAGATATATTTTTGAGATGGAAAAATGCAGTTTTACAAATGCTAGAAACGTGGCTTTCTAAGCAAAGATTGCGATCAAATAGCACACCTAGGTTCCTAAATGATGACGAAGAATTGACAGAGCAACCATCAAGTCAGTGTTCTAGGTTATTACAAGCAGACGTTTTAGGTCCTATAATTAACACCTCTGTTTTTTCAGAATTTAGCAGTAAGAAATTACTCGTCATCCAGTTTTTTTATATCAACTATGCATTCCATTAGTTTTTCAAATTGGTGTGTTTCACCGGTGTGTATACCATTTTTCTCTAAGAAGGAATATAATTGTGAGGATACCATCTTTTCTAGTATCTTGGACAGAAAAGGGAGATTCGAGATTGGTCTATAATTAACTAGTTCTTTGGGGTCAAGTTGTGGTTTTTTGATGAGAGGCTTTATAACAGCCAGTTTGAAGGTTTTGGGGACATATCCTAATGACAATGAGGAATTAATAATTAAGTTTGTAAGTTTGAAAGCGTTTAGCTTAAATTATTAATATGAATAAACAGTGCTCATAAACAGCTGCTGAGGTCATATTCTCAAGTGAAGCAAGTTGAGGCCTGGACCCGGAAACAGCGCTTCTTACGTCATCACTTAACAACCGAATACTTTCACCACCATTAAAAGGCAGCAGGTGCATAAATACACTTTTGTTTTTTCCATGTAGTTCTGAGAGCTGAGGTGTACATTTTGATTTTCTCAAATACATCAATGTAAGTGCGCAAAGGTCTCTCTCTCACACTCTCTCTCTCTCACACACACACACACATACACACACAATATAATATGCTGTTATACTCCATATAGCTTCATTTACAAGTCAGAAACTAAGCTTTTTTTGCACAGGCCTATCTAAAGGGTTAATGGTCCCACCTAGTGATCAACCGTGAAAATAACAAATGTTACCTCTTCCCAACAGGGAAAACCACCAACAATCAAGAATCTCTCACACACACAAGCACTATAATTTGCTGTTATACTCCATATAACTCCATATACAAGCCAGAAACTAAGCCTTTTTTTGCACAGGCCTATCTTAATAAGGGTTAATGGTCCCACCTAGTGATCAACTGTAAAAAAAATTTTTTTTAAAAACAAATTTTACCTCTTCCCAAAAGGGAAAACCACAAACAATCAAGAATGCATGATTATATGGTGTCATGGCTTTGCAATCAAAAAATGTCGTTATAATGGAAGTCAATGGGGCAAAAACAGCCACGAATAGTAAATGAGGGAGAAAAAATTTTAATCTAATGCCGCACAAAAACAAAAAATGCATCAAAGCCAATGTTGTTACTAATCTTTGACATGCCCAAGACTGTTATAAAAAGTAAAAAAAAATCCAGCCACAATTACTTTTATATTGAAAAGAAGTCATTTTTTGTGTTTTTTTTCCCCCAGTGACATCATTTATTAAATTGGCAATTAAAGAGTTAAAATCTTGGATTTTTTAAAAAAACATTTGGTAGTTTTGATCAAGACAAAAAGGTTTGATCAAGTTGATTAACTGATTTATGCAAAAAAACAATTTTTTAAATATGAATCGGATACATTTTTACAGCATTTTAATTGAGTGGATGTTTTCATCCCGAACATAACGAAAGGGTAGTGAATTTGAACAATGCACAAGGGTTAATAAAGTCTGTATGGTGCCCTGGTGGCCTGTATACATTAGCCAGTACAAACATAACAGGGGATTTATCATTAACATTTGTTTCTCTGGATAATGACTCCCCCTTTGCCTTTTAGACGCGGCTCATGTTTATAACCGTAATCTTGGGGGGTCGACTCATTTAAAATAATGTAATCATCAGGTTTCAGCCAGGTTTCTGTCAAACAGATCACATCTAGATTATGATATTTACCTTTACATATATTTATGTAATATTTACATATTATTTACAAAAAATGTTTTCGTAGAAAGGGATCTGATATTCAATAAGCCAAGCTTTATCATTGGTTTATCCGTATTGCATCTGTTTTCTATTTGTTGAACCTCAATTAAATTGTTAATCTTAACTTGGTTTGGACGTGGTTTTTTGTATTTTCTAGTTCGGGGAACAGACACATATAGTCTCTATAGTATGATACCTAGGTGAAAGAGTCTCTATGTGCTGAGAATTTACTGAACACTGTGACGTGAGGCAGCTAACAGATATGTGTGTGTATACAGTATATATATGCTACGTGTACTGCATTAGGACTGAGACTTGTCATTTGCACTTACATACTGTTGCTCTTTTGTTAAGTTTGATTGCTTCTATTGTTTATTATTTGTAAGTAACTTTGGATAAAAGCATCTGCTAAATTACTAAATGCAAATGTAAATAGAATTTCAAAATCACCATCTTTTAAAGTGCTAAACTTATTAATAGACTGAATAGACTTGCATTTCTAAACTTACTGTAGAAATTTATAGAAATTTTATTTGAAAAAGAAAAAGATACACTGCTTCACCATTAAAAGATGAGATCAAGTTCAACTAATTTTCACAAGTCAATATTCCAGGGTACTAACCCTTCAAGGCCACATGCTCTGATCTAATCCTTTAGTAATTCAGCCAAACCTTCTCAAACAGGCCACAAGTCAATAATACACTGTCCCCAGATAAGTTTTTTAAATGACATGTCAACAGCAGATCATAATCTTTATAAGCCTCTTGGCAAAGCGAGACCTGAGACTCTCCACCACCAGGGGAAAAAAACTGCACAGAATACTATATTTTTACGCTTCTTTTTTAAGATAAGTTCTGCTTTCCCACTCACACTGACTTCTTAAGGAAGAAAAATCACAAATGCAATTTTTTTATTATCTCAGTTGTGTCTCCAAGACAAAATTAATGCATAATTAGAGCATTAATGACATTTAAGGACAAATGGCTTTGTGCTAATTTTTGTCCCATTAATTTATTTAAAAATACCTTAATTGCAATTCATACATAAAATATCTTGAGCATGTTTTAGCATAATTTAAGAATTAAAATAAATGTTGATCTTTTTAGAGGGCATGATGTAAATAAGCTAAAGAAAAAAAAGGATTTTTAAAGTAGTTTGGTATAATTAAGGCATAAATGCAATGTAATGTGGTACAACCAATATTCAATAAAAAAAAAAAATAAATAAATAAATAAATAAATTACTCTTTCAGGGTCAAAAAGTCATTTGAGATATTGGCTAAGTTCGCCTTTTAATGTCAATATAAGTTTAATTTAAGTGGTAAAATATAAGGAGGTGCTCCCCACAACTCTGTTTAAAAGACTGGTTTAAATTTAGAAAAGGTTGACATTTCATAAAGAAATTGCCATTTCACGAGTTCAAGCTTACATATAATTAGCTGAGGTATGGTATGCGAATTTGGCGTGCTGTCCGGGGAAGGGCTCCGAGCTCGGGAATGGCCCAAACCTAGAGTACCCCACCTTCCCCGTCTAATTATAAAGTGAACTCGAAGTGAGGAGATGGGGTGGAGGAGGGATGCTGATTAACTGCCAATGGATAGAGGTAAGTCAGCGATATTTATACTGTGGGATTGATTACTAGATTGTGGTCCACCTGTGTTGATTAGGCTAAGTATCTGATGCGCTTCTCCCGAACCTTGTTAACGAGAACATCATTTCACGAGTTCACGCTTACATATAATTAGCTGAGGTATGGTATGCATATTTGTTGTTGTCCGGGGAAGGGCTCCAAACTCGGGAATGGCCCGAACCTAGAGTACCCCTCAAAAAGCACATGGACAAGAGGACGGCCACCAGATTAAGGACGCCCCCCAAAATAGCATTGAGTACTGGCGGGGGCTGATTTTTTTTTCTGAGAAGTCATCTCGTTGGCGGGCCGGAAGAGCCTATGTACTCCAATGGGAGCGACTTAAGCATTACGAAGGTAGGCCCTACCAGCTGCAGGTACTGGACTATGTGGTTAGAGGCGCCCGGTCGGTAGGGCTCGAGCCGATGCTCTACGGGGGCTAACAGCTTTGGAACCATGAGTCCTACCGGCCGATGAGGAGGAGCGGCGTGGTTGTATAGCCCGTCCGGGAGGGCCCGAGTTGCCTCGACTGGAATAGGTCACGGTGTCTGCCTACTGGCTGATAAGCCCTTGCTATTCAGAGGCAGAAGGGCAAATGGCTGACCGAGAGGGCCCATGAAGCCTCCGACTGGAGATTAAGACTCAGGGTGACGGACGTCTGGGTCCTCTCGGTTTGGCAGATAAAAAGGTTTTTGGGCTGACCGACAAGGAGATTCTTGTGACATCCGACGGGAGGTCGATACTCACGACATCGGATGGATGAGACTCGCTTGTGGCCAGCAAGTATAGAACCCGACCGGGAGAACTCTCGCTGACGTCTGACGGGAGCACACGTATCAGACGGGTAAGCCTCGCCAGACGGGGAGAGGAAAAGAAAACCTGTGCTGGGAGGCTCTCGCTGCATCCGATGGGGTATCAACTCAGAACATCGAACGGGTAAGCCTCGCCAGCTGGGGGGAAAAGATGTGAGGGTAGCGGAGGATTTTTTTTTTTTTGTATAGTATTTTACTGGAGGTTGAGACTCGTGGCGTCGGACGGTTAAGCCTCGCCTATCGTCAAATGGAAAGGTAAAGTCATGTGACCGGGAGACTCTCGCCGACGTTCGACGGGAGCACACATGATCGAACGGGCAAGCCTCTCTGACCATAGAAAAGAGAAAGGTAAGTTTGTCTAGCCGGGAGACTCTCACCGACGTCCGACGGGAGCTTGCACTCATGGCATCGAATGGGTAAGCCTCTCCGGATGAAAGACGTAAAGGTAAAGTAGTGTGGTCAGGAGGCTCTCACCAGCATCCAACAGGAACTTCGTGCTCGCTGTATCGGCTGGGTCAGCATCGCAGGCCGTAGGATGGAAGAGGTAAGTTTGGGTGGCCGCGGGGCTCTCGTCGACGTCCGATGGGAGCTTGTACTCGCAGCATCGGACCGGAAAGCCTCGACAACTGTAGAAATGGAAAAGGAGGTTTTCGCCGGCCTCCCGCGGGATCTGGATAGTGCATGGTGGAAATGACAGCTTGCGGCTGTAAGGAAGGTAAGGAAAGGTAGTCTGACTGCTGGCCGAAAAATGGAAAAGGTAAGTTTGTCTAGCTGGGAGGTTCTCGCCGACATCCGATGGGAGCTTCCTACTCGCGCCATCGAATGGGTAAACCTCTCCGGGCATAGATGGAAAGGTAAGTTGTGTGGCCGGGAGGCTCTCGCCGGCATTCGATGGGAGCACACGCATCGAATGGGTAAGTCTCGCCGGCCGTAGGAAGAAAAGGTAAGATTTACCTAGCCTGGAGACTCTCACCGACGTCCGAAGGGAGCACACGCATCGAACGGGTAGCCTTGCTGGCTGTAGAGTAGAAAGTCTCGCCCGCATCTGGTGGGAGCTCTATTCTCGCGGCACCAGATTGGTAAGTCTCAACGACTGTAAAGAGGAAATTAAAGATGTAACTGATGGGCTCTCGCCGACGTACGATGGGAGCGCATGCATCGGACGAGTAAGCCTTGCTGGCCATAAAATAGAAGATGAAAGGTTGTCTAGCCGGGAGGCTCTCGCCGGCATCTGGTGGGAGCTCAATACTCACCGCACCAGATGGGTAAGTCTCGACGACCGTAAGGGGGAAGTTAGTTTGTTTAGCTGGGAGGTTCTCGCCGACGTACAATGGGAGCGTGGCATCGAACGGGTAAGCCTATGCTGGCCGTAAATCAAAAGGGTAAGGTTGTCTAGCCGGAGGGCTCTCGCTGGCATTCGGTGGGAGATCAATGTTTGCGGCACTGAATGGGTACACCTGTAGTCGCACGTGAAGGCCAAGGATGTTTGACCAAACCTTTTGCAGCCTTTGGCTAGAGTTCAATATTCGCACACGGATGTGTAAGCAATGCCGTTAGTTGGATGGAAACATCCACTCGACCGGGACAGCTCTTGTGGCATCTGACGGGATTTAAATACTCGTGGCATCAGACGGGTAACTGCTCCGGTAGTTTGTCGGAAAAGGCAAGGTTTGCTCGACGGGCAGGCAATCTGGCGGGAATTCAATAGTCACTGTATTGGATGGGTGTTCAAAATAAAAAAAATACATATTTATAAAAATACGTATTTATTTTGTTTTATTATTATTATTTTTTTTTTTTCTGGGAGCGCTTTGCAGCACCTGGCGGAGAGTTCAATACTCAGAGGAATTTGAGTTGTCAAAAGGGGATGCTATGAGGGTTACTTGCGTAGTGGTTTAGCAAAGCCAATACGCTGCTTCTGATAATGTCAGAAGAAGGCGGGGCTTCAAAAGGGTTCATGTGCAGCTTTTTTTTTTGTCGGGAAGGCTTTTGATATGATTAGCATGTACGTTAGATTGTTAGCGATGCGTTACATTAAGTTTGTTCTATGGAACAGTATGATTAATTATTTGTTTTTTTTTATTTTTTAAATTAATTAATTAATTTATTTATTATTATTTTTTTAAAGCTCCTGCGGGAGCGAGAACTGCTACGGCAGTAGGGAAAATACAGAAAAGAGATACAGATGCTACTGCAGCAGTGGATAAATATAGATAGAGGCTCCTGCGGGCTGAGGCAGTGGGGAAATATAGATAGAGGCTCCTGTGGGAGCAGACGCTGCTGCGGCGGTGGATAAATATAGATAGAGGCTCCTGCGGGAGCAGACACACTGCGGCGGTGGAGGAATGTGGATAGAGGCTCCTGCGGGAGCAGACACTGCTGCGGCGGTGGAGAATATAGATAGGCTCCTGCTGGAGCAGATGCTGCTGCGGTGGTGGATAAATATAGATAGAGGTTACTGCGGGAGCAGACGCTGTTGTGGCGGTGGATAAATAAAGATAGGCTCCTACGGGAGCAGACGCTGCTGTGGCGGTGGATTAACATAGATAGGTTCCTGCGGGAGCAGACGCTGCTGCGGCGGTGGATAAATATAGATAGAGGCTCCTGCGGGAGCAGACGCTGCTGCGGCAGTGGATAAATATAGAAGCGGCTCCTGCGGGAGCAGACGCTGCTGCGGCGGTGGAGAATTATAGATAGAGGCTCCTGCGGGAGCAGGCAATGCAGCGGCAGTGGAGAAATATAGATAGAGGCTCCTGTGGGAGCAGACACTGCTGCGGCAGTGGAGAAATATGGATAGAGACTCCTGCGGGAGCAGACACTGCTGTGGCAGTGGGGAGATATACATAGGGGGTTCGGTGAGCTTCTTTGAAGGAATTGGTCTGACCGCTAATAGGTCATAGGATGGTTAGGGTGTGGCGGAACATAGAAGTAAATGGGAGCATGAGAGGTGGAGGAGGGATAGCTTCTTGAGCCACCTGCAGCTTGTGCTTACTTTGTCTGCTGTAGTTGTTGGCTGCAGGAAAAGTAGAAGGGTTAGTAACAATTGATGGGGCAAGCTAAAAAAAAATAATACAAATAAAAAGTGCCTGGGTAGCCTACTGTGTTGCCAGCTTAGCAATTGGTTGCCTGGTTTGACAATACCTCAAGCCTTGTCCACATTAGTACGTTCCTGCTGGAAGCATGTTCTCCGCTCGTTTTGGCCTTCTGGTCTTTTTAAACGGTCTCCAGAGCGGATAAATTTGGAATGCTGTTTTCGCGTTGTAGGATGGACTGTGGAAACAGGGGCTTTGAAAACGATGAAGCATGTTTAGTCTTGTAAAACATTGTACCAACCGACGTGGTTATAATGGTAAAGATGATTGCAGTTATGTGCTATTCACTTCTAAAGATATTTACTCTGCGTGCTTTTCGTATTACAGTCCTGAAAAGACAACAGATATTTTACTCACCCTTGCTGTCCTGTGGCAAAACTCGAGGGTAGTTGTGTTTTAGATAAATTCTGAGTGATCACGCAAGTAAATGGTGAAAAATGTCCCTTAATAAATTGCAGATATGTTCACTGAATATAAACCTAACAGAGCACTCAGATCACTAGGATCGAGTCAGTATGAAATACCAAAGCTTCACGCAAACAAGGGGAGTCGGCTTTTAACATTCAAGTTACTATGCCGCCCGCAGTTGGAATCAGCTTCCAGAAGAGATCAGATGTGCTAATACACTAGTCACATTTAAATCTAGACTTAAAACTCATATGTTAAGCTGTGCTTGAATGAGCACTTGTGCAATGTCCGAACTGGTTGCACTTTAATTTTCTTTTTTCTTTTTTTGGCAAAATCATTTTCTGTTTCGGTTTTTAAATTCATTGTAAATAAGTCAATTTTTTTTTAAATCATTTTTAAAAAGTTTAAAAATTGCTTGTTTTATTTATTTATGATATTATTATTTCCATAATTATTTCACTTTGTTTTATGTAAAGCACTTTGAATTACCATTGTGTACAAAATGTGCTATATAAATAAACTTGCCTTACATAAATAGGTCCTGCCAGAATAATTGCATGCGACTTATGTCTGTATCATCTCAGTGAGGTTTAAACATGCACGGTAGGGCAAATGTAATGTCTTCAGACATTTCCGTGTGGATGGCTTGCCTTGAAAAAATGCCTTGGCTTCGTGGTTAAATGGCATCGTCATCCGACAGAATTACGTCATGACGTCGTTTAACAACTTTAGCCGCGAAACCTGCGTTAGCGTCTTCTCCTGAAGAATGTATTGATTTACGACTGGCAGTCTGCGCTGCTAGAGGAGGCAGCCTCAAACTGGGCTGCGGCCAGAAAAGCCTATTTAAAGCGCTCGAGGAGAGCCCGGTCTTGAGTGGGAGCGAGGCGAGCTCGGGGCTTTGCACGGTCTATTGGCCACAACGTGTGGTTTTGCGAGAAGTGCAGCTGTCACGATAACGCTTGATGGTGTTCGGCGGCCGTGTTTGGCGAGGTAGGAGTGATCGTGGGTCCGGAAAAAGTGGCAGATCTGAAAAATCCCTGGTACAGATCTCTTCGTTGGAAGGAAAATTGGGTCTGTGATAAGATGACAGACAGAGCGAATCTAATGCTGATTAACCGTCAATGGATAGAGGTAAGTCAGCGATATTTATACTGTGGGATTGATTACTAGATTGTGGTCCACCTGTGTTGATTAGGCTAAGTATCTGACGCGCTCCTCCCGAACCTTGTTAACGAGAACATCATTTAGTATAAGTAAGTTAAAATATTTCCATGTCAGTTTTGGTGGCGAGGCTGCTGAGCACTGAGCATACTCAGTTTGATCACTAATTATGCACTTGACTAATTTGAGTTTTGCATTTAAACTAGTGATGACAAATATTTGTTATTCAGAATTAATAGATGTTTTAGATTTATGTGGTGTTTTTGATTGTATGTTGTGTCATGTTTCAAGAAGTCATTATTGGGTTGAGTAGTGGTTTATTTTTATTATTATTATCATTTTCATTTTAGTTTTGGTGAACAGAAGTAACTGTTTACAATATTTTCTGTTCAACAAACTCATACACAAGTTAGACAAACTAAAAAAGTTTAACATCACTACTATTTAACATTAATTAATAGATGATATTTGAATGCAAGCTTAGTGAAATTGGATCCACAATTATTCTTAAGCTTATGTTGCAGCGTTACAATACATATTCACCTGAGCAGAGCCGGAGACCAGGATGAAGCCGACAGAGCAGAAAGCCACCAGGTGGAGCCAGTGGAACAGGAGCCCACCAGGATGGAGCAGACGAGAAATGGAGCCTACCAGGGTGGAGCACTGAAGACCACCATACTGGAGTATGGAGTATGGTTTTCAGTAAATAGACTTGCTGACTGTAACTAGACAGAATGGCAGTTCATAAACTTAACAGGCTGACAGTTCAAAATCAGGTTTATTGACTCAAACTGGACATGATGACAGTTCATAAACAGGACAAAAGTCTAGGACCGGTTAAGCAGACAGTTCAACTGAAAGACACAGGATGCATGTATAGTCTCTGGGCTCAAGACAGGTGGGGTTAAGGGTGCAAAGGTGGGTCTTTGAGCTGTGAAAGGCAGGACTGAAAGTTCTGTGTTAATTTCATTGAGAGTGGTTGGACAGACAAACAGTTCAGCATTGGTTACATTGGCAAAGGGTGATTGGGTTGAAAGTTCACAATTAGATCCAGGAGTTGACTTTATACAGACAGTTCAACATCAGACTCAAAACGTACCTTTGTGCAGACAGAGTTCATAACCAGATGCATTGACAGAGGCTGAAGTAGAGAGGTCAGTGACAGAAACTGGCAAGACAGACAATTCATACTCAGACCTATTAATAAATGTTGGGCAGACGGATGGTACAACAATAGACTCGATGACTAAAACAGGACTGATAGAAAGTTTAGTCACATTACTTGAAATGGAACAGACAGATGGCTCAATATCAAACGCATTCTAATAAACAGCACAGGCAGACAGTTCACAAGTGGTTATTTTGTCAGTGACAGTGTATTGGGGCAGACACTGAATGGTCTTTTTGTTCCAGGGTTAATGTTCCAGGGTTAACAAGGCTTAACAGAAACTTAATTTACAGCTTCCATGGCCGTGACAGGCAGTGATGAGGATTCACAACCAGCCCCTATAGGTGCAGCAAAACAGTCAGGAATTTCACAGCCCACATCCTTGGGGGAGACAGACAAAGCTGAGAGTTTTGAGGTAGCCTCCTTGGTTGGGTCAAAGCAACAAGAAAGCTTAAGTGAGTGGGTTTGGGGATACCAGCTGGGTGTGCAGATATATTGATGGCAAGACACAAGAGCAGTCCAATAAACAGTTGTGGGTCAATCGATGGCTAACGTAATCCAGGAGGCAAGGCAAATGGATAATCCAATCGGATAGACAATAGTCCAGATGAGGGGCGAACAGAATCTGAAATGGCAAGACAAGGGGTTAATCCAAGAAAGGCAATAATTCCAAGGCAGGTGGCAGACTGACGAGACGAGATAAACAGGCTAAGATTCAAGGCTTCCTAAAGTTGCTATCGCTAACACAGTGATATGCGCAAAAAATACTCGGCCACGAAAAAAAGGAAGTCCATGGCTTATGTAGCATGTCAGATTGGATTTAGCTGTGTGTGTGTGTGTGTGTGTGTGTGTGTGTGTGTGTAATCAGTGCATTCAGCTGTGTGTGTGTAATCAGTGTAATGGATGATGGGAACTGTAGTGCAACAGTTAGTGTGGTGCAAGAGTTCATAGTAGTGAGAGGGTGATCTCTGGTGGTGATTAAACTGAAGTGCATAGACAGGATTCGTGACAACAATACTTTTGTAATGGCATTTTCCTAACTTTATTAAAAGTATGTCATCTTTTGTCAAATTCTTATTATCTTATTATCTTATTAAAACAGCAGGAAAAAAACAAGTAGAATAAGAATTCAATCAAATGAAATATGTAATAAAAAATTATTTGTACTACAGAGGTGGCACAGAAAAACACAAAAGTGGCTTGTAGGTGTATTTTCAGATGGTTTAATGAGGCTCAGCAGTCACACGAATGCAATTCAATTCATAATGTCAAAGAGATTTGGACTTGTAATCCAAAGGTTGCGAGTCTGAGTCTCGGGCCGACACGAATTGTTTGGGGGGGAGGGGGAGGGGTTGAATATACAGCGCTCTCTCCACCTCAATACCATGACTGAGGTGCGCTTGAGCAAGGCACCAAACTCCCAACTGCTCCCCGGGTGCCGCAGCATAAATGGCTGCTCACTGCTCCAGAGTGTGTTCACTGCTGTGTGTGTGCACTTTGGATGGGTTAAATGCAGTGCATGAATTCTGAGCATGGGTTACCATACTTGGCTGTATGTGAAGTCACTGTAATTTTAAATGATTTAAATAACAGAAAATATACATTAAAATGAAAGTAAAGTCACTGATTTTATCAGTGAATCTTTCATTCACTTGATTAGTTTGAATGTCTGATTCATTCAGGAACAAAACCAGTGTCTGTCTTGAACGGGGAATAGAATCAGATCAGATTTGTTTAAGAATGGCCATTCATACATAAATGAAACAATGCTGTGTTTGAATGGAGATGTGCTGCGGCTCAGCTGTTACTTTGCTTAAAACTATTTTTGTTGACGAAATTGAGCAAAATTATGCAACACTCCATTCAGACAACGCAAATCACTTAATATTAACTTCTTGTTTAATGAACTGTTGTATTAAATTAAAAACTGTTGCTCCCTTAATCATTACAAGCTGTCTGTCTACTTAATTCATCATGATTTCTCAAACTTCCATTATAATCAATGCAGCTCTCTACATTGCACAGTGAATCTCTTATTTTTATTTACACCTTGTATACACTTTGTTTGTTATAATGGGAGGATTAGTGAGCTTGCACTTTCAAGAGCCTATATTTGTTTTCAAGCATTACATAGATATATACATAGCTATATATAATATATATATATATACAAACCTGATTCCAAAAAAGTTGGGACACTGTACAAATTGTGATGTATGTATATGTATATGTGTATATTAGGGGTGTAACGGTACGCAAAAATCACGGTTTGGTACGTACCTCGGTTTTAAAGTCACGGTTCGGTTCGTTTTTGGTACAGTAAGGGAAAGAAATGCAAACATTAAACTGCAGGTTGTTTATTACTATAAACTTTTTTAACAATTTTTTTTTACACTTTTTTTAAATACTTTTTTAATAAAATATAGATAAAATAAAAAAAAAGAATAAGAAATAAAATACTGCTGCAAAGTTCCACTAAATAAAATACTCTCAGTCTCAAACCAATATCATATAATAAAATATAATGAAAAATATAAATAAATAACTATGATTACAGTGCAGCATTACCAATCCCAGCTTGTAGGCCTGCTCATATTTAAAATATATATATATAACTTTTCCAAAGTGTATATGGAAGCATATGGGAAGCGATATTCAATTTGGAATGTAATATGCAAAATGACAATGCAATATGTAAAATGACAATGCATTTCTGTATTTACATTTACATGTTCCAATACATTTGTGCAACGTTTGGTGCAAAATGAAAATGAAAATTAAATTACATAATTTTCATTTGCCATTTCATACACCAGTTTTAATATGTAAAATGAATACTATAAAATGAGAACTATTTGCACTGTTTTTATCAGTGGGACAATATTCATATACTACAACCTAGAAATAATTTGCAGGTCGCAGCAGCATGAATTATGTGCCCAGCTACATCTGATTCAAATATTATTCTAATTAACAGTGAGTGTAGTTTCAGACATTACAGTGCTTCACTCGCACTGACTCTTATTCTATCTGAAAGAATGAAAAGACGTGCTGAAGGTGGAGCGATTCGACCAATCAGATGAAAGCAGCGTTTCAGCTCCGCCCACAAGTGCGAATGAAATATTGAAGCCATAAACTGAAATGATCAAAACGTACACGGGCCAACTGTCTTGTCCATGTTCTCTCACTTGAATCCTCTTCTTGAGATTTGAGTCTCAGACCTTCTGCAAGCCCCGCCTTGTTCACGCAGTGATTGACATGGCGGGAGGGGGCGGACACGTGATCGGCTCGGAATGCATTTTCAATGTGCACATTGAATTTTGCTACATTTATTGCGGGACATAAAATGAAAATGCAATCATAAGTGTCTTGACTGTGAGTGTTAATGCATTTAAGAAAAATAGCATTTAAATTATCATTTTGCCCCAGTTTTTGCTTGAACATGTTATACATATCTTATCATTTCTGTAATACATTTTCATTTTAATTTTGCAACTTATAAAGCGTTACAATTAGTATTCATTTTACATATTAAAACTGGTGTATGAAATGGCAAATGAAAATTATGTAATTTAATTTTCATTTTCATTTTGCACCAAACGTTGCACAAATGGTATTGGAAAATGTAAATGTAAATACAGAAATGCATTGTCATTTTACATATTGCATTGTCATTTTGAATATTACATCCCAAATTGAATAATGCTACCCATATGCTTCCATAAGTGTAAAGTGCAGCATCAACAGTTTCAGTTTTTAGACCTGCTCAGATTTCGTTATTGCATTGGACCGATCGGAATTAAGAGCAAAGGTCTGTTTAAATGCCGACGTTTTTTTTTCCTAGTTGTAGTGATGTTCACACTCTCGTGATGCCTTTTGAAAACCTTAGGCCAGTGACACACTGGCATATTGCACCTGTCAAACATAGTCTATTTTGCCGTCAATACTGTTGACGGTGGCCTTTATCAGTAGGCTTTATATTTATGCTCAACATGAAGTATAGATATTGTTGTCATGAAGACAAGATCCTGGTCTGTCGGCGGCCTCCCTCTATGTCACCTACAGCAGCAGACTCTCGCAAGTATTCACACTGTAAGGGTATAAGTACAGCATCACAGCAGCGGCTGCAAAGCGTGTTCGGCAGACAGTATAACCATTTCAAACAATGGGTATAATTCTTTCAACATTTGTTTTTATAACAATATGTAGTGTGGTTAAAATCAATGTGATTTATACTTGAGAAAAATAAAGTGTAATTGAGGAAATGTCCACTAGGGGGAAACCAAAGGCTGCAGGCATTAGCTGATACACTCTATGTTTTGCGTCACAGTCAATACAGCTGGCGCACAGACAACAGCGAGTTCGTGTCGTCTCATTTTATTTATGTCTATTTTCCCCTTTTCCAGGTATAGACTATTTATAAATTCATTTCTGTTGTGAGGTAAAACTATACAGTGGTTGTAAAGCTCATTATTTCTCCTGAACATATCTGAAAATGTGAGATTTGATGGTTTAATTATCGTGTGTTTGACATGCTAACCACGAGGAAACTGTGGGTTAAACTGAGTGTATCTTATCCATTTTATTTACTGAAATGGTTAGAAACAAATGAGCAAATGTTATGTGGAACATAGTCCATGTTTTTTTTTTCTTGGTTAATCTGTTTATTGATAAGTGACTGCTGAATTAGTGTTCCATTTTATTTTAGTGTCAAAGAAGTTGTAGAAAAGTTGATACAGGACTGAAATATGAAAAAAATGCAGGTTTAATGCTTATACAAATTCACCGTGATAAAAATGAGAAGTTATAAAAATGTATTTAAATTACAGTTATGATGACTGTTGTGATACAGTGTTATACATTGCTGATTTTGTCTGCATACTAATGTGAACTAATGTATTGATGTATACATTCAATTTTCTATTATGTTGTTTTGAAAAAGAAAGAAATTAGTTCACACAGTCAATACAGCTGGCGCACAGACAACAGCAAGTTCGTGTCGTCTCATTTTATTTATGTCTATTTTCCCCTTTTCCAGGGGTGCAACATTTTGGAGGCCCCAGCGAGGATGGATGGTCCATGGTCCTGCCGATCGATGTAGTGCCAGACGACAACATTCCACCTTGCAACAACAACCATCATGATAGAAGGTCGGCGGTGTGCAGTATAGTCTCACGACCAGACGGGCAGAAGTGCTGGTAATCCGAGGTTCCTTATGCTAACCAGGAGAAGCTGCAAGTTCTTCCTGCCCAAGTAGACATTCTGTTTTACACTGACACTGACCATTTATTCACAACCAACATGGAGACGCTAGAGGACTTGAAACTTGAAGTAGTTGGGACACTTTATACACTGAGTAGTGACCAGTTGATTGCAGTGTGTAACTTTCTTCATATCTTGGGTACCTAACATGAGAATGTTTTGGGGAAAAGTCGTTCATTTCTAATTGCACACATTGTGAAGTATATAGAAAGAGACGAGGTAGAGGAACTTGAGGACCAAGGTATGTCTCTCCTCCTTAACCTGAAAGACAAAATTGTTGAAATTCAACTACCAATCCAGCCTGCAATTCAGAATTCTGTAGAGCCGCAACAAGTAGCTCAGGTGTCAGAACAGGAAATGCTGCAAAAACAGATTGAAGCACTGCAGTTAGCTTTACAATTATCACTACAGAAAACACAAAGTGAAACAAAACATGAAGTAAAGACAGTGAATCAAACAAACCAGAACAGTAATCCAATAAGAGATCTCGCCCAACCATTTATGTGGCAAAGAGAGTTTAAAATAGCAGGCCAAATTGGAGAACCAGGACAAAAAGATAAACTTAGTTTCTCTAGCATGGCTCATCAGATTGAAAATGGAATAAAGAAAAACGTCCCTGAACACGAAATAGTACATGCAGTCATCAAAGCAATCGCGCCTGGCATGCAACTACGCAGTTACTTAGAGGGCAAAGGCAATTTAACGTTACCTACCTTGAGAAGAATCCTTCGCTCACATTATCAGGAGAAGGGCGCTACCGAACTGTACAAACAACTCATGTCAGAGGCTCAAGACAGCAAAGAAACCCCTCAGAACTTTCTCATTCGTGCATTAGATCTGAGGCAGAAAATTCTTTTTGCATCACAGGAGGCTGAGTCTAGCCTTAAGTACGACCCTATCCTGGTGCAAAATATGTTTCTCCATACAGTTCTTACCGGTCTGCAAAACGATTACATCAGGGGTGACCTCAAGCCATACCTGCAAAAAACAGACGTGAGTGATGAACTGTTGTTAGAGAAATTGAATATTGCATGCATGACCGAGGCAGAAAGACAAAGTAAAAAGAAAATTGCAGTTCAACATCGGCCGATGGTGCACACCGTTGAATACACTGATGTTCCAGCCCCTGCAGAGAAGAAAGGGAAAATGTTACTTCAGGAAAAGCAGAGTAAACACAGTCCTGACTTGCTAAATGAACTCAGAGAAATCAAATCAGACATGGTGCTATTAAAGAACCTTAGTGCTGAAGTGTCACACATCAGAGAGTCGATTCAACTGCCTCAAGCCAGTGCAGCACAGAATTTGTCTTCACCTGGTTTACAAGACGACATACCAGCCAATCAGTTAAAGTATTCATCTCCTCCGTATTGGCCAAAATACAGCCCAGGACAGAGAGGAAGGACCGCTCAATTTCAACAAGGATTTGCTCCTCAACGTCATTTCATGCAACCAAGGGGTCGGCCTAGGAGATGTTTAAACTGCCAACAGAGTGAAACTGATACGTATTGTACACACTGTTACAGATGTGGAAGCAGTGAGCATTTCCTGGCAGGCTGTAGAGCAAGAACAACAAACTCACCCAGAGATGATCGTTTAAACGAGGGAGGGTTACTTCCATGGGACAGGAGGTGACCTGCCAGGTGTTAATGTCCCACCAACAGTGCGCGTGTTGTGGCGTGAAGGGGGATTTCCATACTTTATTCCCATCCTATTATTGGTTACAACGCTATCGAGCTCATAGTGACTAACCACTCAGGGGAAAGCACAGATCCAAAATGCGGAGAACAGTTAAAGAGAATAGTGAAGATGACATTCCCAAGATTAGATACAAGCCATATTAAAGCTTTTATAGAAAGTGTCAGGGCAGAAAATTCATATGAATATGTGGTGAGGACTCCTAGAGAAAAGGTGTTAATTCCCAAGCGTACCTCTCTGCAGGTTGAGTGTCGGATAAAGATGAGCTCTCTGAAGGAGGACACAACTTTAATGTTTGAACCTGATGTTGATCCAAAATGGCCAGAAGGACTTGAGTTCCAGGAAACACTTGTGCAGGTGAAAGGGGGGGCATCACCATACATCATGCTTGATGCTCGGAACCCAACGGATCATGACATTGTCCTGTGTAGTAAAACAGTCATTGGAACAGCACAGGGGGTACAAGCTGTTTATCCGTCCACATCATTTGATCAGTCAAGCCAGTCCATACGTACATCAGTGACTTCCATCCAAATGAGCAGCGTTGAGTTTACCAGTGATGTTTGGGACCCCCCGGTGGATTTGAGTCATCTGAGTCAGCCTGAAAAAGAAATAGCACACAAAATGTTACGAGAGGAATGTCTGTCATTCTCCAAATCAGGTGATGACATTGGGTGCATAGAAAGTCTAACACTGAAAATATCTCTAAAAGACACAATTCCTGTTGCACGTTCATACATCTCCGTGCCTAAGCCGCTGTATAGGGAAGTAAAAGATTACCTTCATGACCTGATTGCTCAGGGCTGGATATCAAAATCAACATCATCTTATGCATCACCTGTAGTCTGCGTTAGGAAAAAGGATGGAAGCCTACGCTTGTGTGTAGATTACAGGGAACTGAATAAGAAGACCCATCCTGATCGTCAGCCAATTCCCAGAGTACAAGATATCCTCGACAACCTGGGCGGGAATTCGTGGTTTTCACTATTAGATCAGGGCAAAGCATATCATCAAGGGTTTATGGCAAAGGAGAGTAGACCCCTGACCGCATTCATAACTCCATGGGGGTTATATGAGTGGATAAGAATTCCCTTTGGCCTGACAAATGCTCCAGCTGCATTTCAAAGGTGTATGGAGGAATGTCTGGAGAATTTGAGAGACCGGATATGTGTGCCGTATCTTGATGACATACTAGTCTATAGCAAGTCCTTTGAAGACCATGTCCACCATGTGCGGGAGGTACTGCAGCAGCTTAGACGGTATGGAATAAAACTGAAACCCAGTAAATGTGGAATGTTCAAAAAAGAAATCCGCTATCTTGGAAGGATGGTTTCTGCTGAAGGTAGCCAAGTGGACCCAGCTGATACGGAGGCTGTGCAAGCTTGGAAGGAAAAGAGACCGACCACCGTTGGGCAGCTGCGAACTGTGATGGGGCTCTTAAGTTACTACCGACAATATATTAAGGATTTTTCAAAGATTGCTGGACCACTATATTACCTACTCAAGGGCACCCCAGAAGAGGGAAAGATGTGCCAAAAATCGAGGAAAAGCAGATTGAAAAATAGAGGAGTGCCTTCTAACCAACCAATTGTTTGGAAAACTGAGCACCAAGAGATTTTGGAGATATTGATCAACCATCTGGTCGAACCACCTATCCTCGGCTTCCCAGACTTTTCGTTGCCCTTTATTCTTCATATGGATGCCTCAAACCAAGGCCTGGGGGCAGTATTATACCAAAAGCAGAATGGTAAGCTCCGTGTAATAGCGTATGGCTCTCGGACACTCACGACTGCTGAACGAAACTACCATCTCCATTCGGGTAAATTAGAGTTTCTCGCCCTCAAGTGGTCAATGACTGAGAAATTCAGAGACTACCTATACGACGCACCGACATTCACAGTCTTCAGCGATAATAATCCTCTCACGTATGTGTTATCCAGCGCGAAGCTGAATGCAACTGGTTGTAGGTGGGTAGCTGAGCTAGCCGACTTCCATTTTTCAATAAAATATCGCCCAGGTCGAGAGAATGCAGATGCTGACAGCTTATCACGATTGCCTCTCAACATCGAAGAGATGATGGAACAATATACAGAGGAATTGTCATCAGACTGTATTGCAGCTACTGCTCAAGCAGTGGAAGTACAGGAAGATTCTTCATCGTGGGTAGTATCTGATCCTCCATGTCCATCAGATGGGGGTGTAAATAATTCTATTCCTGGGAATGAGATTCAACAGGCCCAACGAGAGGATTTGCATATTGGACCTGTAATCAAATGTAAACTGACCAGTGTGAGGCCTCGTGGAAACCAAATTAAGTCTCTCACCGCTAAGAGTAGATGTCTTCTTCGGGAGTGGGAGAAGCTCTATGTAGATGAAGATGGGATCTTGAAGCGGAAAACATCTACAAGGAACCAATTGGTTCTACCTGAAAGATACAAGACAGTTGTAATGAAAGAATTGCACAATGAGATGGGTCACCAAGGCATCGACCGTACAACATCCCTAATCAGAGACCGTTTCTTTTGGTCTCACATGCAACAAGAAATCGAACATTATGTTGCAAAAAGCTGTCCTTGCTTAAAGCAAAAGAAGCCTTGTAAAGAAACAAGGGCCCCTCTTACCAACATCATACACAACACAGCCCTTTGAACTTGTATCGGTAGACTTTCTGCATTTAGATAAATGTAAGGGGGGATATGAATATATCTTAGTGGTAGTCGACCACTTTACACGGTTTGCGCAGGCATACCCTACAACGTCAAAGTCTGCAAAAACAGTAGCTGATCGTCTGTTTAATGACTATGCCCTGCGATTCGGATTTCCAAAGTGAATACACCATGACCAGGGTGGTGAATTTGAAAATCAGCTTTTAGCTCAGTTAACAAAGAATTGCGGCGTCCTTAGTTCCAGAACGATGCTATACCACCCGCAAGGGAATGGTCAGACAGAGCGATTTAACAGGACCTTACTTCAAATGCTCAAAACACTGACGGACAAGCAGAAGACGAACTGGAAGGAATCCCTGAGTAAACTGATCTTTGCATACAATAGTACTAAATGTGAGGTCACAGGGTTCTCAGCTTTCTATCTTCTTTATGGACGACATCCCAGGCTGCCAATTGACCTTCTCTTTGGTTTAGAAGAAAGCACTGGTACAGTAAGCCAGCAGGAATATCTGAAGAGATGGAAGGAACAGATGCGGGAAGCATATGAAATATCAAGGGAAAATATGGAGAAAGCAGGAGGACGGAGTAAGAAGTATTACGATAAGAAACTGAGGAGCACAACCTTGTATCCAGGTGACCGCATACTTGTTAGGAACCTGACGCCAAGAGGAGGTACAGGTAAATTGCGTAACCATTGGGAAGAGACCATCCACACTGTTGTGAGGCAAGTAAAAGAAAACCTCCCAATTTATGAAGTCAAGCCTGAATTGGGAAAGGGGAGGTCTAGAATCCTACACCGTAATCTCTTGCTTTCATGCGATCACTTGCCAATGGAAGGACAATCCAACAAAGATGCAACCTAGAGAAAAGGTTGACAAAGGACTACAAAAAGAGGAGTGACATTGATGAAACTGATAGAGATGAAGAGGATGAGGATGAATGTTGTCTTTATTACTCACCAAACCAACAGCATAGTGGAGAAGGGTGCAACGAAGGTGCTGACGAGTTAGAGAGGGGGACGAGCGGACTGGCCAAGCAGATTGAGAATATCGCCGAAATCGGAGATCATATGGATGCTGTTGTGCTACCAGAGGACGGATGCCCAGGTGAAGAGGACTGTGATGAGGAACTGATTAGAACTGGGGATCCTTTGATAACTGGACAAGGAGAGGAACATGACGAGAACACATTATCACCTGAGCAATGCAATGATTCGACAACAGTTGAGAGACAATCTAGACCTCAGAGAGAAAGACGTGCCCCTCGACTGTTCAATTATGATCACCTTGGTACTCCCAGTGTCCATAAAATAGGTTGTAGTTGTGAAGTTCAGCAGCAGTATCAGAATATGCCTTACCTTGGACACTAAACATTTACATCATGGTCAAGCCCAGGGCCATTTTATAATCCTTACCAATATCTTGCATACGGATATCAGGGATAGACTGGCTTAATACAGGCTCAGATGTAGTAAAAGCAGCATAGTCCACATAAAACAAAGTCTAAAAAGAGGGTCGCTACTAAAGCCTAAGTTAACTGCAAGATGTTGGGGCAACATCTAATTGTGAGGGGGAGTATGTAGTGTGGTTAAAATCAATGTGATTTATACTTGAGAAAAATAAAGTGTAATTGAGGAAATGTCCACTAGGGGGAAACCAAAGGCTGCAGGCAGTAGCTGATACACTCTATGTTTTGCGTCACAGTCAATACAGCTGGCGCACAGACAACAGCGAGTTCGTGTCGTCTCATTTTATTTATGTCTATTTTCCCCTTTTCCAGGTATAGACTATTTATAAATTCATTTCTGTTGTGAGGTAAAACTATACAGTGGTTGTAAAGCTCATTATTTCTCCTGAACATATCTGAAAATGTGAGATTTGATGGTTTAATTATCGTGTGTTTGACATGCTAACCACGAGGAAACTGTGGGTTAAACTGAGTGTATCTTATCCATTTTATTTACTGAAATGGTTAGAAACAAATGAGCAAATGTTATGTGGAACATAGTCCATGTTTTTTTTCTGTATTTCATGGTTAATCTGTTTATTGATAATTGACTGCTGAATTAGTGTTCCATTTTATTTTAGTGTCAAAGAAGTTGTAGAAAAGTTGATACAGGACTGAAATATGAAAAAAATGCAGGTTTAATGCTTATACAAATTCACCGTGATAAAAATGAGAAGTTATAAAAATGTATTTAAATTACAGTTATGATGACTGTTGTGATACAGTGTTATACATTGCTGATTTTGTCTGCATACTAATGTGAACTAATGTATTGATGTATACATTCAATTTTCTATTATGTTGTTTTGAAAAAGAAAGAAATTAGTTCACACAGTCAATACAGCTGGCGCACAGACAACAGCAAGTTCGTGTCGTCTCATTTTATTTATGTCTATTTTCCCCTTTTCCAGGGGTACAACATTTTGGAGGCCCCAGCGAGGATGGATGGTCCATGGTCCTGCCGATCGATGTAGTGCCAGACGACAACATTCCACCTTGCAACAACAACCATCATGATAGAAGGTCGGCGGTGTGCAGTATAGTCTCACGACCAGACGGGCAGAAGTGCTGGTAATCCGAGGTTCCTTATGCTAACCAGGAGAAGCTGCAAGTTCTTCCTGCCCAAGTAGACATTCTGTTTTACACTGACACTGACCATTTATTCACAACCAACATGGAGACGCTAGAGGACTTGAAACTTGAAGTAGTTGGGACACTTTATACACTGAGTAGTGACCAGTTGATTGCAGTGTGTAACTTTCTTCATATCTTGGGTACCTAACATGAGAATGTTTTGGGGAAAAGTCGTTCATTTCTAATTGCACACATTGTGAAGTATATAGAAAGAGACGAGGTAGAGGAACTTGAGGACCAAGGTATGTCTCTCCTCCTTAACCTGAAAGACAAAATTGTTGAAATTCAACTACCCATCCAGCCTGCAATTCAGAATTCTGTAGAGCCGCAACAAGTAGCTCAGGTGTCAGAACAGGAAATGCTGCAAAAACAGATTGAAGCACTGCAGTTAGCTTTACAATTATCACTACAGAAAACACAAAGTGAAACAAAACATGAAGTAAAGACAGTGAATCAAACAAACCAGAACAGTAATCCAATAAGAGATCTCGCCCAACCATTTATGTGGCAAAGAGAGTTTAAAATAGCAGGCCAAATTGGAGAACCAGGACAAAAAGATAAACTTAGTTTCTCTAGCATGGCTCATCAGATTGAAAATGGAATAAAGAAAAACGTCCCTGAACACGAAATAGTACATGCAGTCATCAAAGCAATCGCGCCTGGCATGCAACTACGCAGTTACTTAGAGGGCAAAGGCAATTTAACGTTACCTACCTTGAGAAGAATCCTTCGCTCACATTATCAGGAGAAGGGCGCTACCGAACTGTACAAACAACTCATGTCAGAGGCTCAAGACAGCAAAGAAACCCCTCAGAACTTTCTCATTCGTGCATTAGATCTGAGGCAGAAAATTCTTTTTGCATCACAGGAGGCTGAGTCTAGCCTTAAGTACGACCCTATCCTGGTGCAAAATATGTTTCTCCATACAGTTCTTACCGGTCTGCAAAACGATTACATCAGGGGTGACCTCAAGCCATACCTGCAAAAAACAGACGTGAGTGATGAACTGTTGTTAGAGAAATTGAATATTGCATGCATGACCGAGGCAGAAAGACAAAGTAAAAAGAAAATTGCAGTTCAACATCGGCCGATGGTGCACACCGTTGAATACACTGATGTTCCAGCCCCTGCAGAGAAGAAAGGGAAAATGTTACTTCAGGAAAAGCAGAGTAAACACAGTCCTGACTTGCTAAATGAACTCAGAGAAATCAAATCAGACATGGTGCTATTAAAGAACCTTAGTGCTGAAGTGTCACACATCAGAGAGTCGATTCAACTGCCTCAAGCCAGTGCAGCACAGAATTTGTCTTCACCTGGTTTACAAGACGACATACCAGCCAATCAGTTTAAGTATTCATCTCCTCCGTATTGGCCAAAATACAGCCCAGGACAGAGAGGAAGGACCGCTCAATTTCAACAAGGATTTGCTCCTCAACGTCATTTCATGCAACCAAGGGGTCGGCCTAGGAGATGTTTAAACTGCCAACAGAGTGAAACTGATACGTATTGTACACACTGTTACAGATGTGGAAGCAGTGAGCATTTCCTGGCAGGCTGTAGAGCAAGAACAACAAACTCACCCAGAGATGATCGTTTAAACGAGGGAGGGTTACTTCCATGGGACAGGAGGTGACCTGCCAGGTGTTAATGTCCCACCAACAGTGCGCGTGTTGTGGCGTGAAGGGGGATTTCCATACTTTATTCCCATCCTATTATTGGTTACAACGCTATCGAGCTCATAGTGACTAACCACTCAGGGGAAAGCACAGATCCAAAATGCGGAGAACAGTTAAAGAGAATAGTGAAGATGACATTCCCAAGATTAGATACAAGCCATATTAAAGCTTTTATAGAAAGTGTCAGGGCAGAAAATTCATATGAATATGTGGTGAGGACTCCTAGAGAAAAGGTGTTAATTCCCAAGCGTACCTCTCTGCAGGTTGAGTGTCGGATAAAGATGAGCTCTCTGAAGGAGGACACAACTTTAATGTTTGAACCTGATGTTGATCCAAAATGGCCAGAAGGACTTGAGTTCCAGGAAACACTTGTGCAGGTGAAAGGGGGGGCATCACCATACATCATGCTTGATGCTCGGAACCCAACGGATCATGACATTGTCCTGTGTAGTAAAACAGTCATTGGAACAGCACAGGGGGTACAAGCTGTTTATCCGTCCACATCATTTGATCAGTCAAGCCAGTCCATACGTACATCAGTGACTTCCATCCAAACGAGCAGCGTTGAGTTTACCAGTGATGTTTGGGACCCCCCGGTGGATTTGAGTCATCTGAGTCAGCCTGAAAAAGAAATAGCACACAAAATGTTACGAGAGGAATGTCTGTCATTGTCCAAATCAGGTGATGACATTGGGTGCATAGAAAGTCTAACACTGAAAATATCTCTAAAAGACACAATTCCTGTTGCACGTTCATACATCTCCGTGCCTAAGCCGCTGTATAGGGAAGTAAAAGATTACCTTCATGACCTGATTGCTCAGGGCTGGATATCAAAATCAACATCATCTTATGCATCACCTGTAGTCTGCGTTAGGAAAAAGGATGGAAGCCTACGCTTGTGTGTAGATTACAGGGAACTGAATAAGAAGACCCATCCTGATCGTCAGCCAATTCCCAGAGTACAAGATATCCTCGACAACCTGGGCGGGAATTCGTGGTTTTCACTATTAGATCAGGGCAAAGCATATCATCAAGGGTTTATGGCAAAGGAGAGTAGACCCCTGACCACATTCATAACTCCATGGGGGTTATATGAGTGGATAAGAATTCCCTTTGGCCTGACAAATGCTCCAGCTGCATTTCAAAGGTGTATGGAGGAATGTCTGGAGAATTTGAGAGACCGGATATGTGTGCCGTATCTTGATGACATACTAGTCTATAGCAAGTCCTTTGAAGACCATGTCCACCATGTGCGGGAGGTACTGCAGCAGCTTAGACGGTATGGAATAAAACTGAAACCCAGTAAATGTGGAATGTTCAAAAAAGAAATCCGCTATCTTGGAAGGATGGTTTCTGCTGAAGGTAGCCAAGTGGACCCAGCTGATACGGAGGCTGTGCAAGCTTGGAAGGAAAAGAGACCGACCACCGTTGGGCAGCTGCGAACTGTGATGGGGCTCTTAAGTTACTACCGACAATATATTAAGGATTTTTCAAAGATTGCTGGACCACTATATTACCTACTCAAGGGCACCCCAGAAGAGGGAAAGATGTGCCAAAAATCGAGGAAAAGCAGATTGAAAAATAGAGGAGTGCCTTCTAACCAACCAATTGTTTGGAAAACTGAGCACCAAGAGATTTTGGAGATATTGATCAACCATCTGGTCGAACCACCTATCCTCGGCTTCCCAGACTTTTCGTTGCCCTTTATTCTTCATATGGATGCCTCAAACCAAGGCCTGGGGGCAGTATTATACCAAAAGCAGAATGGTAAGCTCCGTGTAATAGCGTATGGCTCTCGGACACTCACGACTGCTGAACGAAACTACCATCTCCATTCGGGTAAATTAGAGTTTCTCGCCCTCAAGTGGTCAATGACTGAGAAATTCAGAGACTACCTATACTACGCACCGACATTCACAGTCTTCAGCGATAATAATCCTCTCACGTATGTGTTATCCAGCGCGAAGCTGAATGCAACTGGTTGTAGGTGGGTAGCTGAGCTAGCCGACTTCCATTTTTCAATAAAATATCGCCCAGGTCGAGAGAATGCAGATGCTGACAGCTTATCACGATTGCCTCTCAACATCGAAGAGATGATGGAACAATATACAGAGGAATTGTCATCAGACTGTATTGCAGCTACTGCTCAAGCAGTGGAAGTACAGGAAGATTCTTCATCGTGGGTAGTATCTGATCCTCCATGTCCATCAGATGGGGGTGTAAATAATTCTATTCCTGGGAATGAGATTCAACAGGCCCAACGAGAGGATTTGCATATTGGACCTGTAATCAAATGTAAACTGACCAGTGTGAGGCCTCGTGGAAACCAAATTAAGTCTCTCACCGCTAAGAGTAGATGTCTTCTTCGGGAGTGGGAGAAGCTCTATGTAGATGAAGATGGGATCTTGAAGCGGAAAACATCTACAAGGAACCAATTGGTTCTACCTGAAAGATACAAGACAGTTGTAATGAAAGAATTGCACAATGAGATGGGTCACCAAGGCATCGACCGTACAACATCCCTAATCAGAGACCGTTTCTTTTGGTCTCATATGCAACAAGAAATCGAACATTATGTTGCAAAAAGCTGTCCTTGCTTAAAGCAAAAGAAGCCTTGTAAAGAAACAAGGGCCCCTCTTACCAACATCATACACAACACAGCCCTTTGAACTTGTATCGGTAGACTTTCTGCATTTAGATAAATGTAAGGGGGGATATGAATATATCTTAGTGGTAGTCGACCACTTTACACGGTTTGCGCAGGCATACCCTACAACGTCAAAGTCTGCAAAAACAGTAGCTGATCGTCTGTTTAATGACTATGCCCTGCGATTCGGATTTCCAAAGTGAATACACCATGACCAGGGTGGTGAATTTGAAAATCAGCTTTTAGCTCAGCTAACAAAGAATTGCGGCGTCCTTAGTTCCAGAACGATGCTATACCACCCGCAAGGGAATGGTCAGACAGAGCGATTTAACAGGACCTTACTTCAAATGCTCAAAACACTGACGGACAAGCAGAAGACGAACTGGAAGGAATCCCTGAGTAAACTGATCTTTGCATACAATAGTACTAAATGTGAGGTCACAGGGTTCTCAGCTTTCTATCTTCTTTATGGACGACATCCCAGGCTGCCAATTGACCTTCTCTTTGGTTTAGAAGAAAGCACTGGTACAGTAAGCCAGCAGGAATATCTGAAGAGATGGAAGGAACAGATGCGGGAAGCATATGAAATATCAAGGGAAAATATGGAGAAAGCAGGAGGACGGAGTAAGAAGTATTACGATAAGAAACTGAGGAGCACAACCTTGTATCCAGGTGACCGCATACTTGTTAGGAACCTGACGCCAAGAGGAGGTACAGGTAAATTGCGTAACCATTGGGAAGAGACCATCCACACTGTTGTGAGGCAAGTAAAAGAAAACCTCCCAATTTATGAAGTCAAGCCTGAATTGGGAAAGGGGAGGTCTAGAATCCTACACCGTAATCTCTTGCTTTCATGCGATCACTTGCCAATGGAAGGACAATCCAACAAAGATGCAACCTAGAGAAAAGGTTGACAAAGGACTACAAAAAGAGGAGTGACATTGATGAAACTGATAGAGATGAAGAGGATGAGGATGAATGTTGTCTTTATTACTCACCAAACCAACAGCATAGTGGAGAAGGGTGCAACGAAGGTGCTGACGAGTTAGAGAGGGGGACGAGCGGACTGGCCAAGCAGATTGAGAATATCGCCGAAATCGGAGATCATATGGATGCTGTTGTGCTACCAGAGGACGGATGCCCAGGTGAAGAGGACTGTGATGAGGAACTGATTAGAACTGGGGATCCTTTGATAACTGGACAAGGAGAGGAACATGACGAGAACACATTATCACCTGAGCAATGCAATGATTCGACAACAGTTGAGAGACAATCTAGACCTCAGAGAGAAAGACGTGCCCCTCGACTGTTCACTTATGATCACCTTGGTACTCCCAGTGTCCATAAAAAAGGTTGTAGTTGTGAAGTTCAGCAGCAGTATCAGAATATGCCTTACCTTGGACACTAAACATTTACATCATGGTCAAGCCCAGGGCCATTTTATAATCCTTACCAATATCTTGCATACGGATATCAGGGATAGACTGGCTTAATACAGGCTCAGATGTAGTAAAAGCAGCATAGTCCACATAAAACAAAGTCTAAAAAGAGGGTCGCTACTAAAGCCTAAGTTAACTGCAAGATGTTGGGACAACATCTAATTGTGAGGGGGAGTATGTAGTGTGGTTAAAATCAATGTGATTTATACTTGAGAAAAATAAAGTGTAATTGAGGAAATGTCCACTAGGGGGAAACCAAAGGCTGCAGGCAGTAGCTGATACACTCTATGTTTTGCGTCACAGTCAATACAGCTGGCGCACAGACAACAGCGAGTTCGTGTCGTCTCATTTTATTTATGTCTATTTTCCCCTTTTCCAGGTATAGACTATTTATAAATTCATTTCTGTTGTGAGGTAAAACTATACAGTGGTTGTAAAGCTCATTATTTCTCCTGAACATATCTGAAAATGTGAGATTTGATGGTTTAATTATCGTGTGTTTGACATGCTAACCACGAGGAAACTGTGGGTTAAACTGAGTGTATCTTATCCATTTTATTTACTGAAATGGTTAGAAACAAATGAGCAAATGTTATGTGGAACATAGTCCATGTTTTTTTCTGTATTTCATGGTTAATCTGTTTATTGATAATTGACTGCTGAATTAGTGTTCCATTTTATTTTAGTGTCAAAGAAGTTGTAGAAAAGTTGATACAGGACTGAAATATGAAAAAAATGCAGGTTTAATGCTTATACAAATTCACCGTGATAAAAATGAGAAGTTATAAAAATGTATTTAAATTACAGTTATGATGACTGTTGTGATACAGTGTTATACATTGCTGATTTTGTCTGCATACTAATGTGAACTAATGTATTGATGTATACATTCAATTTTCTATTATGTTGTTTTGAAACAGAAAGAAATGAGTTCACACAGTCAATACAGCTGGCGCACAGACAACAGCGAGTTCGTGTCGTCTCATTTTATTTATATATTTTCCCCTTTTCCAGGGGTGCAACAAATACACCATACTTTCACCCGAAATTATTAATTAAAAAGTTTAAATGGGTAAATACATATTTGTTATACTTAATTTTCTTTTCTGGCATAATAGTGAAAACACTAGACATTGGCATTGTTGTTAAAACTCTTGACATGCTTATTCTGTGCATTTTGAGCACGTTTTGTGTTAAATCACATTTATTGTACATCAAAAGTGTGCTTTCACTTTAATTGAGCGTGAGCAGCACAGCAAAAATAGACCGGACACCTAAACACCGAAACAGCAATGCTGTTCATGCGACGCTCCTGCTTGACGCTCACGCGCTGCTCCTGGTCCCGGTGTGAATGCACTCACTGATCAACATTTGCGCTGAACGCGGAGACTTCCGCCACTTAATATGTTCGTTTGGAAACACGAAAATGTACCTATGTTCCGAATACAAAAGATTGCATTCGGTCATTCGGTACACACGTGCACCATACCGAAAACCCTGTACCGAAACGTACGAATACACGTACCGTTACACCCCTAGTGTATATATATACATTATATATATATATATATATATATATATATATATATATATACACACTTTTTTGTTATGTATATAATTCCATATATAAATCCACATGTGTTAATTCATAGTTTTGATGCCTTCAGTGTGAATCTACAATTTTCATAGTCATGAAAATAAAGAAAACTCTTTGAATGAGAAGGTGTGTCCAAACTTTTGGTCTGTACTGTATATATATATATACACATATACCGATTTTTTTAAAAATCTAGATTAATCTCACTGTAAACTTGGAATTAATCTAGATTAAAATGGCTAGTTTGAATTCTGCCGAAGGCATTCAGAATATGTGTGCTACCCAAATAAAATAATGACTAAAGTTTTCGAGAACGGGTTTCCTAAGCCAGGTGGTGCATTAGACCAGGGGCTCATCTCCTGTTTCCAAAATGCATCACAAACTGCTTGAGAAAGCTGTAAACTAATTCCACATTGCACAAGGTGCAAATAACCTTACGCCTGTTTCACACATAATCCGTCTGCAGTGCTTATGAGTTTTGCAGTGCAGCGATTGTTCACATACCGAGTAGTGGACTGCAAACGCATCATGTGTAAAAGCACAATGAGTATGAGTCCGTGCCGCTTCTGCACCACATACACACATACACACATGGACTGCATACACACTGCAGATGGATTATGTGTGAAACAGGCATGCGTCTTGTCGAGGTTTCCATTGGGAAGTTTCTTTTAAAAAAAAATTCCCTGAAGCAAACCCGGCGGCATCTTAGCTGCATCCATGTTAGCACGTCACGTTTGATGTGGTAATTTCACAGTGGGTATACACACAGGTTTAAAGACTCGTTCTCGCCCCCTACAGATTAGATTAGGTATACATCCACGCTAAAATATCAAGGTGAAAGTCATCATAGCTCACGTGGTATAGACCCAGCTCCCAACCCAACTTTGAAAATAGATTAATGGCAATAATTTTTTTATTGCCCGATATGAGTCTCACGTTAACGCAGCACGTTAATGCTGATAACGGCCCACCACTAATATATATATACACACACACAGTATACTGTATATTACGAAGAGAGACTTTCGGATCCAAATTGCAGCATTTATTAAACAGAATGGTCAGACATGCAGAGATCAGGAACGGCGTCAGGTGTATCAGGGATAACCAGAATCGTAACCAGAAACAAGCAGAGATCGGGAATACACAGTCAAAAGGTCAAACACGGGAATAACAAACACTAGGAAAAACGCTAGGAAATGTCAGACAGACTAAACAAGACTTCGCAATGAGGTGGAGTGATGTCTTTTATCTTTCACTCTGAAACGGTGGAAAGGGGAACAAAACTTCAGATGCGGAAATGGGAAATACAAAAACATGCTAAATTAACTGACAACCCTAGTCTTTTTCCTGTTGTCTTCATTGTGCATGGCATTTTGTAGAAGGCACCGGTACCCGTCTCAGCATGCATTCATACATCAGCGGGATCTTGTTTGTTCCCTACATGATTCATTGTGGAGATGCCAAGATGCTACATATAACAAAACATCCTTACAGCTATTTCTTCAGAAATAATTAAACACTGCTCTCCTGGCTAAAAATACCAATGTGCATTACCCTGCTTGGCTGAGAAGCCATTCTTTCAGTCCTGTTATAATTATCAGCCTTCAAGTAATGTGGAGCTTATTGTGCTTGTTACAGAGAGACTACCAAGACATGTCATGCACTGTTTTATGAGGAACATTAATCATTTATTACTTGTGCTAAATCATTTACAGATCACTATAAACTATTATTCGAATTATACTTTGTTTGCTTTCTTTTATTATTAAGTATTCATTGGCCATGACATAAAGGGGTTTCACTGTGGATATACTGTAATCCCACTGGAGCATATTAACATCAACAACATGTTAAAGGGCAATGTTACTTGCTGAAATATACGTATATTATTTTTAATCCTTTAGAAAAGGACTTCCCTGTTACCTGTTTAAAAAAAAGATGTACACTTTAGCACACTTTAAAAAAAAAAGCAGAAATAATTAGTGCAAACAGTGAAATGTTTACATTTATATTCAAATGAAATGTAATGTTTTTGTTTATGTAAAAGTAAATGTAAAGTTTAATGTCATTACTACAAAAATTTGTGTCAAAAATATTTATAAGAATACAATTGTAACAATGAAGCTAAAGTACATTTTAGTACGTTTAAAATATAGTAACTTTAAATGTAATATTAAATAAACAATAAAGTTAAAATTCTAAGTAATCTACATAAGCTTTAGAATTGTATATTATTCAACACATAACAATAATTGTAAATGCATACAAAAACACAAAAGATTACTGAAACAATTAAAATGTATTTACAGTAAAAACTTTTAGTTTGACATTATTGCAAAGTGTATTTTGTTAATGTACTCAAACATTTATGAAAGTTTATAATATTCTAATGTTAATTTATATTCTATAAATCTGTGTGTGTGTGTGTGTGTGTGTGTGTGTGTGTGTGTGTGTACGTGTGTATGTTTGCTAAAAGCTAAAGCATTAAACATTTCTTATAACCTTTACCAATTGTTTAAACATGACAATGTAGTTCATAGCTGACCATTTAGAGCATATTAATGTCAAGTGATATCATGTAATAAGGGCAATGCTGTATGACAAAACCCACGTCGTCACTTCAGTTTCTATTACCATAGTATAAGATGTTTGATCAGATTAGGTTGTTAATCATGTCATTTCTTCCTCTGTGCTATCCAGCGGAGTGGCCCTCTACCAACAAAATAACAGTTAAATATCATGCACGCACAAGTCTGATTGCTTTGGCCAGCGTACATCCTGTTTAAAATGTCAGCCCCAACTTTCACTAAACTCTAATCAGGGCTTTAGAAGAACACAAATGCTATAAAGCTACAACATTTAGCTTCAATTAACATCCATGCTCTTTGAAAATGGCGATAGAAAATGGCATTTAAATTGGATAAAGAATGATTAAAGCATATCGCCATGCAAGTGGTTATTTGTGATATGCAAAAGTTGATATAAACATTAGCTTTGTTTGAAAGCTAGTAATGCAACTGAGGGAAGCACAACACTCAGATTATTAATAGAGTGATGACATTTAAAATCCACAATGCAATTTGCTACATTTCTTTTTTTTAACCAAAGGTTTTATGAGGCAACAAAACTGGACATTCACATTTGGCAGCTGGTCACAGAATAGAGTCTTGCTGTGCAATAATTCTGATATATGTTTGTCTGTTTGTGGTTTGAGGATCAATTGAAGTCCAATGTCTGTGTGGTATATATTTTTATGCATGAACACCAGTTATGTTATGAAAATCTAGATGGCACACTCTGATAGATCCTTAAAACAATCGCTAGTAATCAAACTGTTCTCTGCATATGCCATTAAATCCATTTATCCAAAACTAAAATTTACATGTGATAAGCTTGAATTGTTCATGTGGGTATATAACTTTTCCAAAAACTAAGGTAAATAACAAGTAAAAAAAACAGTAGGTGCACAGTGTCATGCACACAAAGAAACCCATTCCAAAATGTTACTGAAAAAGTACATGAAATGTCCCATTAGACTTATCACAGTTTTTCACCATATGACAACTGATTGACAGGTGTTTACTGTATAATTTTTGAAATTTTTACATTTTAATTGTAAGCTAAAAAAAATGGTAAAGTAATTAATTTGTATTCAATTAAATTTCTGCAGATTGCTGTATTGGTCAAAGTGGGCATTACTATGGTTTCCATTGTTTTATTGGTGGACTGAATTTTTTTATATTTGAAAATATGATCACAAATGTACTTCTGGAGAAGGATTCAGTATAAATTAATTAATTAATTGATTAATTAAAAAAATTCACACATCTGTCATTGAACATGAATGCCGGCTTTGTTGTTGCAAATCATTGAGAGAAAGTCCCTTGAGGCCACTGTTGGTAATGCAGCAAATGTTGAGTGTTGAAAGTTTTATGCAAATGGTCTTTCCTTTCTGACATCCATACATGCAGCACAGAGGCAATGTTATGTGCTGATTCCTATGAACAAAAAGAAATAAAATGCTGAGTGTCATGACAACAGCAGAGTTAGATAAGAAATAGCAAGTGTAATAATAAATAAAAAATGATCTACAGCTATATAATGTAATGTGTATTATGTGCACACCTTTTATGGGTACTTATTTATTACATTGCAGAGTAATTTGCAATACAGAACTGGAGAACTGTTCTATTATGTACTTGTATATGACTGGAATTAAATGACTGGAATACATTTAATTTGCCATGGCTTGAAAATATAATTTCTATTTTATTCTGTTGCCTCAAGCACTGGTATTTAATTATAAAAATGTAAATTGACTTTTTAACACAATAAGCATCATCATAAGCAGTATACTTCTCTCTTCTAAATGATTGTTTTTGCCACAACTTGAGCTAATATACACTTAAGTGTGTGATTTTCATATGAGAGTGGGCTGTAACCCATCAAAATAAACACAGAGATTTAAAAGTTATTTTTAAATCTGGAAGCGTAGCACAAATATCCACAAACATGCTTGGCAGGAGGTCACAGAAGGTTGTCCTTAAAATTTCAACATCCTGGGAATTTCAAATGCAGAAACTCTATGTCCTATAATACCCCCCGGCAGAAAGATACCTGTCACTTAAATACCATACTCAGGGTTAATTGTACCTCATGGCCAACACTCCTCTTCAATAAATCCTCTCATTCAAAAACTCACTCAAAGCAACTGAATAGAGATCTTGGATGCTGTCCTGAGGAGAGGTAGCTGTGGACGGCTTGACTGAAATTTTCTTCCTCACCAGTCCGCTACCTAGTTTGATTTATTTCCCCTGGTCTCCCTTCCTCTTTTTCACCCACCTCCCCCATGCAATCTTAACTCAGCGGCTTAACCGTATTTGTTTGGAGCCCATCTGAACAGCCGCTCAATGCACTCCTTTTGGCTGTAGTCCATATAAATCTAGTGAGCTGACAGCGTTCTTGCAGGCGAGGTATCAAGAATACCATAATTAGGTACTCTCTATTGTTTTCCTCACCTGCTCTTAGCTGACAGAACCATGCAAAAGGGTGTTTGGGCTGTTCTGATTAAAAAAAGTTGAGAGGAAGGGACAAGAGAGGTACAGCAAAATGCACTTCAGAAAAGGGCACGACTAAATTTGAGAGGGTGAGAAGGTGGAATCACATGGAGATACTGAACCTCTCAATTATTCACTAAAACATTGCATTTTAATAACGCTATTTCAATTCTTATTGAGAAAGCTTCTAGTAAAGTCTTCTCTTATGATGTATATGTGAACAAGATTCTGAAGAAAATGTGCTAGGGTTCTAAAGTGTAGTTTGGTTGTTACCAGAGTTGGGGACAATGCATTAAACAGTATTCACATTTGTGTAATCACTTTTCCTGGTAACGCAGTAAAGTAATGAGTCACATTTTACATTTATGTTATTTGATTACAGTTCCCTTTCAGTCGGTCACTCTCGACGTCATGTCGGTGACCATCAAAATTGGGATAGCGCTTCGATAGACCAATCTTCTTTGAGTGTAAACTAAACAAGCCAATGCACATTGGAATGCAATTGTTGCATCCAGCTGCCGCTGATCACAGCGTAAGTATAATAAGGCAGCAGGTGCAATGCATACCAGCTTTTCGCTTCGGAGCCGAGCATTGGTATCATTCTGCTCAACTGTGACTGCTGTGAACTATGGGTTCAGCACGCTCTCAGATGCTTTGTGTGTTGGCGAGACGGTGGTCATTCCCCAGTCGAGTGGGTTGCACACTTCAGGCTGCACTACCCCCTGTCGTGTTGCAAGTGGCCAATTCCACTAAATATGCATTTCCACCAGTGAGCCTTCTCGCACAGACACTGTGCAAAGTCCAGGAGGACGAGGAGCAAGTCTTGCTAGTGGCGCCGTATTGGCCCACTCGGACCTGGCTCCCCAAACTAGTTGTCCTCACGACAGCCCCTCCTTGCTCCTCCTCACTGAGAAGACCCCCGAAGATGCCCGATTGAGGTCGTGCTTTCCTTTCTGCAGCAAGGGCTGGAGCAAAGGCTGTCTCCCTCCACCCTCAAAGTCCAAGTTGCCACTATTGCTGCGTACCATGACCCCATGAATGGGAAGTCTCTAGGTAAGCATGACCTCGTCATCAGGTTCCTTAGAGGAACTAGGAGGTTAAATCCTTCTCTGCCCCTCTCAATACCCTCTTGGGACCTGACTCTAGTGCTAAAATCACAGCAGGGCCCATTCAAGTCTTTGCCTTCAGTTGAGCTAAAGTTTCTTTCATTGAAAACGTCTCAAGGTTACGTATGTAACCCTAGTTCCTTGAAGGAACGAGACGCTGCGTCGAAACGCTTTTGGGGAACGTCCCTGACGAGACCGACTCTGAATATCGTGTGCAATCAGTCCATCGGATAGGCGTGACGTCACGGGCTGGGTGACGTAGCGACCAGGAAGCTATAAAAGCACGTGCCGTGCAGCTGGCTTCAGCTTCGAGTAGGGAAGCAAGCGCCGGCAGGGGTGCCGGGAGTATGGCTCTGCGACGCAGCGTCTCGTTCCTTCAAGGAACTAGGGTTACATACGTAACCTTGAGACGTTCCTTTTCAGGAACTCGAGCTGCGTCGAAACGCTTTTGGGGAACGATGTGCCCACGCTGCCAGACTTCCAAATCCCTGCCTAGTGTGTAGTCAAAAGAGCACAGCTAAGACGAGAAAACAGAAGAGCCCGGCGTGGCTCGCATGTCACGATCGTAAAATCGGACAAATGTGGAGGGCGTGGACCACCCCGCAGCGTTGCAGATGTCCAAGAGGGACACACCTGCTGAGAAGGCCTTGGAGGCCGCCATACCCCGAGTAGAGTGAGCCTTGGCCCCCAAAGGAGGGGGAAGACCAGAGGACTCATAGGAGACGTTGATAGCCTCGACTATCCAACGACTAAGGGTCTGCTTGGTGGCAGGAGAACCCTTGTTAGAAGGACCGTAGCAAACAAGCAATTGGTCTGATTTTCTCCACAGGGCAGCTCTGTGGACGTATGCGTCCAGTGCTCGCACTGGACACATACAGTTTAGCTTCTCTTGGTCTGGCTCCCGAAAGGGAGGAGGACAGAAGGCCTGCAGTACGATAGGTTGTGGTGTAACAGAGGGAACCTTCGGAACATAACCCGCTCGAGGGTATAAGAATGCTTTGGCCATACCAGGGGCAAAGTCTAAGTAAGTAGGGGCCACCGAAAGGGCCTGAAGATCTCCAACTCTCTTTAGTGAGGTGATTGCCAGTAACAGGGCAGTTTTAAGTGTCAGATGTCTATCTGAGATATCTTGTATTGGCTCGAATGGAGCTTTACAAAGAGCCTCTAGAACCACAACCAAATCCCAGGGGGGAACACGGGATCGTACTGGAGGTCTCAGCCTCAGCGCACCGCGGAGGAAACGTGTAACTAGGGGGTGTCTACCCACTGACTGACCATTTAAAGGGACATGGAAAGCAGCTATGGCCGCCACGTAAACCTTTAAGGTGGAGTGGGATAACCCCGCAGAGAGCCTGGCTTGCAAAAACTCCAGAACTGTACCAACTGGGCAGTCTGCTGGGTCAAGCTGGCGGTCTCTGCACCATGAAGTGAAGAGCTTCCACTTCAGGGTGTACAGTTTCCTCGTAGAGGGAGCTCTGGATTGGAGTAGGGTCTCAACAACCTCGGTTGAGAGACCAGCTGCTAACAGCTGTGCCCCCTCAGGGGCCACACCCACAGCTTCCACAACTCCGGGCGAGGGTGAATTATCGTGCCCTGCGCCTGTGAGAGTAGGTCTGTCCTGATCGGTATCTCCCACGGAGAGCCGTCGAGGAGCGAGACTAGATCTGAGAACCATACTCGGCCCGGCCAGAACGGGGCTACTAGTAGTAGACGGGCCCCGTCCCGGCGTACTCTCGCCAGAACTCCCGGGAGCAGAGCGATAGGGGGAAAAGCGTACAGACGAAGCCTCGGCCAGGTCTGTACCATAGCGTCCAGTCCCAGAGGAGCTGGATGAACTAGAGAGAACCAGAGGGGACATTGCGATGTCTCCTGAGTCGCAAAGAGGTCCACCTGGGCTGTGCCAAATACTCTCCATATCTGCTTCACCACCTCGGGGTGAAGCATCCATTCCCCGGGCCTCGGCCCCTGTCTCGACAGTATGTCTGCTCCCACACTCAATCTCCCAGGAATATACACTGCTCTGATCGAGAGGAGTTTGCCCTGGGACCACAGAAGGATCTGGTGTGCCAGCTTGTACAAGGGGCGCGAACACAGACCCCCCTGGTGATTGATATAAGAGACCACTGATGTGTTGTCGGTGCGCACCAACACATGGTGACCTCTCAGGTCTGGGAGGAAATATTTCAATGCTCGATAGACCGCTAATATCTCTAGGCAATTGATGTGCCATGTTAGATGGCGACCACTCCACAGACCGCGGGCAGGGTGGCCACTCATGACCGCACCCCGACCGGTGAGGGACGCATCTGTCGCTAGCGTTACACGGCGACAAGGAACTCCCAGCACCGGGCCCTGATTCAAGAACCAAGGTTTCCTCCACATGTCTAAGGCACGAAGGCACCGCCGCGTGACCTTGATAACTCGAAGTGGATTTCCCCTCGGGGAAAAGCCCTTGGACTTGAGCCACCACTGTAGGGGTCTCATGTGCAGCAGGCCAAAAGGTATCACGTTGGACGCAGCTGCCATCAGCCCTAACAATCTCTGAAATTGTTTGACAGTGAGTGACTGGCCTTCTTTGACTCTCTCGACTGATGTGAGGATCGACTCGATCCGAGCAGGAGACAAGCGTGCCTGCATCGTGGTCGAATTCCACACTACGCCTAGATAGGTGGTTCTCTGAACTGGAGAAAGTACACTCTTCTTGGCGTTTAGTCTCAAACCCAGCTCCCCCATGTGTTCGAGGACGACATCTCGATGTCGAACTGCCATCTGCTCTGATTGAGCTAGAATCAACCAATCGTCGATATAGTTCAGAATGCGGATGCCCTGCATACGGAGGGATACCAGAGCCGCATCTACACATTTCGTGAACGTGCGGGGTGAGAGTGCGAGGCCAAAGGGAAGTACTCAGTATTGGTAGGCTTTGCCCCCAAAAGCGAACCTCAGAAACTTCCTGTGTTGTGGAAGGATGGATATGGAAGTATGCGTCTTGAGATCTATTGTGACAAACCAGTCCTCGGATCTGATTTGAGCTACAATCTGTTTGACAGTGAGCATTTTGAACTTCAGTGACATTACTGAGAGGTTTAGATGACATAAGTCTAAGATCGAACGCAACTCCCCATCCTTCTTTGGAACTATGAAATACCGGCTATAAAACCCGGACTCCCTGACTAGAGGAGGGACCACCTCGATGGCCTCCTTCCTAAAAAGGGTATTCACTTTTTTGTTCCATAACCAGAGCCTGCAGGAGGCCGACTATTGTCTTTCCACTGTGCGCAGGACCCATTGAGATACATTGGCAGTAGTTTCCACGCTGCTAGCTAATGTACTAAGGGAATCAGTCTCTCGAGACTGATCTCTGGAGTAAGAGGCCCCCGAAGGGGAGACGAGCATCCCAGCTCCGCTACGCTCACGGGCGGAAATAACTGAGTAGTGCTCGCTGGAGGCCGCTGCACCCTGAAACTCCGGCAGGGTTGGCAGACCCACCTCCCGAGGGCACTGAGGTGAGACGGGCACCGTGTAATGAGGTGGACACCGCTCTACCCCAGTAGGGGCTGCCCTCTGTAGTCGTGACTGTTTGTACGCGGAGGGGGCTGCTCCCGCCCAGCAGTCCCTCCAGTACATCTAACTTCATGAGTCAAATAACTGTCATTATATTCCTCAGAATTAAATGAAATCAAACAATCAGACAAGTAAATACGGTCTGGATTGTGATACAATACACATTGAAGTGATATATTGAACTTCTCGAAGTTAGATAACAGTCATTAGATTCCTCAGAATCTAATGCAATCCAAATTCCTCAGAATTTAGTGAAATCAAACAATCAGACAAGTAAACACGGTCTAGATTGTGATAAAGTACACATATAGTGATATATTGACTTCTCAGAGTCATATTCCTCAGAATTTAAAAATAATCAAGCAATCAGACAAGTAAACACGGTCTAGATTGTGATAAAGTACACATTGAAGTGATAGAACCAACTCCTGCTTATTAAATGGAGTTAAAATAACCAGACACGCGGTCGGGTATGGAAAAATTCACATCAAAACTGAAAATGATGTAATACACGCGTTGCCTCGACAGCGCGCGAATAGCTTAGTCACACAAACAATATTAATCCCCTCGGAGATTAAATAGCTGCTCACTAACGCTGCCCGTATAATGACACTGTTTGTTTTATACTGTGCTTATGCAACTTTGTTTGTGCAACTACAAGCTCGCCGACGCCCTCCGTGTCAATCTCCTCGGAGAAAGAAAGGCAGAGCGTCAAGCCCGACGCTCGGGGGGAAGAGCCGAAGCTCGGGCTTCCAAACCCCGGAATCAGGCAGATCTGGTGGGAACGTAGGAGATAAGGACGTGCCCGTCTCCATACCTTCCAGCAGATCGATCTGCGAACCCAACGAATGCCGGCGCGGCTTCGCCTCGGCGAAAGCGGAACCGGCATCGCGAGGAACGCTTGCGAAGGCTCACTTCTCGAAGAGAGCCCTGCGGGATCGAAGCGTCCGCATTGGCATTCGTTCACAATGCGGGCAGTCGGCCCCCTCGAGAGCCGACTCAGCGTGCTTCGATCCCAGGCAAGCCACGCACAAACTGTGTGTATCCCCACTCGTAATGTAGCGAGGGCAGGGAGGAACACACAATCTATAACGTGGCTTGGAATCGCCCTTCATATGTTAGGTCTTTTGCTTTTGTTTTGGCATATTAAGCTGTTTTAGCGATCTTTTAATGGCTAAGGGACAGACAACAATAAATAGGACCAACAGGACAGACTTTGACATGCACACACAGAGCGCTTGCTGACAGATTCGAAGCTGAAGCCAGCTGCACGGCACGTGCTTTTATAGCTTCCTGGTCGCTACGTCACCCCGCCCGTGACGTCACGCCTTTCCGATGGACTGATTGCACACGATATTCAGAGTCGGTCTCGTCAGGGACGTTCCCCAAAAGCTTTTCGACGCAGCTCGAGTTCCTGAAAAGGAACTCTGGTTCTGCTTGCACTGGCCTCCATCAAGAGAGTAGGGGACCTGCATCCATTTTTGGTCGACAATTTGTGCCTAGAGTTTGGTCCGGCTGGTACTCATATGCGTATAATCCACGGTATAGTCTTAGAGCCCGTGTTTTCCCGGCAGACTTCTGCCTTCCCAAGAGGGTTTCAATCACCTCAAATTTCTCCATATACACCTAAACATATGCTATATGTGTATTTTCACCCGAAAACTCCTCCGGAAAGGATGGGGCTTCCGCAGTATCCCTGTTCCAAGCGGAATGGGTACGTTTTGCCAGTGCCAGTGTTATCCAATCTCACCCAACGAGGTAGTGCTTTGACAATGGTGAGTGGAACTACTTGCTCCGAGCCCTGGCCTACACCTAATCAAGGCAAAGGCAGCTCGCACAGGGCACTGGAAGGGGCAGCACCTATGGCGCTTTGGTAGGGATCTCAATTTTGTCTGCCACCGATGTGACATCGAGAATGTCCGACTGAAAGGGAACGTCTCGGTTACGTATGGTAATCCTCGTTCCCTGAAGGATGGAACGGAGATGTCATGACACGTTGCCACGGTTGCTGGGTCACCGGCTCGGCTCCTCAGAGAAAATTTGGTATGCATTGCACCTGCTGCCTTATTATACTCATGCCGTGATCAGCAGCAGCTGGATGCAATAATTGCATGCCAATGTGCATTGGCTCGTTTAGTTTACACTTGAAGTAAATTGGTCTATCGAAACAATATCCCAATTTCATCAGTCACCGACGTGACGTCTCTGTTCCCTCCCTCAGGGAATGAGGGTTACCATACATAACCGAGACATTACTTATGTCAATAAAATTACATTACATAAGTTACATATGCAGTGTTAAAAATTATGAAGTATAAATCATGTTTTGTGCGTAAATATGCCCTATAATAATTCGCCGGTGAATGTGAGCTACAATGCAGATGAGTCCTACAACATTTAGATGCAATGAAAGGTCGTATTTCAATTTTACAAGGTTATGTCAGAGCAACACTAATATAGGTAAAAAATAAATGACTCGTTAGATTTAGATCATTTGCTGCATTAAGCTGCATCGGCATCACAATTCAAGGTTTATTCCTTACAGCGCATCTTCTTCCAAAAACAAAAAGTAGCCGAGAAGAACTTTAATCTTTCTTTGTATATGAAGGTGATGTGGACATTTACATGTATGCGCATCTCAATCCTGGTTTCGCATAGATGATTATCCTATATCCCACGATGTACACGGACACATTATAGGTGAGCTCAGATGGGAAAGACTGTAGCCTACTTCGCACTGGTTTCATACAGTTTATTTTATCAGAGAATATTTGTTTTTGACATGACTTCATTTAATTATAGACACTTCAAGCTTTCTTTAGATAAACTGTATTTTTCAGGTAATTTTCTTTCATTTTACTGACTCGTTTCAGGAAGATATTCACGAAGACTGAATGCAGAAAGCGCACCTATTTGTTTTCTTTATTTTACAAAAAAAAAACAGTTTTGTAGATTTTGGGAGTGTACCCAGCGGCACATGACCTACCTTCGACATTGAAATATGGTAGAAATAAGGTCAGTTGTTTTAATGTTGAAGCAACATTGATACAACGTTTAATATTGAACGGTTGAAAAACAGCCGGCACATTACCTACCTTCAATGTTGAAATATAGTTTAATGACAGTTAAACAACGTTGAAATTTTTTTTTATTGCTAAATGGTTGAAAAAGGTTAACAAAAAAGGTGTAAATCAACATATATATATATATATACACACATATACACATACATAAATGTATATATATATATATATATATATATATATTATATAAGATCTGTATGTTGAATCAACTTAATGTCTTCAACAGCATACAGAATAAATGTCTGCCTTTTAAATAATTAATATTACATTTTAAGATTATTATTATTTTAATAGCATTTTACAAGATTTTAATCATGATACCTATTCTAAAAACAAAAGATATATTTTAAATATTATCATCATTAACAACAATAAAACGAAATACATTTTGCTGAGTTATCACGCTGAAACAATTCCTATTGGTTGTTTTACTTTATTGCTTTGATCATGATTGGTTAATCTGGCTGTCATCCAGGAAACTGGACAATGAAACGGTTCACACCTTTTTAAATTTGAAAATATGACCGTTATTACCGTCTTTCTGGGAGTGAGGCGGCTGACTGTGAGCTGCTGCTCGTTGTAAATACTTGGTCGGTCCCGAATTATTTAATATTTGCCTGTAAATAATTTTATTTTGTAAAAAAGTTTTGAGCGAATTTGAGTCATGACATGTCAATGGAGAACAAAAAACTGTAATGTAAACAAGAAGGGTCAGATGCGTTTTGCGAGGTCCTGCAAACATTCTGGCAAAATGAGGTTAAAAAAATAAATAATAATAAACGCTATCTTGATCTATCGAATATTATATATTTTTCTATCGAAAATAGTAAAGTATAACGTTACCAGCGTTTACAAAAGGGTTAATGACATACAGAATAACCTACAGAAGATAAATACTTATTTTTGTATTGCTTTATCACAGATAGGCCTGTCACGATAACAAATTTTGCTGAACAAATTGTCCAAGAAATTATCGCGATAAACTATAATATTGTCATTCTAAGACCAGTTTCAACTAATATAATGATAATGGCATAATAACACATGTAGACCTTTTCAAAGATCAATAAACTTTTCTTTTATTTTATGGCTGTTTCAGAGCAAGAAATACCAACATGTTGACTTTTTGTGGCTTAAAACTAATTAATTTTGTATGTTATATTATGTGTATATGCCGGTTAGGGATGCTCATATTGACCATTTAACCGTTAACCGAAAGTAAACATTATGACCGATGAAGGGGCCGTTCACATATCAAGTCTTTTTTTGTGCTCAAGTTCATTATTTCAAATGCGGTATGTGTGCTTATACTGGAAGAGATGCGCTCGTTTTTTCCACAGCATCTAGTTAAAAACATCCCAGCTGTTCAGAATGACGCAAGCACACCAGGTAATGGGACAAGAACCAACTCACTCAGCTTCCTTCGGAGTGAAATTCCCAGGGGGGCAGGATTTCATATTTTATTGAAGCATCCCTGGGCACCGCCATTGGCTAGCGGACCCCCACCTGCTGCATTGACTCCCATTCATTTTGGCGTCACTTTGACAGCGAATAACTTTACATCTAAGGCGTTTAACGATTCCATTTGTCCATTCATTATTTCTAAAGTAACACGAAAATGTATAAAAGGCCCCATCACCTTGTATCTTACGCTGTGGCCCCATAGAAGGAGTTTTTGTAAAAATGGGCTAACGATTGCATCATTACCTGCGACTCTCTGTTGCACAGTAGAGAAATTAGCGCATGGACAGGAGGGGAAGCTCGCAGGCAATCTTTTACTGTCTATGAGGCTATCAGGGGGACGTGGAGGCATGAAGTCCAGGGAGAAGCCCATAGAGAGCAGTGTTGGGGAGTAACTAGTTACATGTAACTTAATTACGTAATTTAATTACAAAATAAATCTAACTGTAATTAGTTACAGTAACTAAGAAAAAATGAATAATTAAATTACAGTTACTTATGAAAATTTTAAAGATTACAGTGGGGATTACATTTGAATATTTACACACATCCACATACAGATTTAATTGATTTCTTTCCCAAATTGAACCAACTATTCTGAGACATACGGCCCTATAATTTCCGCGATGCAGAAACATAGTCTGGTTCGTAGAATCCAGTCATAAAACCGGGATTGCTATTGCCTAACGTGGACGGAATATGCCACATTTTGGATAAATATATCAAAAGTACACTTGAATCAAAGCATATGCAAAGTTTTAATATTTTGCTATAAATCGAGAGACAAATGTTACTGTTGTTAAACCATGCCAGAAATTTACAAATTTATTTATTTAAAAATAAATACAAATGGTAATCCATTTGCAATAATAATAATAAAAAAAAAAAACATGGTTACTGTACTTTTACGTAATAAAAGCAGTTAATTTTTGTAAGGGAAAAACATGACTCATGTTCAGTATTTGGATTTTATATTGTAGTGATGCACTCATTTTGACATGTAGGCAATTTATAAAGTATAGTTTTGTTAAACCTTGAGTATTAAAGTCATGAGGTAGATGGATAACAGGGCAAAATAAAGAGACTGAAAAGAAAAATGAAGTGAAGGTGAAGTTCAGGAGAGAACTTTTAATTATTTTGCATGTCCCCAAACTAAAGATTTAAACCTTTTTTTATATCAGGTCCATACAAAAAATAGTGTTGTCCATGAATTTGTTTGTATGAGCTTGAGATTTCCCGGTCTGAAATTTTTTCCCAGTCCGCCCCATGTGGAAATTAATGAAGCAGACATGCGGTTTCATATACTATACATAGGCCTACTGAATCTCGAAGTGTTTTCAACCTATGCCACCTCAATACATGAGTACATGAACACATACACATAATCTCTAGTTCCCTTTCGAGGGAACTTCGAACTGCGTCCTCTAGGGGGCGCTTTGGGGAACACCTCGTCGTGACCCGTGTCTGAAGCATACAGTACATTGAAAAAACACCAACTTGTTGGCCGGCAACAGCCTCCGACGTCGCTACAGGCGCGACTATAAATCAGCACCGGGAGAGCATGTCATTAACTTCTTCATCTTCACTGACTGTTTTGTTTGAAGTTTGCATCTGAAAGAACCGGTAAGGGCGATCTTTCTCTGTTTATCATGGCGACAACTAGCAAGCGTCTAGACAATGTGTGCATCCGTGTCGGCGTTATTTGACACCCAATGACACACGCGATCTTTGCGTCATTTGTTTGGGTGAAGAGCACGCACGCGATGCCTTTGAGGAATCAATCTGCGTGCATTGTGAGCGTTTTTTCAATGGGAAAAAGCTTTGCTCTCGTTCGTCTCTCTTCTGAAAGAAAAAAAAAAAAAAGGCCGCCTTCTGCTTCACGCGGTTCAGGATCTGTCTGCGCTGAAGCGTGGAAGAAAATGAGCTCGTGAGAATTCAGGTGGATCTGTCTGAATGGTTTAAAGAGGGACTTTCCCTTTCGCGCTCGTAAAAAAAAAAAAGGGAGGCGGACGAGAGAGAGCCTCGGGAGGATGATGTTATATGTTTAACACTTTCTGATACTGAGGTTAGTGCTCTGCTGGGTTTTTACCCAGGAAAAGCAGGAGATATTTGAGGATGGTGAAGAAGCTGAGGCTGAGCCTTCTCAATTCTCCTGCCCTGCGTATGTAGAGCTGTTGGAGGTTATTGAGCCTTTCATTTGTGCATGATCTCCATACAGAGATTAAAAAGAAATGAAAGATGCAGTTTTCTTCTCGCATCCATCGGTTTCGGCATGAAAGTAATCTGCCTACATCGAGGTGATGCGCGAAAGCAGCTGGGAGGGAATGCCGCCTGTAGAAAGAGCAAAAAAATGAATAAATAATTTGTAAATAATTTTTATCTGTGAAAATGTTTTCTTTCTGCAGGGGAAACATCCTCTCTTAATCTCCCCCTTCTTGCCATCTAAGCCCCTTCAGAAAATCATCTCGCTTAAATGGCAAGGCATACGCAGTAGCAGGTCAGGCTGTGGCTTTATTACACACGATGCTGGTGCTTCAAGCATATTAGACTGATCTGCTAGAGACCTGGATAGAGGCAGGGGCCTTTTTCTGATCAGGTAGCTGAGCTGCACCGCACCACGGATCTCTCTCCGTGCTACCAAGCAGGCTGCCTCCGCCATGGGCAGGACTATGGCGGCCATGGTGGCAGCGGAGAGACATCTGTGGATGAACATGGCAGACATCGGTAGGAAAGAAAATGCTTTCTGCTCGATGCTCAGGTTTCGCCTTCTGAACTTTTAGGTATTTCTGTTAAGACGGCATTTTGAGAAGTTCAGGGAGACGAAGGCGCGCTCTGCTGCTTTCAGATCCTTCGTTCCGAGAAGGTCCAGGTCTGAGCCCGAACAACATACTGGTCCTGGCCAGTCTAGATCCTAGGATCAAAGACGGGCACAGAAGGCTAGTGTTGCAACTCGCGCTCCTCCCCCACCTGCGGGCAGGGGTTAGAGGAATCGTGGGTCACGAGGAGGTAAGCAGAACCTAAGGGGTATGATCTAGACGAGGCAGCATTCTCGTCTGAATCGGAGTGATACCGAGGTATCTACTCATTCCCTTTGGGGATTTTTAACCCTCTGGAGTCTAAGAGGTTACCAGGAGAAAATAGCCTCATAACGCGTATATGCGTTAATGGACTTCAGAGGGTTTACTTCTGCTTTTATCCTCCCCTTCCTAATTCCCCTGTAACCACCAGCTCTCCACCTGATCGAGGTTAGGTGGAAACCTCTAGCATAACATTCTCCTATGCTGGACCTATAATGTTTTTATGGTTCTATGTTCATAGCAACCACCTGACTGCTGTCCAGACTAAAAGAAGGCGCCCCTTGAGTGGGGCTCCAGCGCAGGAGGGTGGGTGAGTAAATGTAACCCTCTCTGTATATACTTGTGTATTTAATTGCTGGTGGTTACGGGTCTACTAATAAACTCTGTGAGTTTCCTTTGCAGTGCTCAGTTACAGTGTTTACTAAACATCCGCCAGCAGCAGCCATCCGGCTTTATGTTCCGGTATTAGGCGGCTGAGATCACAGGTTTCTGAGGGAGCCTCTTTGATCATCAGGCCTGGCACAGCACTGCAGGGAATTTCATGAATGCCCGGCCAGGTCACCCTGAGGGGTCCCCTGGCCGCTTAGGGGTGCTGTCGCATCTACCGGGAAGTGGAGGTGGCAGTTACAGAAGTCTTCTTGTATAAGCTGCCTCAGGTGATGCTCCCCTTGCCCGAGGTTTGTAAAATTGAGCTTGCCTCTCCTGTGAGATTCAGCACCTCTGCGATGCTTAGGAACCTAAAAGTACACACGCTAAGCTTTGTGTACTTTCTCAAAACCACATGGTGGTCAGTGTGCACGTGAACACTTTGCGCACTTTCTAAAAATCCACAAGTGGTAAGTTTGCACGCAAGACTCTGCAAACTTTCTGAAATCTTGTACGTTAAGGGTTATGAGCTCCACTTCATTCCCTTTCTTGAGATCATTAGACCTTAGTTCCTTGGGTTCCATTCAGCCAGTGTGTATTTGTTTATACACCTCAAGCATCACTTCCCTCAACATGAGGGGCTATTTGGGTGATTCTCGTGGTAATTTAGCAGCGCTCCCCTTTGACCAAAAATGGTTCGCCTATGAGCGCGCTACTCTGAGCCTGGAGTTCTCCTCTCATATGAGACTGAGTTCTCTGTTTTTCCCCAGAGCGCTCCAGTATTGTTTCCATAGATCGAGTTGATGACTCTCAATCATACTGTTTTGAGATACACTATTCCATCTATGAGCTGCTTTATCGGAGTGCCACGAGAGCCCCTCCTTAGAACAGTATTTGAAAATCCATGCTATGGTAAATGTGCACGTGAAGTCTTTGCACACTTTCTGAAATCCATACTGTGGTAAGTTTGCACGCTAGTATTCTGCATTCTTTCTAAAATCCTACATGGTGAGGGCTTCGCGCGGTTGCTTCGTGCCCTTTCTTGAGTTGGTAAAAGCCCTGTTCATCTTGGGCGCCACTCCACCTATGTATCCTCTGATACCTATCTAAACAGGGTGTTGCTACTAGAGAACTGTGGAGACAGCTCTTTCAGCAAGCTTATGCGTAAGCTAGCGGTAGCCCCTGTGTGACAGGCAAGACTTGGTACAAATGCTAGGTTCTTAGCCGTATCACTTTAAAGGAATCTTTCCTGATTCCAAGCATTCAGCTCTACCCTGGGCCGAGGCCCTAACAATTAAGGTGGGTATGTAGCTTAGGCCTTTTGGCCATAAGGGGTACTGTCACAGACAGCCGTCTAAACGTCCCAGGGGCAACTCCCATGGAAATGGTAGAGTTGGTACTTAGTCATGCTCGCCATGATTCAGGCCTGCACTCCCTTCAGCATGGCGGCGTGGGTATACTGTTCCCCAAAGTGCCCCCTAGAGGACGCAGTTCGAAGTTCCCTCAAAAGGGAACTGTCTCAGGTTACGTATGTAACCATAGTTCCCTGAGTAGGGAACGAGACACTGCGTCCTCTAGCTCCCTGCCATGCTTCAGATGCAAGCTTCAGACGAAGAAGATAATGACGTGCTCTTCCGGTGCTGATTTATAGTCGCGCCGGTAGTGACATCGGAGGCTGTCGCCAGCCAACAAGTTGGTGTTTTTTCAATGTATGCTTCAGACACGGGTGACGACGAGGTGTTCCCCAAAGAACCCCCTAGAGGACGCAGTGTCTCGTTCCCTACTCAGAGAACTATGGTTACATACGTAACCTGAGACAGAACTGCTCTGAGTCACTTCATGAGCATTTAACTTGTTTTGAGAATACAATCATCATACAAAGAGACAGCAGTGTTTCAGGAGTTTAGTACACAGAATAGGACGTATGCTTATTAGATAACCATATTTTAGTTGATATATATGCTTTTATTTATTATTTTTTAATTAACCCTTTTTTTCAAACCATTGTTAGAAGCAGTGTTTCCTGTAGTTATGCAAAGATTTGGTTTCAAAAACAGTTTCACTAAACAATTTCTTATGATTTTAAATCTGCATTAAACTTCAGATCAATCTCAAAGTAAAAGGCAATACAAAAGTCTGATTTTGTGGTGGATGTTCAAATTTGATTATCTTAATTCAAGTGATGAAGGATTGTGAAAGTCTGACAGTATTGAGCACTACTGTAAGGTTAAACCTGCATGGTGTAAATGTTTGAAGATGATTAACAGTTGCAAATAAACATTTATTAGAGATTTTGAAAAGTAATCAAAAAGTAATCAAAAGTAATTAGTTACATTACTTTAATAAAGTAATAGAAAAAATTACACTACTATTACATTTTAAATATGGTAACTTGTAATCTGTAACCTATTACATTTCCAAAGTAACCTTCCCAACACTGATAGAGAGTCCATAAAAGCAACGGGACAAAATTATTCAACAACGTCTGCAAGATTCAGTGAGTGATTCAGATTTCTCTTGGCACAGCGATTAGAAGACTTACAATTCTCAGACAAGTTGCTCAAGTGACATCTACGTCATCAAGCTCAGTTTGAGTCTGCGCAGTACGCTCGACCCCCAGGAATAGTGCTTCTAATTGACTTCATTTGTCTCCGTTGAATCCAATGGGGTAGCTGTGTCCATTTCTTTTCCATTATTGAAATCCATTACTGAAATTTCCTTGTTGTAACGGATATCGCAGCTGATGGATGCATAGCAACGACAGACGCCTCAGGATCACAGCTGCCCGAGCACTTTGGAAAGAAGGAGAAAACGATGTGTGCGCGTGTGTGCGCATTACCTCACTGGGTGCGTTGACATATGCAACCACACGCCTACAGACATATTTAGCTGAGCAAGCCAAATGAAGTGAGCTAAAAGTAGGCCCATTTCGACAGAAAGGGCAACGAAATAACTTGCAAAATATGTGACGCGGTATTAAAATAAAAGTACAAAGCAATAGTTGTGCAAGTACAATGCTGTATCAATTGAGACGCAAACATCCACAAGCAAATGCAAGGCGCTTCCCAAAGCTGGTCACTCTAGCGAGACGTTCTCTATTCCCGGGACATCTGTGTCATCTGAGCGGGCTGTCCACAGGCTGCGCTCCGGACTAACCCCACTTCACATCATGACATGCTACATTATTTAAATAAAAATTGAAAAATTATCGCGGCCGAAAATATTATCAAGTTCTTTTTTTTTTACGTGCAATTAATTGATTTATCGACTATCACGACAGGCCTAATCACAGATGCAAGTTAGAGGCTCATCTGAAGTTGTGTTGCCGGTAAATTATGTGATAATGTCTGTCTTTTTTAGATTTTTCCACATTTTCCTGATATGAATCCCATGCATTAGGTGTGTTATATATTTTCTAAATCTTACAATAGTCTCAAAGATAATATACTCTGTTCGTATTTTCTGAAATATATAATTGCAAAATTAAGATTGTTTAAAGCAGTGGTTCTTAAAGTTTCAGGCTCCCTCTAGTGTAAGGCAGAGGAATCACTACAAGTTAATATAAATTAATGTTAATAATCTTTTATAATTATTATTATTATTTACATTTAAGTACAGTACAGATATGTAACTTTTGTTATAACACATTTTAATTTAATCTTTAAGTTTTTCATTTACCTGTATGTAAGCACAGTGCAGTATTAATGTTCAAACGGTGCATTTAAAATGTTAAAGTGTATGACAACAATAAATATTCTTATTAGGAATAAAACTGGCTCATTTTTTTTAACTGTGCAGAGCTGTAGCTGAATAGTTAGGCCTACTATGCTGCTGAAATTTAATGTTGGTCATTATGGTGGCACTTAGAAAGCCAAATATATTCTGAAGTGGTACTTGGTATAAAAAGTTTGAGAACCACTGGTTTAAAGAAATGGTATAAAATTAAATCCTGCCTTTTAAGAAATTTTCAGTAAACCTTTTATTCTTTCCCCTTGTAGAGTCATCAAGGATCCAGCTTATTATTGGCAAATTGGTAAGAAATTGTTCATCTGCTATCTGTCACTTCTGGTATAGATTCATTGACCTTTTGTGATAGGTTGTGATTTTACTTAGTTTAATAAATATGTACTTAATTTGATTTTACTTGTTTTACTAAATACACTGTATAACTAGGGTTCTGATTGAAACAGTGTAACTGGGGGCTCTGAAAACACTGCTTGTGAATAATTTGTTAATATTGTAAACTTTCATTTGAATACATTAAGTGTTTAATGAATAGTGTTGTGCACTTTGTTTCCAACCCCACTTGTTATTGAACTGTAAAGTGAAAATATTGTGTGATTTGATTTGCATTCAGTTTTCATTTAAAAATATTTCACAATACAACCCTCTACGGACACCTTGGCAATTGAATCGCCATTGGCTAGTAAATTATTTAGTTTACTTGCCAAACTGATATAAAATTATATATACACATACACAAACTGTATATTTTTTAAATAGCACAGCTTTTAAATACCTGTAAGTACACTCTTAACATCAGTCAGTCAAGCATTATAATATGATATCTGGATAATCAAGTACCATTTAATGATAAAACTTTAGTAACTATAATTAACTTGGTAACCATGTATAAACGCATTACAACTTTTTAACTGAATTTCGGACTGATGGTGTTGCTTTGTCATTCAGTGTTTCTGTAAAAAAGGAAAAAAAGGGAGGGGGGGGGCAAACAATAATACTGATAAAATGATAATAATGAGAATCCGAATTCTACTAATAAGAACAGTAATGAATGCACTAAAGATGAACGAGCGGCTGGATTCAAAAATATTAATCAGGTTGTGGCCATTCGCGGGAACTGATTTGCTGAAATCAATACAAAGATGATAATAAGTGAGCACCAGCCAATGAGATTGCCATTAGTGCATTAATTCCCTCAACTTTAGCATGTGAGAGACAGTGACCCAAGTTGTGCGCCTTCACACTAGAGTTTAAGGTACGCCAAATACACAAACACAGGTGTGCTGCGCGTCCATAGAGATGAACTGAAAAATATCACAGATCGCTTAACAGAGAGTCAACCTCTGAAGCATAAAAATTATATCTGTGCTAAACTTGGGAAGTCGTGGCCTAATGGTTAGAGAGTTGGACTCCCAATCGAAAGGTTGTGAGTTCGAGTCTCGGGCCGGCAGGAATTGTCAATACCATGACTTAGGTGCCCTTGAGCAAGGCACTGAACCCCCAACTGCTCCCCGGGCGCCACAGCATAAATGGCTGCCCACTGCTCCGAGTGTGTGTTCACAGTGTTTGTGTGTGTTCACTGCTCTGTGTGTGTGCACTTTGGATGGGTTAAGTGCAGAGCACAAATTCTGAGTATGGGTAACCATACTTGGCTGAATGTCATGTCACTTTCACTTATACTTATAGCCTCCAACTCCCATACTGGTAAAATATATAAAATCAGTCAAATCTGAAAATTTATTAGCCATTAGATTAATTTAGTCATAGAGTGAAGATTTAGTTGCATATGCGAGTAATTTAATAGCAATGTTGAGGGTTGCAATATCAAAGTTGATATTTTATAAGGATTTATTTTTGGTGTTTTTGTTTATACAGGACAGTACAGAAAGCACACAAGTGGGAGAGAGTAGGGGGACGTCATCAGAAAGGACCTAGAGCTGGGACACTTTCAAGGATCACCCCAAGCACAACCACACTATATGCACAAAGCTGTTGGTTCTAGCATTTTATGGTCCCCCACGGTAGAAATCACATTCTGAATTCTCCTTTCTTTTTAAAAATGCAGTCCGGTGGGGTTCCTCTCGTTAGAAATCTCTTCCCCCTTGGGGGGCCCCCTCTAACGCTGGGCCCTTGGAATCGTCTTCACCTTCCGTCCCCTTACAGCACCCCTGGTTGCAGGTTCCATTCTCTAACTGTTCAACACATTTTTACTGCACAAATGTACAAATCTCTTGTAATGAAACACATTAGTAAAACGTGTTTTTTTACAGAAACTATAGTACCGTTTCTGGGTGAAGAGCACGCATGCAATGTCTTTGAGGAGGCAATCTGAGTGCATTGTGAGCGTTTTTTCAATGAAAAAGCTCCGCTCTCATTCGTCTCTCTTTCTGAGGAAAAAAAGTAATAAAGGCGGCCATCTGCTTCCTGCGGTTCAGGACCCACCGCTGCTGAGGCATGGAGGAGAATGAGTTTTTCAGAAAATTTCAATATTCTGTACCAATACCAGTGAAAATCCATGGTTCTCGGTACTAATTTCGGTACCAAAGCAAAACACAAAAATATACTAATTAAAAAAAGAAAAAACACTTTTTATCACTAAAAATAAAACCAATACCATTCTTTATACATATTTACAGTTATGTTTAAAGTTTTTCTACAAGTAATATAATTATGAAAAACAGTAAACATGTTTCACCCAAATTTAATTTGTCTTTTAATTAATGAAATGTAAAAAAATATATATAAATAAAGGGGATTTGCTATTAAAATTTAAACATGGAATAAAAATTGTGTGACTTATTTATTTAGAAAATATTTCTAGCACAATGCCTTTATGTAAAAATTAACTTTTATTTTGACACTGGTTTTACTCAAATGAAACTAGTGATGGGAAGTTTGGTTCTTTTCCACGAACTGGTTCTTTTGGAAGGATTGATTCAATAAACTGGTTGAAAAAAAAAGGTTCACCAGTTCTTTTACGCTCATCGTAATGACGTCATTGGCGATGACGTAATGGCGTCAAGTCTATCAAACATTCAAATATATAAAAAATATATAAGTCAGTAATCACAACTTTAGTCAATTAAAAACCTCATAATCATAAAAGGTTTACAATCAAGTTTTGCAACAATGCACCCAAATACAGTAACAGCAATAATGTGCATAAGAGGATTTAAGTCTTGTGTGCTGCGCGTGTCTGCTTCACGCTGAATCAGGCATGCGCAGTATCATCAGTTCATCGGTTCTCAAATCGGACACGTCCGACAGAAACGGTTCTCGGTTCAGTGTACTGGTGATCTGAAAACCAATGCAACCGGTTCTTGACTCGAGAACCGCTCTAACCATCATGCTGCAGTTCAGTATCATTAGCTGCTCTACCCGTGTTCATGTTCTGTTTACTACAAACTCAATTTGTGAATGTGTCATCGTTAACTATAAATACAGTACAGATATTTCATAAATCATCCCTTATTCCTATTAAACATAGGCCTGGTTTCACACACAGGGCTTAGCTTAAGCCAGGACTAGACCTTAGTTAAATTAAGATATTAAAGCGACTATTACAAAAATGCCTTAGAAGAAAACATTACAGGTGTGCATCTTGACACAGAACAATGACACTGACATTTGTTAAGATATGTCAGAGCAAGATATTTTCATCTGAGACAGTTCAAACATGCATTTTAGTCTGGGACTAGCTTAAGCCTTGTCTGTGAAACCGGGGGATAGAGTCTTAATTATTGTCCAACTTCCCTGAAAACCCCTTTGGCCTATATAATCTAACATAATCTACAATTTAACAAAATATATAGATTAGATATATTCATCTTAAAAAACACACACTTTCCGATGTTTAACAAAATACTTGAAAAATTACACGCATGCGCAGTATCATCAGTTCATCGGTTCCCAAATCGGACGCATTAAAAAAGTTAACAGCTTAAGTCATTTGTGGATTAATGGTTATTGGAGACGTGAATAGTTTCAAACGATTCAGTTCGATTTGGTGAAGTGGTTCAACCGGTTCACTAAGAAGAACCGGTTAAATCGTACGATTCATTCGCGAATCGGACATCACTAAATGAAACGGTAAAATTCTTGTGAAGTGACTCAGAACAGTTCTGGTTATTTAGCTTATGTATTTATGGCCTCATTGAGATGGCAGATGCTGAAATTACTGCAAGCGTCACATGCTTCAGTCTATGTAGTAAACAAACCTGCACGTCTCTGCCATTCATTCATTCACACAGAGACGCCCAGAACATGCAGGAATCATATTTCAACCAACTTTTTCCGGCTTAACATTATCTGGATGTTTTTTTTTTTTGAATGACGACAAGCCGGAATGAAAACAAGCCGAAATGAAATAGCAGTAACGAAGCTATTTTTAAAATGTAAGGAGTAGAAAGTACAGATACTCGCGTGAAAATGTAAGGAGTAGAAGTAAAAAGTCGGCTGAAAAAGAATTACTCAAGTATAGATTCCCCAAATTTCTACTTAAGTAATGTAACAAAGTATTTGTACTTCGTTACTTGACACCTCTGTTAAAATGTAAGTTTCATTTTCATGACTGGATTTTGAGATTCCGTCCGCGTTTTCTGCTTCGCTGAAATCGTAGCGCTGTATATATTAAGAACCGGTTGACTGGGTACTCTATACCACCGGTACTTAAAGAAACCTGGTACCGTCACATTTTAATTTTTTTAGTACCGACTTGGTTCCGAATACCGGGTATTTTGACAACACTAGGTGGATCTGTCTGAATGTTTAGAGAGGGATGTTCCCTTTCGTGCTCATAATGGCGGTGGATGAGAGCGAACCTCGGGAGGATGATGTATTATTTTTAACACTTTCTGATAACCTTCTGGTTAGTGCTCTGCTGGGTTTCTACCCAGGAAAAGCAGGAGATATTTGAGGATGGTGAAGAAGCTGAGGCTGAGCCTTCTCAATTCTCCTGCCCTGTGTATTTTGAGCTGTTGGAGGTTATGGATCGTGCTGCGGCAAAGTTGGACTTGCCATGAAAGTGCGCTAACAAGGTGACGCCATGAGGCCGCCTCGATGAGCATTATCTTTCTGACCATAGCCCTCCAGCTCAGGTGAGCCTTCCATTTCTGCATGATCTCCATACAGAGATCAAAAAGAAATGAAAGGTGCCATTTTCTTCTCGCATCCATCGGTTTTGGCCTTAGAGTAAAATGTGCCGACATCGAGGCGATGCGCGAAAGCGGCTATGAGAGGATGCCCCCTGTAGAAAGAGCTTTCTTTCTGCGGGGAAGACATCCTCTCTTAATCTCCCTCCTTGCCATCTAAGCCCTTCAAGAAATACATCTCACTTAAATGGCAAGACATAAGCGGCAGCAGGTTAGGCTGTGGCTTTATTACACACAATGGTAGTGCTTCAAGCAAATCAGACTGGTCTGCTAAGAGACCTGGATAGAGGTGAGGGCCTTTCTCCTGATCAGGTAGCCGAGCTGCGCCGCACCACATATCTCTCTCCATGCTACCAAGCAGGCCACCTCCGCCATGGATATGACTATGGCGGCCATGGTGGTAGCGGAGAGACATCTGTGGATGAACCTGGCAGATATTGGGAAGAAAGAAAAGGCTTTCTTCTAGATGCTCAGGTTTCACCTTCTGAACTTTTTGGTATTTCCGTTGAGACGGTGATCGGGAAGTTCAGGGAGATGAAGGCGCGCTCCGCTGCTTTCAGATCCTTCATTCCACGAAGGTCCAGGTCTGAGCCTGAACAACATAGGGGTCCTGGCCTGTCTCGATCTGAGGATCAAAGACGGGCACAGAAGGCTAGTGTCGCGACTCACGCTCCTCCCCCACCTGCGGGCAGGGGTAAGAGGAATCGTGGGTCACAAGGAGGTAAGCAGAACCTAAGGAATGAGGCAGCATTCTCATCTGAATGAGAGCGATACCGAGGTATCTACTCATTCCCTTTTGGTATTTTTTAATTCCTGCTTTTATCCTCCTATTCCTAATTCCCCTGTAACCACCAGCTCTCCATCTGATCAAGGTTAGGTGGAAACCTCTCGCATAACATAAACCTATAATGTTTTTGGCTGGTTCTATGTTCATAGCAACCACCTTACTGATGGAGCCCCCTTGAATGGGGCTCCAGCGCAGGAGGGTGGGTGAGTATGTAACCCTTTTCTATATATACTTATGTGTATTAAATTGCTGGTGGATATGTGGCTACTGATAAACTCTGTGAGTTTCCTTTGCAGTGCAAAGTTACAGTGTTTCCTAAACACTTGTGAGCACAAGCCATCCGGCTTCATGTTCCGGTATTTGGCGGCTGAGATCACAGGTTTCTGCGGGAGCCTCCTTGATCTTCAGGCCTGGCACAGCACTGCAGGGAATTCCATGAATGTCCGGCCAGGTCACCCTGAGGGGTCTCCTGGCTGCTAAGTTGTGCTGTCGCATCCAGCGGGAAGTGGAGGTGGCAGTTACAGAAGTCTTCTTGTATATGCTACTTCGGGTGATGCTACCCTCGCCAGAGGCTTGTAAAATTTGAGCTTGCCTCTCTGCGCCTCTGCGATGCTTAGGAACCTTTAGGTACACACACTAAGCTCTGTGTACTTTCTGAAAACCACATGGTGGTTAGTGTGCACGTGAACACTTTGCGCACTTTCTAAAATCCACGTGGTAAGTGTGCAGGCAAGGCTCTGCACACTTTCTGAAATCCTGTACGGTAAGGGTTATGCGCTCCGCCTCATTCCCTTTTTTGAGATGATTAGACCTTGGTTCCTTGGGCTCCATTCAGCCAGTGTATATTTGTTTATAATTTCACTTCAAGCTTCGCTTCCCTCAAAATGAGGTCTATTTGGGAGATTCTCGTGGTAGTTTAGCAGCGCTCCCCTTTTCCAAAAAGGGTCACCTATGAGTGTGCTACTCTGAATTCGGAGTTCTCCTCTCATATGAGACGAAGTTCTCTGTTTTTTCCCCAGAGCGCTCCAGCATTTTATCCACAGATCGAGTTGATGACTCTCAAGCATACTGTTTTGAGATGCACCATTCCATCTATGAGCTGCTCTATCAGAGTGCCACGAGAGCCCCTCCTTAGAACAGTATTGAAAATCCATGGTATAGTAAGTGTGCACGTAAAGTCTTTCCGCACTTTCTGAAATCCACACTGTGGTAAGTTCGCACGCTTGTATTCTACGATCTTTTTAAAATCCTATATGGTGAGGGCTTCGCACGGTTGCTTTGTGCCCTTTCTTGAGTTGGTAAAAGCCCTGTTCATCTTGGGCGCCACTCCACCTATGTATCCTCCGATAACTATCTAAACAGGGTGTTTCTACTAGGGATTTGTTGAGACAGCTCCTTGTAACACTAATGAGCTGATGGTATTTCAGCCATCTGTTCCATATTAATGAATCCTAACTCTAACACATTCTGCACTCAAAGACCAGAACGTGAGTAAACTAGGACTTTGAGTTTTACTACATCTTTCAACATAATTCACCATTTGGGGCGCCGCGATGTCGGCAACATCCTGCCGTGGGTGACAGTTATTACACCTTAGAGAGAGTCTCCAGAGACACTCGTGGGAGCCTCAAAAGAAAAAAAAGACGAAACCCCCGTTTTTTCTTTCCCCCACGGTCCGACAACACATTCCAGCTTCAAAGAGATTACGAACTCTCCTTACAACTTACACACACACGCACACACACACACCCACAAATGTTTTATCTTACACTCATCATGTAAGTCATTATTAAGATGTATTTGATAGGCATTGCAGTGTTAGCCTGTTGTGCGATGGTTATGATTTTCTGATTTGTAACTTCTTATTTGGAAATGTTCATCCTAATTAATGTTCCCAAATAGAGCCCTGTTGGTAACCCTTCCCTTCCCCCAAGTCATAAAAACTTTACTACCTCATCTGGGAGAAACAGGAAAGCCAGCTCTCGCTGGGATTTTTTGTAAGGAAAGAGAAAAGTACCTTTTAAAGGTATTGAATGTATCTCTTTTTGTGCTTAGATGTCTCCCCATATCAAATTGGAGTATCTGCAATTTTATCATGTGTTAATCAAATTTTAAATGTGTGTAGTTCTACATAGAAATGTAACTTTGTGTTCTGTATACTTTTATCTGTCGTGTTTGGTATCTACTTAACCATTTTACTTTGAATCAAACATTCATAAATAGGAAATTACAGTAAAATGTATTATTCTGGAATTACCAACTTGCTGGAATAAAACTGCTGAACTCGACTGTACCATAACTCACTCGAAGTGGGTGTTTCCACAGAGACAAAGGAACTTTTTCCCACTTCAGATCGCGGATGTTCATTGGTTGTTCATGCAAACAGAGGCGTGAACCATTTCAAGCCATAATAGCTGACCCAGGAAGTTCCTCTTGCTCTTGCCATTTTTTCTCGGACCCTGCTCGTCCTTCTTCGCGGCCTCAGTCCGCTCTCCTATCGCCGTCCCTCTCAGCACTTCATCTGAGAGAACAGCCATGGCTCCTCCGGGAGCTTTTATTTCTTTCCTTTTTGTTTATTTTCATTACTAAGTTTATTCACCTATTCGCCTCTCCACACGAGGAAGATGAATTCTGAAACATTGCTTTCTTTGAACCTTCAAAACTTCGCGCGAGTCCACTCGCCCCGGAGAACAAGGGAGGACACGCCCAGACCGACGCCATGCAAGTATCATTCTCTATGGAGATTTAAATGCTGCTTAAAGTTTGTCTATGATTTGATTTCTATGTTGCCTTTCAAGGGTTACTGTCTGTGAGTTTGCATAACTGAGCGCATGATTCTGTGATCACGCCTATTCTCTCATTCTCTCTCCCTCTCTCTCTCTCTCTTCTCTCTCTCCCTCTCCCTCATTTGGATTCCGTTATGTCTTGTACAAAGTTTACTGTCTATATTGTCGTACGCGTATTTAATCTGTATAAATCATAGTTGATGTATTATTAGTTCAATTATTAAATTCCATATACTCCCGATTGTCTGTCTAAGTTGCTCATGTTACGAAGTCAATGAAATGTCGATCTTAGCTACAAAGCTTATTTGTTACTTTTAAGTAATCTAAATTTTATAAAGACAGGAGAATGGTTTCATGGCCAGAAACTATTTGTCCTGGAATTATAAGAAGTGATAGCGTTACTGAGAATTAATAAGTTAATTTTACAGCCGTTTGCTGGATGAACCACGTTTGATTTACATTAATTTCTAGTAAAAGATATCACAATAATTGATATGAAGAATAGAATATTTAAATATTAATGAGTATATTACAGTGCCTTGTGATGAGTTATTAATATATACAATTGACCTATTTTTCATCTTCAATCATTTTAATACAACTAATATGATATATATATATATATATATATATATATATATATATATATATATATATGAATCATATTCCTGATTAATTATTCAAATTCCCTATATATCATTTGAGTTAAATATTATGTACAACCCAGTGCGGCTACATAATTTGGTGGAGAATGCAGGCATTTCAAACTTCGTTTTGTGAGCAATCCAGTTCAATCTATGTGTTATGTCTATATGACATAACACATGTCTATAATTTCTATAATTTCTATGTCTATAATTTCTGCACGCGCGCTATGAAATTTGTACTTGTGAGAAGTCGCAAGACGCGAACTCACTCCTAACTGACTGAGGCAAAAGCTGATCAGTCAGCACGTTAGGTATTTATAGAAACTTAACAGTATAGTCACTGTTATTTTAATGAAAGTAAACTGCAGTATAATGTTAAAATTCTCCTGTTAAGAAAGACCAAGATCTCTCTGCAGTGAGAACATTTTAATATGAATAATTAAAAGATGAAGAAATCTTTTATTAGTTGCAACATGTAAATCTGAACATGAGCAATGTTCCTCTGATTCAGTTAAAAAGGCCTTGCTTATTAAATATCGTTATTGAATTCGTGGTGAACCACAGTGATATTCAAAAATAAACGATATAAAAACTCCTGGTCTAAAATTGGCTTAGCTACCCGATTGTAAACCTAAGACATTTAAATCATAAGTGCTATTTGGATAAATGTTTATGGGAGTCAACAGATGGAAAATTCCTGTTGTGCACATTTGGGCTTAGTGCAAGGAAAAGAATCCTGCCTTAACGCTTGTGCAGTATCACCAAATCAGCGCTGATGAGCGCACACAGAGTTTAGATCACATTGAAGTCAGCTGTAATTCCGCTTACTAAACACCTTTTGTTTAGAAGTTTCAAGTTACGCCCTGCCTTCTGATTCCAGCTTGCATGAGTGCAAGTATGCGCCATCTCGTGGCCGTTTCAGATAATGCGCTCTAATTGCTAATCTCTATTTCCCTTGTGATTTATTGAATTAGATGTCTGAAATTTTCAATAATTATTTGCATTTACAGCCTTGCTCATGCGAATATTATTCCAGGTTAGACAATTTCAGACTGTTTACATTTACTTTGAGTTTGGTTCAAACATGATTTGAATTAAAATGTAATTGTGTAATAGTGGAAACTGATTGACCCACTTAGAAGGTAAGCCATCTAGTGGCAGTCACCTGTTAAGTCAGTTCACAGCTTGCAGCTCTCTGCTCTCTCTCTTTTCAATTCTGTTCTGAATTGCATATGTCTACTTTTACCCTGTCTGATTAATTTCATAATTATTAATGATACCTTACTGTTATCATTGGTTATTATAGGGTATTATTCAGATTTTCCTTTTAATTCTTCTCACATGCTTATTTTAAATTTTGATTGAAACCAGTTTTGAATTTTTAATTTGAATTAAGTTTTCTGCTCACCAGGTTAAGCCCAGAGAGTGAGTACGCCCCTTGTGGTGAAAACCAGCTACTACTTCTCCCGTGTTTCATTCCTGTCTTTTGTTATTTCGATTTGATTCTTTTTTTTTTTCTCTCCTTTGGCTTAGGCTATTTTGATAATTACCATCATTATCATAATTCCCTTTTGTTTCATTAGTAGGTAAAGCTGTTACCTCTCATTTCTACATATATATTTACTCGGTTGATGTTAAACAAACCAAACATTAATTAACTTTAAGTTTCTTTTGTTCATCCTTTGTGTATTTGATTGTAGAACTCCCTTGGTGATTGGACAGTCATCTCAGGACTCCAGTGAGCAAGGGAGTCAACCAGCGTTACCGACACTGGCTGTGAGTGAAACTCGGTTTCTCTTATCTCTTTCCGTGCGGCACGCAGCGGAGACATCAGCAATTTGGCACTCCAACGGTAGTCAATCAATCCAGCCGACACACACAATGCAATCTCTGGGTCCAGTACCTAAACCGGGGCCTAAAGCGGGGCCACTCTCTTTTTAAGAGAGGGTTCTAGGGAATAGCCCAATTTTGTAGTGCTGTCTGGCGGTTGACATCTTGGTGTTGCCAGGTTGTGTTAAAAGTCACAAGCTGTTTGAGAGGGCACAAGGCCAGAGTAACGGAGGGCCGGGGACACTGCGGTTGAGTGTTTGGGGAGCGCGGGAGAGGTTGACCAAGCCACTGGTTTCCACCTGAATGGCTTCAATGCACCCAGGTGAACCAAATGTGATAAAAACCACTTATTATAAGCCACAGAATATTAGATATTCCCCTGGATATATTTTAAGTGTTTGACCCACTGCTTCTTCAAGCCACACCATCTTTCTAGGTTTCCTACTCAGATAGCCCCACTCACCTGTTGGCCCTATCTTAAAATCTAGCAGTAGGCTTAGGCCTCCTTATTCTCACTAACACATTGTGTTACTATTGTTTTTATCTCATTTCAAGTGTTGGTTCACTTTGATCTTTTTCTATCCTCTGTTCTGTTGTGATTTGTTTCTTTCATTTCACATAGAGACAGTAACCTGTGAGAGCCACCAAAGAAGCTAAATAGTAGAGCGACAACCAGCAGCCGGTGTCATCACGCGACCCGCTAGGCTACTGCCTGTCAAATCTCCATTTCAGGTCCTTCGTTGACCCAAGTAAATTGGCTAATGAACTGTCTGACTGTTTGCATCAGTTAGCCCCAAAATTCTCATAAACGGCACAGCCGTATGAATATAGCTCGTTAACCGTAGAACGAACTCGCATTGGTCTTTTTGTGTGTGTGTGCTGTGCTTCTCTCACCGACAGGGAGTCAGGATGTTCCAGCCATCCAGTCCAGCAGTCCACGGGGGCCACCTCTCGACATGGTTGAAAGCAGTGACGACCCCCTTTCTGCACAAGGACGCCAGTAACCTGCAGCACCCAGAGCAACTAGACACCGAGCTAGATGAACTGATGGTACACGATCCAACCCAAAGCGACTACTACAAAGAACTCGCCAGGATCCTCGGAAGCCTAGTTCACATTCTCGTCGCCCAGGCACGGCTCAGCGAACGGAGCAACATTGACCTTGAACAGCAAGCAGCAACGCTTAAGCTTCAAGTGGAGGAGGCCTGGACGGACCAGGCCCGAACCCAGAGTCGCCTTGATCAGCTCCTCCTCGAGACCCAAAACCAGCGCGAGAAAGAGGACGACACAGACCCAGAGCTACAGAAAGAAGTAGAAAGACTTCACAATGCCCTGCAAGATCTTCGCCTCGACACAGATCAAAGAAAACAGCTGGAGAGAGAAGCCAGAAAAGAACTCAACAAAAAACTCCAGCAAAGTGACACTCTCCTAAAAAGAGCAGAGACTGAACTGAAAGAAAGAGACTATAAAACCTGGGCCTGCAAAACACACTTGCAAGCTGCCCAAGCTAAAATCAACGAGCTTACTCTGCAGAGAGACGAGCTCCAAGATGAACTTGACACTGTTCACACAGAACTGAAACATTCTGACAGATTACAGAGTGGCTGGATCGGAGAATCGCACACCACAGAGTTTCTCACGGCCCGCCACTCCAACTCTTTCAGCCAAGAACCCAGAGCTGAAAAAGGGGGTGTAAGCCCACGGCTCAAGAAATCACCAGCCAGCTTACAAGAACACCTGTCAACAACGGAGGGGGGAGAACCCTTCCAGAGAACGCATGCCACTAAACCCTGCACGGCTCACAGAGAACTTGACAAGCTAGCCAGAAACATCCCTACATGCAATCCAGATCCTGCAGGAGGACATGACGTTCACGCTTATTTACAAGACATTGACTTTCACTTGCAAACTGTCACCAACGTGACAGATGTGAACACATTGTACCTGTTAAAAATCACGCCCAGCCGTGATGTGCATAGTTTTCTTGATCGTCAACCAGAGACTGTCAAAGCGGACTACCAGCAACTGCTACAAACTTTGATACTTGAATTCTCTGATCCAGACTCAGACCATGGGCTCCTTATTGCTATGGACCTCAAACAGGGACGACTTGAAAACCCACAGACTTTCTGTAGTCAGCTAGGAAAAGCCTACTTCGGAGCATGCAACGAACCAGGTATGGAACAGGATCTCGACTTAAAAACTCTGTTCCTCCGAAACCTACATGCCAGTTGGAGTTTTCATCTCAGAGTCCCGGCGTGTCCGCATAACATGACTACACAAGAGTTACGGAACTTAGCCCACAAAGCTTGCACCAAGCAAAAAACTATTTATGAAAAGACTGTGAGAAACCCCAAAATCTCTGTCTCTGAGCACCACAGTCACAGACATTTTTACAGAGAGTCAATACCATTCCAAGCCAGCAGAGGGCAACACAATCGTGGTGGTGAACATGGAAGACCTGATCGACACAGGATTAAACCTTACGGTGATCTCATCTCACCTTTTCAAAAGACTCCAATTTGAAGCTAAGAGACAAGATCAAACTCTTACACCTCAAACTTGTGAACTGAATGTACAGTCGTACAACCAGAATGACATCCGGTTTGAACAGATTGCTTCCATTCACCTGACAATCGGTCCGATGGGTCTAGTACATCCTATTTATGTCTCACCAATGAACACTCATGCATTTCTCATCGGCAAAGACCTGCTATACCACTTTGACCCTTTACTGAACTTCAAACAGCTAAAAGACTTTGCTCAAGTGCGAGAACCTCTTTCCCTCCAGCCACACAGGTTGCCAGAGCCAGACTGTCAGGTCACAGGGGTCACGGGAACTCCCACAGAGCCAGACTGTCAGGTCACAGAGGTCACGGCAACCCCAGCAGCCAGCCATGGGTACACAGCCCCTACGACAGACAAAAGCTCAAGCTCAAGTTCAAGCCTCTGCACCCTAGTCAACGAACAGGGTACAGTGGCACCAGCTTACACCAAAGGGGTCGCTGTTCGGCTCAACCTGCAATGTGGTCAAACCTTAAACCACACGCTGGGTTTCTTCCAATCCTCACCTGAATGTGTGGAACTCGGACTCACACTTGAAGCCACACCCCTCACTGAAGTGTCATCTTGTATAGTCTACATCCTGTGCAACAACTGCACGGCAACTGACATCAACATTCCCAAGGCCTACCGGCTGGGATGGCTAGTGAGCCATGACTTTAATGACTTTGAACTTGTACTACCTGTCATTGAGCCCATTCCACCTGCACTGATACCCGAAGCGAGTGCAAACAACACATTGTTCACTGCACCCTTCAAATTCGTCGCCATCACATCTGTCATGTCGGTGAGCAAAGACCAGGTGTGCAGAATGGATCTGACAGATGACTAACACCTCGCAGTATACACAGTCTCCCACCAAAACATCAGTGAGACTGATGAAGCTGCTACACCTCTCAATACCAAACTGACTGATGACACACCGACGGAGGAGCCTTACACAGGTTTTCAATCTCAAGTGCAGCAAATTCTACAAGACGCTCATGCACTACAGATCGCCAAAGACTCAGACAAGTTCTTTATAAGCTCAAAGAATCCTGTGCCAAAGACTTTTTAGACTGTGGTCTTACCAACCTACAGACGGTGCGCATACCTACACACCCTGATGCTCCTCCCACTTCTGTCAAACAGTACAAGATTCCCATCGCCTCACACAAACCAGTGCAGGAGATCATCGAATCTATGCTGGAGAAAGGTGTCATCTATCCATGCAACAGCACCTACTCAGCCCTCATCTGGCCCGCCCTCAAAACTAACTGTGAGGGGCGACCCACCATTGACTACAGGAAACTGAATCAACAGGTGCCGCTGTCACAATGGCACAAGACACAGCTGGAACAAGAAATGCCCCAAATCAGAGGAGCCACAATCCTCCCTACACTTGATGTGGCCTCTGGATTCTGGACCATTCCGGTGCACCCGGAAAACCAACACAAACTGGCATTAACACTTGGCGACCGTCAGTTCACCTTAAACAGGTGTCTGTTCGACTATGCCGACTCACCAGCTGAATTCAACATCTGTTTGAACAAAGCCTGTACAGACTCTAACTATGCTAGACTCAGTTTCGTGTGCCATCTTCCATGCTGTAAACAGAATGGTTTCAAAACTGCAAACAACAAACCAGTCAAACACCAACACCTGTTCCAGCAATGTGATAACATCACAAAAACACACAATGTGACTGTGTACTGGAAGAAGGTAAAAGGACACTCGAAGCTACCAAGTCTAGACAAGGACTTAAAATATCAAACTGACACCCTTGCCAAAACTGGCACACTAAACAACAGGATGTGGTCACTCCCAACCCAACCACCCACATTCAGGGTTGAAGTGATTACACACAGTATAAGAACTTTGCTAGCTAAACTGCCTGCCTCAGAACCGCTTACGCGGGCTCCGCTGTCTACACAGACCAACATAGCGGACATGCGGGCTTCTGAAACCTCCATAATGACTTTGCTTTACCACCTCTCAGACCCCTCCATCTACCCTGGCAACCAGTCTATAGTCACTGACAACCAATGTCCCAGACCACTGCATGATACAAAGGACATGGGTGCACAGAAAAACATTGTGGGTTGTGCACCGTCTGACATCACAATGCCAGGGCTTGTAATGCCACGGAGCAAAAGGGGGAAAATGGCAATATATTTCCATGACGCATCATGTGCTGCACCACGCAGCACCAGAGCCACTGACAAGACACTGAAGCAAGCGTCATGCCAGCAGCAAGATGTGGCAAAACATGAGCCAGGGCGAGCTAAACCCAGTCGCCACCCACGAAACAAAGATACTGCCCTGTCCAACCAAAGACAGCCCTCGCTTGTTTCTTCCTCCCCTTTCTCTCTCTCTCTCTCCCTGTTATCTGTACCAGGATGCTGCTGTGGTTTGCCGTGCTGTGCTGTCAGCCAAAGAGAGGACAGCTGCCACCGAGAGAACCACTGAGACTCCTGATCACCGACGACAGGGCACACTACCTCAGCACTGTAACCGAATACAGCTGGACAGGGGTCCGATGGAGAGGGGACTCCCTCACTCACAGTGAGGCCGATGTCAAACACATGTTCAGCCAACATGAGGAAGTGACTGTTACACAAATGGAGTTAAGTGGACACCACCACCGCTCCAAACAGTTCCCGGGAGCATTGCTCAGAGCCGCTGCTGCCGCCAGAACGTTTAACATTGGTATGTCCAATGTCAATGCAGCGAACCAGACCGTAAACTCCACGAAACCGCTGTTTACTGTCTTCCATAATGACTTTACCCAGACTCAGCTGATTACAGCATTAACAACAGACCTGCTGTGGGAGGATAGCTCCTCCAATGACAGCCTAACCACGGGTAAAACCCCACCATACATACCCTTAAGCCTCGTGCTAACTGTGCTGGCTTACACCATCACCACGCCAGCTGACCTGCTACAAATACACCTGGCCAACTCTCTGGATAGCACCATCCTACTGCACTTCAACCCCAAAAAGAGAGAAGTGAATGTGCTCCTGAACTAACCCATCAGCGAGTCAAGCCAAGTCTACAGACCTAAAGACATTGTCAGTGTCAGGTTGTGGGAAAGCAACACCCACACCAAGACACACATTCCAGATGTGGTGGCCTACCACGACAGCGACACACAGCTGTACCTGGCCGCAAGCCTGCACATGTGTACTTTGACCAAAGACATTCATTATCTCTGCCTTAGCAAACCCTTCCTCAGACACAACGCTGAAGGAATCTGCGGGTTGCAACCCCTGGTCAGCGACACACGCTGCCCTGCTGAAGCCAAGCCTCGTACACAAGCCACAGAAACGCAAGCAGAGATTGTAGGTGACAGATGGCTCGTCAACACTCCTGTGCGCACAGCTACACTGACCTACGACCAGCATGACACTGCCACCCATGTCAACCTGCTTGACCAGAGCATGTGGATTCAAGTACTGAAAGGTGCCACCCAACAAATTGACATTACTCCCGTCGACACAGCCCTCCAAGCACTGTCTCGACAGCCCGTTCTGAACCCGTCATCTGCGGTCCGAGCCTGGACTGCTGCCGACACTGCACGGTGCATCTCCACTGTCATTGGTCCCGCCCTGACCCTTGGCGTGACCTTCATCCTATACAGGAGACGCAAACCTCTACAGCCAAACTCACAACAGCCGTGGCTGGAGGTCTCCGATGGAATCCCCGGAAAGGGGGTGCCAAGTCAAAGACAACACCGAACCTCATCAAGCTGAATCCTCAGCTCCAGGAACCACCTGCCACCATGATCCACCTGCTACATGACCATCATGATTCAACTGTCATCTGCCCATAGTGATGATTGCCGTCCGATGATGTCCACACAGGGACTTCATCCGACGGAAAGGGGGAGATGTAACACTAATGAGCTGATGGGATTTCAGCCATCTGTTCCATATCGATGAATCCTAACTCTAACACATTCTGCACTCAAAGACCAGAATGTGAGTAAACCAGGACTTTGAGTTTTACTACATCTTCCAAAATAATTCACCATTTGGGGCGCCGCGATGTCGGCAACATCCTGCCATGGGTGACAGTTATTACACCTTAGAGAGAGTCTCCAGAGACACTCGCGGGAGCCTCAAAAGAAAAAAAAGACGAAACCCCCGTTTTTTCTTTCCCCCACGGCCCGACAACACATTCCAGCTTCAAAGAGATTACGAACTCTCCTTACAACTTACACACACACACGCACACACACACACCCACAAATGTTTTATCTTACACTCATCATGTAAGTCATTATTAAGATGTATTTGATAGGCATTGCAGTGTTAGCCTGTTGTGCGATGGTTATGATTTTCTGATTTGTAACTTCTTATTTGGAAATGTTCATCCTAATTAATGTTCCCAAATAGAGCCCTGTTGGTAACCCTTCCCTTCCCCCAAGTCATAAAAACTTTACGACCTCATCTGGGAGAAACAGGGAAGCCAGCTCTCGCTGGGATTTTTTGTAAGGAAAGAGAAAAGTACCTTAAAGGTATTGAATGTATCTCTTTTTGTGCTTAGATGTCTCCCCATATCAAATTGGAGTATCTGCAATTTTATCATGTGTTAATCAAATTTTAAATGTGTGTAGTTCTACATAGAAATGTAACTTTGTGTTCTGTATACTTTTATCTGTCGTGTTTGGTATCTACTTAACCGTTTTACTTTGAATCAAACATTCATAAATAGGAAATTACAGTAAAATGTATTATTCTGGAATTACCAACTTGCTGGAATAAAACTGCTAAACTCGACTGTACCATAACTCGAAGTGGGTGTTTCCACAGAGACAAAGGAATTTTTCCCGCTTCAGATCGCGGACGTTCATTGGTTGTTCACGGGAACAGAGGCGTGAACCATTTCAAGTCATAAGAGCTGACCCAGGAAGTTCCTCTTGCTCTTGCCCTTTTTTCTCGGACCCTGCTAGTCCTTCTTCGCGGCCTCGGTCCACTCTCCTATCGCCGTCCCTCTAAGCACTTCATCTGAGAGAACAGCCATGGCTCCTCCGGGAGCTTTTATTTCTTTCCTTTTCGTTTATTTTCATTACTAAGATTATTCACCCATTCGCCTCTCCACACGAGGAAGACGAATTCTGAAACATTGCTTTCTTTGAACCTTCAAAACTTCGCGCGAGTCCACTCGCCCCGGAGACCACGGGAGGACACGCCCAGACCGACGCACGCTGCACGCATGCTCGTCTTTCGCATACAGAAAGAGAACCATGCAAGTATCATTCTCTATGGAGATTTAAATGCTGCTTAAAGTTTGTCTATGATCTGATTTCTATGTTGCCTTTCAAGGGTTACTGTCTGTGAGTTTGCATAACTGAGCGTGTGATTCTGTGATCACGCCTATACTCTCATTCTCTCTCTCTCCCTCTCTCTCTCTCTCTCTCTCTCTCTCTCCCTCTCCCTCATTTGGATTCCGTTATGTCTTGTACAAAGTTTACTGTCTATATTGTCGTACGCGTATTTACTCTGTATAAATCGTAGTTGATGTATTCTTAGTTCAATTATTAAATTCCATATACTCCAGATTGTCTGTCTAAGTTGCTCATGTTACAAAGTCAATGAAATGTCGATCTTAGCTACAAAGCTTATTTGTTACTTTTAAGTAATCTAAATTTTATAAGGACAGGAGAATGGTTTCATGGCCAGAAACTATTTGTCCTGGAATTATAAGAAGTGATAGCGTTACTGAGAATTAATAAGTTAATCTTACGGCCGTTTGCTGGATGAACCACGTTTGATTTACATTAATTTCTAGTAAAATATATCACAATAATTGATATGAAGAATAGAATATTGAAATATTAATGAGTAAATTACAGTGCCTTGTGATGAGTTATTAATATATACAATTGACCTATTTTTCTGATTTGGGCTGATTTGCACTCAAACAGATGGTAATCATGCAGATACATTCACATTCAACATAAAACACACTCTCACATATATAAAAACTCTCTAAAATAAAAAGAAAGAAAGGAATTTGCGATCGCTGTAAGTTCCGCCTCCATCAGCTGACAGGTGCGTCAGAGCGCGTCACCAGCTCTCAGGAGAGAGCGCCAAATTCAAATAAACTATTTTTCATTCATTCTTTTTTCCGGTGGATCGCCTCATTCTGTTTGTGACACTGTACGCTGCAAAACCGTGCCGTGTTTTTACTACCAAGACGCAGTTTCCGACCGTGAGTTATTCCATAACGGATGCAAACAATTCTGTCGCTGAAAAAATGAAATGTAAACAAAGGAATTATGATCCATATTACAACGTTATTGCTTCGTTGGATTAAACATGCTTCATGAGATGTCATTCAGTGGACCCTTACCTTTCTAACTAAACCGGGATTTACAGCTGTGGATGTGTTTATGACTCGTTATTACGATGGATCTGGTATGTACAGCGTTTTCATTAATTTTTTTATGTGTACTGCTTACACAAATGTAGCAAATACAGTCTTTATAAGCTTTCCATTGAAAAACAGCGATCTGTCGTCGATGCTTGAGGCTTAGATCTTTATAATGATACATAGTTTGTCAAGATTAAATTTGTCCTGTTTCATTTAATCTATTCATAATCACTGGCATGTGCGTGTGGAGAGGCTTTGAGGACGAGGGCGTTCTGGTGCAGGTTAACAGGTTAAATAATTTTAATGCAACTGTAATATGATATATATATATATATATTAATCATATTCCTGATTAATTATTCAAATTCATTATATATCATTTGAGTTAATTATTATGTACAACCCAGTGCGACATCCTTCAGCAAGCTTATGCAAAAGCAAGAGGTAGTCCCTTTGTGACAGGCAAGACTTGATATAAAATGCTAGGTTCTTAGCCTTATCCCTTTAAAGGAATCTTTCCTGCTTCAGCTCTCCCCCGAGCTGAGGCCCTAATGATTAATTTGGGTATGTAGCTTAGGCCTTTGTCCGTAAGGGGTACTGTCACAGACAGCCGTCTAAACGTCCCAGGGGCAACTCCCATGGAAATGCAAGAGTTGGTATTTAGTGCTTGCCATGATCCTGGCCTGCACTCCCCTCAGCATGGCAGGGTGGGTATACTGTTCCCCATAGCACCTCCTAGAGGACGCAGTTTGAAATTCCTTTGAAAGGGAATGAATGTAACCATGGTTTCCAGAGTAGGGAATGAGACACTGCATCCTCTAGCTCCCTGCCATGCTTCGAACACAAGTTTCAGATGAAGAAGTGAATGATGTGTTCTCCCGGTGCCTGTTTATAGCCGCGCCGGAAGTGATGTCAGAGGCTGTCGCTGGCCAACTCGTTGGTGTTTTTTCAATGTATGCTTCAGAAACGGATCACGACAAGGTGTTCCCCAAAGCACCCCCTAGAGGATGCAGTGTCTCGTTCCCTACTCAGGGAACTATGATTACATTCGTAACCTGAGACATTTTCCACCAAAATAAAAGATCAACTGGTTTCAGTCATAAAAGTACAAGGGTTTCTCTTGCAAAGGCAGCGCAAAATCTGCATATTATTTTACAAAAACCTTTAAATATTATTGTATTTGGATTGTTCTTCTACAAGTTTTTAACAATACATCCATGGACAAACACTGCAAGCTAAATTTAATTATTTTCATCTGTTTTATTCAGTATGTTTCCAAAATAAAACTGCTGTTTTACAATTTTGAGCATGTGATACTTTATTGAATTTGATTGTAAAGCCATTGCTGCCAGTCATAACTTGAAAAGTAAACTTGAGAGTAACTTTAAAAAGTAAAGTAATAATCAATCTGATTACTTTTTAAATGCAGTAATTAGCAATGCCTTACAAATTACAATTTTTAAAAAGTAATTAGTCATTTTTAACAGATAACGTTTTTTAGTAACTTACCCAACACTGGTTGTTAATATGTATGTAATGCTGAGTGGTTGCTAGGAGGTAGTTCAAGTTAAAGAAGTCATATGATGTGATTTAAATTTTTCCTTACTCTTTGTTACAAGCTAGTGGTGCATAAAGAAGATCTGTAAAGTTGCAAAGACTAAAGTCTCAAATCCAGAAGGGTAATAAGATATATAATAATAATAATAATATTCTTTATAAAAGTTAAGTCTTGCCCACACCCATTTAAAATGCCTTGTTTAAATACGACCTCACATGTCTACTCACACTACCTAAATGTTCATGCAAAGAATTGTTGTTGCCGCCGCCATGTTGTGTAGATGCTGTGTGTTTCATTGTGAAAGTGAAACTCCTTTGTTTGGCCTTCCAAAAGAGGATGATATCCACTTTTTCATGCCTAGCATTGATCCGTGCTGGTCGCTGAGAAAATACATCAACCTCACACCATCGATCACAGATCAACTTTCACCATAAATGAGGCAGAGTGTAGCCCAGGGTCATCATATGTAGTTACATTTACATATTTAGCAGACACTTTTATCCAAAGCAACTTAAAATGCATTCAAGCTATACATTTTTTTTTTTTTATCAGTTTGTGTGTTTCCTGGGAATTGATCCCACAACCTTTGTGCTGCTAATGTTACCCGTATCAGGGCTGGGAAGCCTGAATGGGTGAGGTGAATTAACCACTTCTGCCGGCTCTGTAGAATGATAAATGAAACGCTGTGAGACAGGAGTATTGGCTGTAAGCTCCGGCAAAGTTTAATTAACTCTGAAGCACCCGGTGTAGTACCTTAGTTCTCAATGTATTCACAACATTCACAGATTTAACTTTTCAGAACAATTACTTGTTTGTTTGTAACACAAAGACTTTTTCCTAAATTACTTTTGTCTATATTGATTTGTTCTGCAACACATTATAATCAATCACAATACATTGACCTGCTACTGTTTTCACATCCTCATGAACACTAATTCCATTTTCACACTGTCATATAAATTAATCTTGCATTTAGCTTCACAGTAACCTCATGTTTTACATGCAAGACGCCGTTTTGCCTCTAGTTCAAAAATAAATGCACTGCCATTTTGGCTCGAGATAACTCCAGTAGCAAATGTACATTTAACTTGCTTAAACTTTATAATCCAATTACAATCAACGTATAAAACACTTTAGGAACATTCCTAAACTCTTCCCAAATGAGTATTTTCTCTCATTTCACTTTAAATTCACATATTTGTCACACATATGTGATCTGATATTTGACTCTTTACTACTGCATGCATATGAACAAAACGAACAGTATTTCTCAGTAACTTAACAAAAATCGACATATACATGTTTGAAACACAGTTTTTAACACCAGTTTCGACCAGTTTTAGAATCGTTTTTGCTCACCTGTAGAATGATAAATGAAACGCAGTGAGACTAGGGCCCGGTTTCACAGACATGGCTTAAGCCTAGTCCCAGACTAAACTGCCCACTTGAGCTGTCTTAACTCAAAGCGACTTGCACAGATATATATTAAAATAGTCAAAGATTTAGCCTGTTCTGGATTAAACAAAGCCGATTGCAAGAAGAAGGATTATAGCTAGTCTATGAATAAATTGAATCTTAAATTAACCCTTCAAAGAGGCAGGTTTAACTCCTGCTTAGTACTGTTTGTGAGGGAGCATGGAATATTTGGAATATCTAAATGAAAACCAACATGCACAACAGAGGCCAGCCTGAGTACTTGTGGATAGGAGTGATCCATTACATTACTTTGATGACACAGCTTTTCAAGACCGCTTTCGTATGTCCAAGGAAAATGCAGTGGAGATGATATCTTTGCTTGAGCCTAGACTTTCCTGTCTGTCTCTGAGAGGAAGGCCTTTACCCATTTCTCCAAGTTCTGCTCACACTGAGGTTTTTTGTGTCCGGGACCTTTCACCGTGAAAATGGTGATTTGTGTGGTGCCAGTGAAGCAGCTGTGTGTAGAATAGTTCACAAAGTCAGCAGAGCCATTTGTGAACTGAGGAGTCTTTACATAAAGTTTCCTAATGCTGCTGACCAAGCCAAATATAAAGTGCAATTCTATGAATATGGGCACTTCCCAGGTGTCATTTACTGTATAGATGGATGTCATGTTCCTGTCAAGTGTCCATCAACCCCTGATGCTGAGGAGTACAGGAACCGAAAGAACTGGTTTTCGATCAACTTTCAGGGTGTATGCACACCTAATTTAGAGTTTTCAAACATTGTTGCGCACTGGAAAGGTTCAACTCATGATTCAAGGATTTTTGTCAACTCTTCATTATGTGCTCAGTTTCAGAGTGGACAGTATAGTGGACTTTTACTTGGTGACAGTGGATATGGTCAGAGTAACTTTTTATTCACTCCATACATAAATCCCACAACAGCTGAGCAGCAAAGATACAACAGAGCTCATATCCGAACAAGAGGCATGGTTGAACGCATGTTTGGAATATGGAAAAATCGATTCCAGTGTTTACGTAATTCACTTCGCTTCAGGCCAAGGAGATGCTGCAAGGTCATCATTGCTACAGCGGTGCTGCACAACTACCTGAAGCAGCGCTGCTGTCCTGATCCTCCAATGGAAGATGACGATGAAGCAGATGTGCCCATGACTGAGGCAGCCAGTGACCAACGAGGACTTGCACACAGAGTTGCTTTCACATTGCAGCACTTCAGCTAGATGAGATGTATTTCAATATGGAATGTATTCATTATGCTTTATTTTGCCTTGATAATTTTTGTTCTGTACAAAATTTAAATAGTGTGCCGCAAAATTAAAAAAAAAATTACTAAACCAATACTGGTTGAAAATGTAGTTTGTGGTTGTTTAAATACACTCAGTCATGAATATCTAAATGACAAAAGGTTTATTTTTGTTTTTATTGTTTATACATCATATTGTTCACCATGGCTGGTAATCACAATTGCCTCCTTACTGTATCGTTTTTGGATCATACCTCTTTCTTCCAACTTCATATCCAATTCAACCTGTAGAATTCTCATTTTTATTTCATGTTCTTCCTTCAGATATTTCATTTTTTCCTCATGAAATTCTCTGGCTAACTTTTCATGGATGGTCATCTTGCTTGTTCTCTGCTGGAAGGTGGTGGCAGCATCTTTTCTCAGGGATGCAGGAGCAGATGTGGAAGGCACACACTCACTGTGCTCTGGCTTTTCAAACCCGTTCAGATTCCTTTCTTCTGTGGGGAAAAACAGAGGCACAAATAAATTCACATGATCCTTACAATGAAAGAAGAATAAAAATTGACAGAGTGGAATATATGTACCAAAGGAAGAAATCAATTTCTTTCTAACATACCATTTGTGCTCAGATCTTCATCTGAATTGTTCAAGTGATCATCATCTGGTATACCATCCAGAGGTTGCTGGTGCTGTATTATTCCAGACAGCAAGTCAACTCAATTCATCAGTTTTGTCTTTATTTGGTGGTCCACCACCAGTAGTAAATCGCTGTCTTCTGATCTCTGCATTCTGTCATTTTAAAGCCAGTTTAAGGTTCTTCCACAGAGTCTATACAGGCAAAAATCATTCATTATAAATTGTCCCAAAAATATGAATATGAGAAATGAGCAATGATAATAATGAAGAAATCTCACCTGAAGTTGTTGTATTGTTCTTGTGGTTGCATTTTAATTTGCATTAAATTCATTGCAAATTGCATTCCAAGCACTCCTTTTCTTTTGCTCACTAGCAGTAGTGTGGATTTTACTTTCAATAACTGGATGGTTGGTCAAAATTTGTTTCAGTAGTGTTTTTTTCATACTCACTGAAGTTTTTGGAACGAATTCTTTTTGCATCTGCCATTGCTTTGTGTCAAAATGTACACCGATAATAATGTTTTCTGGTCCATTCCAGGTTTTTATGAGCACCATCAGCCCAACGGCATGTGCTTATACTCAACTTAATCAGGCCTATCCCAGGTGTTTTCATTTAAGCTTACTTAATTTACTCCAGGACTCTGTAGTCTCAGACTAACTAAGCTTATTTTAAGCCACGTTCATGAAAGGTACTTAAATGCCCCAGTTTAACTAGTACACATTAAGGCCTACTCCTGGGGGGTATTCCAGAAAGCAGGTTATGTGACATACCCGGGTATGTTTAAGAGTAAGTAAATGGATAACCTCAACTTTCGGTTCCAAAAACAGAGGTAACTTTCAGGTTATGTTAGTTGTCATAGCAACTTACTCTCTGAACATAACCTGCTCCAGAGCAGGTTATGATCCACGATTAGTTCACTTCAGCGAGCCTTCAGTGGGCGTGACAGATACCGCACAACATTATATAATATTAGAATATGAAATATAGCCTATTATATATATATATATATATATATATATATATATATATGTTAATGAGGAAGCGCTAATATAAGTAATAAATAAGGTAATATATTATTCTAATATGATTATTTCTTTTATTGGCATATATAAGAGTTATCTGTAAATTATGTATTAAGAGGTATGTATAAATTATAAAACACTATGACAAGGTAAGGTTTAACTTATATATATTTATATATTTTATTTATTATATGTTATATCTCACTGCATGGAGTGGCATTTTTCTATAATGTCTAAATTCTAAATCAAAATACATATCTGATATGACTTAATGTATAATTAGCATAAAACAAACAATATAATTCACATTGTCAAGTATTAAAGATTAAATGGAAAAAAATAAAAATGATTGCACCGCCATCAATTAGGTGGAGATATGCTCTAAGCATGTAAACAACTAATTAACAAAAGAAGAAGAAAGAAACAGCATGGCGCGTGTTTTCTTAGCGCCCGTTTCTATAGTGACTCGTCGATTCGTCGCTCTGTTGAGAATGTCTTGAGTCTTAACCAGGAACATACTCTGAGTTGAATTAACTTACTGCCGGACGAGTTTTTGGAACCACATACCTCGAGTAAGCAAGGTTTGGGGTTAATCAACCGAGAGTTCAGGTTTTAGTTCACAGTAAGTTAACCCTGCTTTCTGGAATACCCCCCTGGTTTATGCTAAGCCATGTCTGTGAAACCGGCCTAGGAGTACTGGCTGTAAGCTCTGGCAAAGTTTAATTAACTCTGAAGCACCCGGTGCAGTACCTTAGTTAAACAGCGCTAAACGCCCTCTACGGGAAACAATAATAACAGCAAAATTTTCTTTACCCACAACAAAGAATGTAACGATGAATTTACCCATCAATAAACAAATGTTGAAGGCATCATTTATGAACAATACAAAATTTTAAAGGGGGTGTCCTTTTTTCCTCTTTAATTTTAACATATATATATATATATATATATATATATATATATATATATATATATATATATACATTTTTTTTTCAAGCTACTACACTAACATAATGCTCTACCACTGAGCCACAGGAACATACAGCTTTACCCCTAAGCCACTCCATTGTCGAATCTGCCTGCCACACCATTCTCAAGCCCACTGGCCATTCCTCACTCAAGCCCACTGTGTGTTTTATTGTAAAAGCAAAACTACTTTGTTTTGCCTTCCAAAAGAGGACACAACTAGAAACCAGTGGTTAAGTTGTATTTACAACACTGTTCCAGATCAGTTCAACCCAAATATTCAGATGTGTGATTCCCCTTTTTTTGGCGGACTGTTTCCTGAACCTGCAGAGTAGCCTACAATTCATCTGTTCTCAAAGAATATTTCTATAAAGTGGGGCAGTTCCAACTTTGCAAGGACAGTCTGGTGCTCCTGACTCATTATTAAGTGCGTTTTTTATATATTTAAAGAATTTGCCACTGATGATTCAAAGCTAGTTTTAAGCAGTGTAGAGTAGTGCTTGTTTTTTGTGGTTTCTCCGTTCACAATTGCAGACATGGTTTTATGTTTATGCTGCACGATATGCAGTGTAGGTCATAATCATCAGTAATTAGGTCCCCACTGGATGCAACAAATGCCTCATTTGTAATGAGTTTTATTGTTTTTTTCTTGCTGCACCGGGACATGGCATCACAGTATGGTAAGGGGCTTAATATTTTTGTCACACACTTGAGGTAGTTCAGCCAATCACAATGCACTGGATTGCTGGCCAATCAGTGTGTACCTCGCTTTTCAGAACAATGAACTTTGTAAAAATCGATGCGTTTCAGAAAGGCGGGGCATAGAGGAGCAACAATAATGTACATTATGTGGAAAATAACGTGTTTTTTTTAACCTTAAAGGCACAATATGTAATTTTTCTGCTTTATAAATAGCAGATATCACTATATCTATGTTATATATATTTTTTTGTTGTGTACTTACATTATCCCGACAGTTTCCACGAACTTTAAAATCCGGAGAAAATTATAGTTTAATTAGAAGACACGGCACGTTTCTTTATTTCCGTTTTGTCGCCCGTCTATGGCGTCATATAAACTTTGACCCCTCTAGTTTTTCTAACTTCCTGCGGAACCCGGCGGAGCCGCCAAATACAAAGGTGAACAGAAGCAAAGACGAGACGAAGAAGAAAAAGTAGTAGCTAGCCTTGATCGAGACTATTATATTTTATATTTGTATTGTTTATATTCGTATTTATACCTCAATCAATAACTTAGTTATGGATCATGATTATGCTTTGCCTGCACGTTCTGTGAAGCGCAAACGTACGGGTGAAATAAATGACCTGAGAAGGTTTTGGGATGAAGAAGAAACGAGACACGGGTAAATATTGGAGTTGCATTTCCAAGATAGAGAAAGCTTCGTGACAAGCTGAAACTACAGAGAGATGCTTGCATTCTAATAAACAGGTATGCATCCATTCAGCTAACTATATCTATCCGTATATTTTGTGAAACGATGATGTCTTGTGTAAAACGCAGATGGACTAGCTCTCATGTAGAGTATAATGTAAATCTACATGTGTTCTATATCTAGCTGGATAAAGTAGCTTCAAATGCAGTTCACTATCTTGTTCGATATCATAGTATAAACGTAGCCTAATTATAATTATTAACGAAAGGCAACCGTGTTTTTTTAACATATATTACTACTAGCTAGATGGAATTTTGATTTGATAGGGTTCTGATAATTTATATATATCTCTGTTCGAAAATACGTGATTGTCAAAATACTAAGGCCGGTGACACACTGGCTGCGTGGCGTCTCTGCTGCGTGCCAGAAGCGTGGCGGCTGCAGCTGCTGTAGGTGACATAGAGGGAGACCGCCGACAGACCAGGCTCTTGTCTTCATGACAACAATATCTATACTTCATGTTGAACATAAATATAAAGCCTACTGATAAAGGACACCGTCAACAGTATTGACGGCAAAATAGACTTATGTTTGACAGGTGCAATATTTGAAAATCGATAATTATTTATTTATTTTTTAAATTACATTTGTATCTGAATTTATGTCAACCTATAGACTTTCAAACATCAAAATGTCATGAATTAATATGTATTTGTGTACAAAATTACATATAAACATATTTTCCTATTATATTTTGCCTGGAAACGCTTCCAACACGCGTCATGTCGCGTGAAAAATAGGCGTCGGTTCTATTTCTAGCATGCACACATTTTCCATGCGGCTCGAGCCGCGCCTGAGACACGTGTTTCACGCAGGCAGTCTGCAAGCTCTAACCCAGGGATCCTCAAATCTGGACCTCGAGATCCACTTTACTGCAGAGTTTAGTTCTAACCCTAATCAACCACACCTGAGCATGCTAATCAATGCCAGTCGGTGTCTTCTGGATCATTAGAAAATCACAGGCAGGTGACTTTCATCAGGGTTGGAGCTAAACTCGGCAGTGCATTGGACCTCCAGGGCAAGATTTGAGGAACCCTGCTCTAACCTATTAATATGGGAGCCGAATTAAAAACTGACACGCCACGCATCCAGTGTGTCGCTGGCCTCAGTTAAAATGAGTGAGGAATGTGGGGAGCGACAGAGCGCGTGTTCCAATAAACAACAACTCCCATGAGCCTACGCTCTTTCCCGACGTCATCAAAGTATGTCTCATGTTATTGTTTTGATTGAGTGACCCCTGGTGGCCAAAAATTCCATACTGCACGTTTAAACCACATAAACACATTGCATTACACCAAATATAATGTTCTTTTTAGCAATGTCATATGACCCCTTTTATTAGCATATATGGAATGGTCGGCAACCCTATTTTGCATGGATTGTATTGAAAAGAGCTTAGGCTCATGTCACCTGGGGGGTATTCCAGAAAGCAAGGTTAACTTACCATTTGGTAAATCATAACCTCTGGGTTGATTTACCCCAAACCCGCATACCATGAGTATGTCGGTTCCAAAACACCTGAGAAGAGTTAGTTTAATCAACCTCCTACTGGTTACCCAGAGTTAATGCGCGTGCATAAAGGCATTTTCAATGGATCGCCGATTTCACGAGTCAAAATGGAAAATGACAACGAAAAAAAAAGAGCGGCATACTTTACTGAGGCGGAGTTGGAGGTTTTAATGCACGCATACGAAGAATTCAAGCCAATAATAATGAAAAAAAGCAATACGGCTGCATGGGCTAAAGAAAGAGAGTTGGCTTGGCAAAAAATAACGGACAGAGTAAATGCGTGAGTGTATTAAATTGCAAATTTTATATTGCCTCCCCTTTTATTATAGTGCACAATAATTAAACACCCCTTCCGCATCCTTTTGACTGTTAAATCACTACGAAAGCATTTGCTTTTCCTGCCATTCATTTCTTCAGATTAAAATAGTGTATATTGACTAGGAATATATGGTTTCTTATTTAATAAGGTGTAATCCTTCTGGAGCCAGAAGAACTTTGAGCCAAGTCAAAATGAAACACAAAAACATTCTGCAAAAAGGTAATATTTGATTACACAATTACTGAACTATTTATTAAACACGATTTAGTATATTCTTTCTGTCATGTAGCTAATAGAAAGAAGGCTGAAGCCCGTCTAACTGGCGGGGGCCCACCACCACCTCCCCTAACCCCATCTGAGGAGCTGGCTCTGTCCCTTAATAAAGGGCGACCAGTGGTTGCTGGCATTCCAGGGGGCACTTCATCACACACACCATGCACCACAAGTAACATGGTGACATGTAAGTTTGCCACTGTGATTTGTTCTCATTATGACTTAATAAATTACTCTCTGTCACTTATAAAGGCTTTTTGAACATGCTTAACGTTTTTATGCAGGCTTACATTATTTAACTACATATGATGTATAGTCTACTGTGGTCTTAGTTATATTGCTTTGATATTTTTTCCTGCATTATTGGTTTCTCTTTGATAATATTGAGAATTGTATGGGTTGTATTTTCTTATAGATACTGACAGAGGGATTGTATTATTGGACCCTACAGAAAGAACACAGTCTGTCACAGCTGTAAGTGTTTTGTTGTCAGGTACCTTTAGTTGCTTTTAGATATTTTTTATGTTTATTTTTGCCAGATAATGTATACTTGCATATTTCCACTTAAGGATGAAGATGACGATGAAGAGACCACATCTGCTGTGACAGAAGTGGACAATGCTGGTAGATCCACTGAGGTATGATGCACACCATTATAATGTATGCCCCCTTTTTACATTAGAGTAACAAACTGTCATTGTCCTTTCACAGAACATACCTGGGGATTTGCCCACAGATGAAGGTCCTTCAACCTCAATGCACAATCTAACCAGAGTAAGAATTTGAGTGCAGTTGTCCATATTTTACTTTTATTGTCTGACAGAATCTCATTCATTAAACTTTTTTTGCCTTCCTAGTTGCCAGCAAAGGAGCTGTATAAGGTCCATCTTCAAAAACAAATAAGAAAAAGTGACATGGAGATGGACCTTATACAGCTTCAAATTAAAAAAGCAAAACTTGAAATTGAATTACTGGAGCATCGCCTTAAGGTGAGAACTTCTGATTAATCTGTTGCATGTTAAAAGTGTTGTGTATATAAAGCATTGTAATAAAAAAACAACAAATTTTATTTCAAGCTTGTTTTGCTTCATTTTATTTCATTTTTACTTTCATTGTTTTGCAGGAAATCAAGAAATGAACTGCAGAGCAGACCAGTGCAAACATTTTAATAAAAGTAATTTTGACAAATCCTGTCTCTCAATAGTCTTCTATCTCTGTTGTGTGCAAAACCCTGTTGGGGTTCCTCTGGGCCATCTTCCTCAATCCAAGGAGGGTGGCTCTCTCCTCTTATAGTGGCAATGTTGTGAAGCACAACACAAGCCACTATGATGTCGCATGCCCTCTCTGGACTGACCCGGAGCCCACGCAGACACTGAAACCTAGACTTCAGGATCCCTATGGTCATCTCCACCTTGGCCCGTGTTCGGCTGTGAGCCAGGTTAAAGCGGGTCTGTGGTCCGGGATCAGGTTCAGGGTAGGGTGTCATTAAATAGGGCAGACAAGGGTATCCTCTGTCCCCCAGCAAGTAACCATTGTACTGTCCTGTAATGATTCAAGTGTACAATACAAATATAGTAAAAAAAAAAAAATTATACAGCAAAACATACCCTCCTGAAATGCCTGACATAATGATGACTCGCGTAAAATTCTGGCATCATGCACAGATCCTGGCCATTTTGCCTCCACATTAGTAATGATGTGGGTTGCCTCACATATTACCTATAGTTAGTGGGAAAAAGTAATGAGTTTAATGATTTTAACAAGACAAAAAATTAGGAACACAAAATGAAATTGTTACCTGCACATTGATACTATGAATGGATTTCCTATTAACATAGTCTCCCTCATTTACTGAAGGAGCTTTAATAGGAATGTGTGTGCCATCAATGCACCCAATTACATTTGGAAATCCTGAAATAGAAAGTCATATATGGAAGTTTAAAGTGTGTGTGTGTGTGTGTGTGTGTGTGCAGGATGAATACATGTATAGATATAAATAGTATGACTACATATTTAATATGCGTCATAGATTTTACTACAAAGGACAAACCTGCCACTCTGTGGAATTCCTCTTTAATAACACGCAGAGGTTTATGGCCAGGGAACTGTACAAATGTGTGTAAGAATCGTTTAAGTGCCTGACATACTGTGCGAATGGCTCTACACACAGTTGCCTTTCCCACATGCTCTGCATCGCCCACATTGTACAAAAAATGCCCTGACGCGAAAAACCGAAGTGATATGCACAGAATGTTCTCTGTTCTAAGCGCAGACCCGCGGTTTGTGACATTTGCAATATGTGGTCTCAAGAGATGTGTTAAATAAATTAACGAATCTTTTGAAAATCGATAACGCTCTTTCAAATAATCATTAGGAAATGAAAATACATCAATTCGCGGTCTTATAACTCTCTCCCGGCGAAAAAAACCTCGTATAATTTGTGCCTCCACGTCCACAGGATCGTCATCAAAAGGGCACGCCATACTCAGTAACCTTCTGAAACAAACTAACCCTGGAACATAACCTGCTACCGAGCAGGTTATCTTCAGAGAGTAAGTCCCTATGGTTACATACATACCCAGAAAGTTACCTCCATTTTTGGAACCGAAAGTTGAGGTTATCCACTAACTTACCCTTAAACTTACCCGGGTATGTCACATAACCTGCTTTCTGGAATACCCCCCAGAAGTTTTAAGGTATATGTATGCTTTTAAGTTTTTCTTGCCTCATGCATTCACATTATCTTAACAAGCAAAGCAATTCAAAATTAATTTCATGGTGTGTCTTTGTGAAACTTTGAAGTACCATAGTACTAGTTTTGTGTGTGAATGTCATGGCAATGTAAAACACAATGTAAGACTTAATGTAACGTGTAAATGCATGTAACTAACGTAAATAAAGCAAGCTAGTATGCACAGGCCACAAAATGTTGGTGAAATAACACATAAGTGGACCAGATGGAATAATATGGATTTTTTTCCAGAACACTTCTTGCGCAAAATAAATTTAAACTCTCTCCAGGGCCTTATTATTAGTTTTATGTATTTATTTTCAGATTCACAAATTTTCAAGGACCCATAGGAACCCGTAATTGTAAGGATATACTCGGGAGACAGAAGTAGGTGAATTCAGAACAGTGATTTATTGAGTGATATATGTACAAGTGTGCGGTGAATCAGTGTCCACAAGTGCTCGTTGAATCTCCAGTGAAGATATAGGTACTCTGAGAGTCACATGGATTAGTCATCCAGACAGGTGAGTTCGCTGGGTTCTTGTAACGTCAAGGCCACAGTCACGGATCATTCACTAACGTTCTCTTTCTCCTTAGGTGCCGAAGCCAGTAACAAATCAGGGTAATCATAGGAGATCTCAGCGACCATTTAATCACAGGTAATGAGCTGGTGATCCGCGGTCCTGAGGGCAGCAAAACAAGAAGACAGGTTAAAGTAACACCAAAAGGTGAGTATACGTTAGGCAAGTAGAGCTAAGGAGACAAGAGGGATGAGACTGTTCCTGTTGGAGGCTTGACGGGGATCTGTGGTGCGGGTGAGTGCTCTTATACTGGCGGTGATTGGTCTTGGTAATGCGTGGCAGGTGTGGCTTGTTAATAATCAGGTGACTGAGATCGTTGTTGATTAGCAGAGACCGGGCTTCCCGGATCCCTGACAGTAATAGTTGTATCATAATTTAATGGAATGTAAAATATGTATCAGACACTGTTACAAAAAAAGTTCAGAACAACTTTCACATTAATTCTATTTATTGTACAAAATTAGAGCCTTTATACTTGATTAGTAAAGGTATCATTATGTCTACACATTACTACAGATAGCTATAGGTCTACCTCTAAAGGGACATTTTAAATTTAACATTTAAAGGGACAAAATAATAATAATGATGACTGCTTTTAGTCAAAAACACTATTTCAAGCAATAGCAAATCCCTAATAAGACTAAAGAACCTCGCAAGTATTTTAGTTTTCCTTTGTTTGGCTAAAAACGTTGTCTAAATGGAGACTGCTGCTGTATTATCATATGCAGGATATAATTGGGGTGGTGAAAAAAAGCTAATTTATTGACTGGAAAATGCACAATAACAGAAATCTCATAAAGCCTGGACGCTACACAATTTTTTTTGCTCAGTATGGCACATGCAGATGAGGTCAATGTATTAATAGCAGTGGTATCCCTGCTGTCCCCTTTCCACATAATTACAGGGACAAATACAAAGCTCATTTAGTGGCAACAGTCCTAATGAACCGCAAAGCTTCTTACAAGAATTAAAGGGTTAGTTCGCCCAAAAATGAAAATTATGTCATTAATAACTCACCTTCATGTTGTTCCAAACCAGTAAGACCTCCATTTATCTTCGGAACACAGTTTAAGATATTTTAGATTTAGTCCGAGAGCTCTCAGTCCCTCCATTGAAGCTGTGTGTACGGTATACTGTCCATGTCCAGAAAGGTAAGAAAAAACATCATCAAAGTAGTCCATGTGACATCAGAGGGTCAGTTAGAATTTTTTGAAGCATCGAAAATAAATTTTGGTCCAAAAATATCAAAAACTACGACTTTATTCAGCATTGTCTTCTCTTCCGTGTCTGTTGTAAGAAAGTTCAAAACAAAGCAGTTTGTCATATCCGGTTCGCAAACGAATCATTCGATGTAAACGGATCTTTTTGAACCAGTTCACCAAATCGAACTGAATCGTTTTAAATGGTTCGCGTCTCCAGTACGCATTAATCCACAAATGACTTAAGCTGTTAACTTGTTTAATGTGGCTGACACTCCCTCTGAGTTAAAACAAACCAATATCCCGGAGTAATTGATGTACTCAAACAGTACACTGACTGAACTGATGTGAAGAGAGAGATGAACACCGAGCCGAGCCAAATAATGACTCAAACATGAGTCAAGAACCGGTTGCATCAGTTTTCAGATCACCAGTAGTTGTTTCGGACAGTTCGATTCAATAAAACGGTTGAAGAAAACGGTTCACCGGTTCTTTTGTGCTCGATGTAATGGCGTCATTGGCGATGACTGCAAGCCTTCGGTTTACCTGGGCTTATAACATTAGCACAGAATCAGTTCAGAATCAATCACCAAGAGAATTAGTTCGGTTCAGACGCTATGTGTGTCAGTTTGCTTCACGCTGAAACACACATGCGCAGTATCATCAGCTCCTCAGTTCTCAAATCGGACACGTCTGACAGAAACGGTTCTTGACTCGTGAACAAGTCATTATGTGGCTCGGCTCGGTGTTCATCTTCAGTTCTCTCTTCACAGCAGTTCAGTCAGTGTACTGTTTGAGTAAATGAATTACTCCGGGATATTGGTTTGTTTGAACTCAGAGGAAGTGTCAGTCACATTAAAAAAGTTAACAGCTTAAGTCATTTGCGGATTAATGCGTATTGGAGACGCGAACCGTTTAAAACGATTCAGTTCGATTTGGTGAACTGTTTAAAAGATATCCGGTTACATCGAATGATTCGTTCGCAAACCGGATATGACAAACTGCTTTGTTTTGAACTGTCTTACAACAGACACGGAAGAGAAGACAATTCTGAATAAAGTCGTAGTTTTTGATATTTTTGGACCAAAATGTATTTTCGATGCTTCAAAAAATTCTAACTGACCCTCTGATGTCACATGGACTACTTTGATGATGTTTTTCTTACCTTTCTGGACATGGACAGTCTACTGTACACACAGTTTTAATGGAGGGACTGAGAGCTCTCGGACTAAATCTAAATGGAGGTCTTACGGGTTTGGAAAACATGAGGTTAAGTTATTAATGACATAATTTTGCAAATTGGGCGAACTAACCCTTTAAGAGTGAGACACTTTTTAACCTTGATCTGTCAATTGACAAATTGACCATGAATTCACAACTTTTAATTTTCCCACTAAATATGAAGCATAATTTGAAGACATGGGTGGATAAATGTATTTCAGGTTGCACATAATCTGCAGAAGGATTCATTTTAATGCTTTATTTTGTCAAAAGATTAATGACAGCATGCACATCTCCTGTGTTTTATTTAAAGATAGATCACAATTTAGGCTCATTGGAAAAAAATATGCCTCTGGTTATGAATGTAACTATGAATCTGTGAGACCTAAGGATGACCGTCAACACTCTTCAAAATAAAGAACTTTAATGATGCCATAGAATAACTTTTTATTTTTTTTTGTCTTAATAGTTCCATTAAGAACCTTGAACATCTGAAGAAACTTTCTGGTTCACAAAATGTTCTTTGTGGTGAAAGAAGGTTCTTCAGATTATAAAAAAGTAAGAAAGAGATGGTTCTTTAACTCTTTCCCTGCCAGCATTTTTTAATAAAAAGCAGTCAGCCACCGCCAGCGATTTTGATGATTATCACTAAAATTTGATGGCCTCCAGTAATTTATGCTGTATTAATATTTTAATATGTAATACACCAAAATAAAGATCAGAGCCTCTGCTTTTAAACAAAAAAGTTGTATTCTAGCTTAAAGCCTTCTTTTTTTTATCAACATTTGAATAAGGGTAGGTTTCATAAAAATGTATAGTTTGAGCAAAAAGGTCAAAGGTCAAAAAAGGTAATCAAAAATGACATCTGGATAATATTCAGTAAGATTATAGAAGCATAAATCCAGTAAATCGCTTCCATCAACACCTCCAAAGCTTGCACAGACATATACCAGTTCCTGTATCAACATTTCACTCCTTAACATTATGCAGTTTTAATTTATATGCTGTCTATTGCGGATGATCACATAATTTTTTTATACTTTCAGAAAATGTAAAAAAAAAAAAAAAAAAAAAAAAAAAAAAAAAAATTGGTGCAAGACAGTTCTACAAGAAAGACTCAGGGGGTGAAGATAAAACTTAAAAGTATTTTTTCAGAAAAACCACTACAAAGAACAGTATTATTTGGGGTAGGCCCCATCTGTAGCTTGAATCTGAAGTTTGTAGATTCCAGCTATTCCTGCCGAAGACGAAGGCAGGGTGGAGCCTACCCCTGCATGGAAGGGGCCAACCTATACCTGAAGAGTATTGATAATCCTCTCTGAGGACCAATGAGCCCATGGAGAGTCATGGTTTTGGAGACAGGTGCTACACGAGTAGAAACAGGAGATGGTGGAACGAAATCATCATCTGAGTCTGAGTAATCGCAGACAACGAGAGGTTGCTGGATATTTGGGTTTGAACAGGATGCTCGTAAGAAACAACAGTGGCAGTATCTGCAAACACAATGAAGGGTGAATAGAGGGCTTTTATATACCTCGTGTTGAGTTTCGATTGGCTAGATCTAATTGTAATATGTGACGTGGCATTAAGTCTTCCTAGTAGAACTTGTGCTGACGCTTCCATTTCTGGAAGGCAATTGTACAGAAATACTTTGATGACTTTTTAATAATTTTTGACAAACTTTTCCTCTGTTAAGTGTATGATTAACTGAATAGTTATCAGTTTACAGCCAATAGAAAATATACTGTGTTCATTTGATCGATTGACAAATTACAACATTTTGTTTGTTGTGTTTGGACAAATAGTACATACAAGTTTGTGATTTGTGTAAAACATTTTTTCAGATATTTTAAAGTATTGGTTGGTTGTATTAACTATTGTGAAGAAATGTGAAAGTTTTGTGCACATTGTTTTGAGAGTTATTTGCATGATTTCTAATTTTTATAAAAATTTATTGAAAACATACAATCTGTTTAGGACAATTAGTATTCAGATCTGACATGTCAAATCGATTGAGAAAAACTGTATTAGGAAAGGTGATTTACAAAAATTCATTAAAAAAAAATACTTGCCGCAGACCGTTCCTCACTCTTTGCAAGGACAGTCTGGCGTTTCTGACTCACAGTCTGTAAGTAAATTTTTTTATATTTAAACAATTTGCCACTAATGATTTAAACATGACTTTTGAGCAGTGTGGATTAGCGCTTGTTGTTTGTTGTTTCCCTGAACACAAAGGCTGCAACTGCAACTTCTCTCCGAATGTTATACATTTGTGCTCTTTCAAATATCAATGCAGTGCACCATGAGGACACTTCTACATTTGCAACCTCATTACAACAGGAATGCTAGGCATGTTTTGAAGGTTTGGGGAAGCTAAAAGGCTACCGTCTACAATTACATGTTGAGAGCAGTGATGTTCCTGTTGCACAGGCAATACGCAGGAAATAAGTTGAGGAGAAACTGCAACAGCTCAAACAATTGGATGTCATCGAAAAGGCAGAAGGACCTACTCCATGGGTATCACCTCGTGTGGTAGTGAATAAGAAAGGTGGAGACATCAGGATTTACCCCATCCCCACCACTGATAAAATTTTAGAGGACATGACAGGTGCCGAGTGGCTAAGTTGGACTTGAAATGGGGATATCACCAAATTGAGTTAAAACCTAAATCATGAGTATTGATTACATTTGTCACACACACTGGCCTATGGAGATAAAGAAGACTCACATTCAGAATCACTTCTGCTCCTGAAATGTACCAACACGTAATTTGCCAAGTTTTGTTGGACATTGGCTACGTTTACATGCACAATTTTTGGTTCAATCGGACTGAATTCATTCCAATTGATTAATCTGATTGTAGTGTTTATAAGAACGCTAAATAAAGTGATCGGGTTGATATGCAAGTTTATATGTCCTTTAAAACGGTATTGATTATAATTTTTGGATAAGTTATTTAAAGGACAATTTAAGATGGAGGAAAAATAAGAGGAAAAGAAACAAAAAGGAAAACTGAGTTTCAATTGTTTTAAAGAGTTGGTAATGTTTTTAATTTCTTTTTGATTTTAGGTGTTATAAGTCTAATGTCTGTTTGGCAAAATGTTTATTAAGAGATGTTCACATTTTCAAAATAATAATTGAAATGACAGTATGCTGTTTTGGAAAGTATGCATTCTTATATATTGGTCTGTTTATGATGAGAGATTCATTTTGATGAATAAACATATATTTCTAAGAAAAGGGGGGATGTAGGGTAGTGACCAGTAGGGGGAACTAGAGAAAAGGGAGAGTAAAATTTATGGGTGTGTCGAGAGAGTAAATAAAATAAATATGTTCACAGTTCACACAGTGTGCATCTGCAAATGTTTATATCTGATAAGTAAACATTACACGCATGGAGGAATTTATTCAGAAAATGCATTTCCATCTCCCATTGTTCCCATTAAACCTTTTTTCCAAGTCAAGTCAAAAACAACCTCAAGCTAGTGTAAAAACGTTTTTGCTAATTAAAGGATTTTAATTTTGAAATTTGATGTGTCCATCACTTATTTCTGAAGCAATATTTTTTAAATGCTCATAAAAGAGGGTGATGTAAACTTAGCCAGTGAAAGGCTTATATGGGGATTTAATCCAAATGGGAATAAAGTCCAAAATGAGAGGCAAGTCCCAGTTTGGTGCCTGAAATATGTAGCATGGACATACTCGCTTTATACACCAACACAATAAGCGATGTCCACCCTGCATGTTAAATCAACATAAAACAACAACATAAATATTCCAGGCATGGTCCTCTCTTGACCTTCACTGTCATCACTCCTACTTTTATTCTTCCAGAGTTCTTCCATGGGACTCGAGACTGATGGTTGGCAGAGATTTATATTATTATTATTATTTTCTCCACCAGCCTTGCTCAGTTCCTACAGCTCTCAGGCCCATCCTACTCGTCACACCTGTTCAGGTCTGGAAAAGTCTCGTTCAGTTACGTATGGTAACCCTCATTCCCTGAAGGATGGAATGGAGACGTCACGTTGGTGACCGACGAATTGGGATATTGCTTTCATAGACCAATCTACTTCGAGTGTAAACTTGATGAGCCAATTTACACTGGCATGCAATTATTGCATCCAGTGGCTGCTGATCACAGCGTGAGTATAATAAGGCAACAGGTGCAATGCATACCAGGTTTTCGCTGAGGAGCTGAGCCTGTGACCCGGCGGCTCAGCTGTGGTACAGCAACCATGGCGATGGGACATGACGTTTCCATTCCCTCCTTCAGGGAACGAGGTTTACCATGCGTCACTCTCGATGTCACATCGGTGACCGACGAATTGGGATCTCTACCAAAGCGCAAAGGTTGCTGCCCCTTCCAGTGCCCTCTGCAAGCCACCTGCACCCCTATTTGGTGTAGACCGGGGCTCGGAACAAGTAGTTCCACTCACCATTGTCAAAGCACTACCACACTGAGTGAGATTGGATAACACTGGGAAAACATATCTGTTCCACAGGGAACAGGGACACTGCGGAAGCTCTATCCTTCCCCAAGGAGTTTTCGGAAGCAAATACACATATAGCATCTGTTTAGGTGTATATAGAGAAATTGAGGTGATTGTAATCCTCTTAGAAAGACAGAAGTCTGCCGGGGAAATAACGGCTCTAAGGCTATACCTTGGACTAGACACATATGAGTAACGCTTAGGTCTCAATATGGAACCCATCCTTCCACTCTCACCGATTCATCGTGAAGGCCTGGCCTTGGATGTTCCACTGTGTCTGGCTGCCAAGGGTTATGGAGGATATCAACAGGGTCTACAGTATGGACGATCTGGACCAGTTTAAGCAAGCCGACACGAAGCATCTCAGTGCCACTATCCATTTGAGGTGAGAACACAGGAGGATACAGGCTCTACACGAAGGCTATAGAATCTAGTGATCTTTTTGGGGTAGTCCATCCCGCAGTTCTACAAATATCTGTCAGCTAGGCACCACAAGCCAGTGCCCAGGAGGATGCAACACTTTAGTTGAGTGAGCATCCACAATCCAGTAGGCCATCCTCTGCTTAGAGACAGGATTCAGGCAAAGAGCTGGTCTGAGGTCCTAAAGCATTGTAGCATCTCAATGCTCAAACAGGACAGAGCAAAACCATGGCTGGGTCTGCCTCCTCCTGGGGCAGTGCTTGCTGGTTCACCACTTGGTCTTTGAAATGTGTACTGGGAACTTTGGGTATGTAGCCGGTCCAGGGCCTCAGGATTACCTCAAAGTCAGCCTGCCCAAACTCTAGGCATGAATCGTTGACTGAAAATGAATTCAGGTCCTCTACCCTCTTGATGGAGGCCAGTGCAAGCAGGAGCAGAGTTTTCAATGAAAGAAATTTTAGCTCAACTTAATGCAAAGGCTCGAATGGGTCCTGCTGTAGTGATCTTAGCACTAGAGTCAGGTCCTAAGAGGGTATAGATGGGGGCCGGGAAGAATTTAACCTCCCAGCCCCTCTAAGGAACCTGATGATGAGGTCATGCTTACCTAAAGACTTCCCATTCACGGGTCATGATATACAGCAATAGCAGCAACCTGGACTTTGAGTGTGACCGCAATCGGACATCTCCAGAAGTCTTCTCAGCAAGAAGAACACCACTCGATAAACAGGTTCCAATTCAAGGCGTAAACGTGTCCCGTAGACTGTGCTCTCACCAAAGTGATGGTATTCACTACCTCTTATCCAGGGACCAGATATGGAGTTTCCAAAGGTCTGGACGCGGGTGCCAAACGGTGCCCCATCTTTGAGTCAGTAGATCCTTCCTCAGAGGAATTGGCCAAGGAGGGGCTATCACAAGGAGCACTACTTGCCGGCAGCCATATCACCCTGCAGCCCAAGACCGGTTGCCCACTGAAGCTAAGCAGGGCTGAGCCTGGTCAGTACCTGGATGGGAAATCTCCTGGGAAAATTAGGTTGCTGCTGGAAGAGGTGCTAGTCAGTCCAGCAGGGGGTGCTCTCCCTGTGGTCTGTGTGGGTCCTAGCATCCCAATGTCATGATAGGGACACTATACTGTCAACAAGCACCATCCTTCGGATTAGATAATAAACCAAAGTCCTGACTCTCTGTGGTCAGTAAAAATCCTAGTTTGTCTTTCGGAAAGAGTAGAACTGAAACGTATATTTGCGTAGGCCCCACAGCCAGCTGTGTGCCAGTGTGTCTGTGCCGAGTGTCCCTTCGGTCAGGAAGTAGAACAACTGGCAGTAAGAGGTCTCTGGAGAAGCAAACAGGTCTACCTTGGCAGCTCCGAAATGTCTCCAAATCTGCTGGACCGCCTGGGAATGGAGTCGCCATTCTCCCAGGAGCATTGCTCGTGACAGCTCATCGGCTGTACTGTTGAGCAGGCCCAGAATGTGAACAGCATGAAGTGTCCTCAGAACCTTCTGACTCCAAAGGAGGAGGTGGCAGGCGAGTTGCGACATGAGACAGGAACGCAGACCACCTTGTTTTTGATGTACGCAATGGTCGCTGTGTTATCTATTCAGACCAGCATGTGCTTGCTTCGTAAGCAACCTTTGAGACGTTTCAAGGCAAGGCGCACTGCTAACAACTTTAGGCAATTGATGTGCCAATGCAGCTGCGGGCCTGTCCAAACCCCTGAGACTGCATGCCTGTTGTACATGGCCCCCCAGTCGGTAGTGGAGGCATCTGTGTAAACCACAGTATACCTGGAGTACGATTCTAGGGCACCCCTGCCCGAAAGAAATTCAAGATCTGACCAGTGGACAGGGACCCACCTCAGGCAGCTTGTGAGTGGGCCGGAGAGGAGTGTGAGTGTGGGGTGCAAGACTCACCTGGTTTCACAGGTTGGCAGAGGGTGCATGAGTAGGGCCTTTGTTGATGCTCTCGGACCACCTGCTGTGCCTTCGCCATCCCTCCCTCTATGGGTCACCCATCCTGGGCCTGGGTCCAGGACAGCTGGGGCATATAACTGGAAATTTAGTGTCCCCAAATAAGCAAGCCAGAGGTGACAGTGGCAAGTGGCCAAAACTCCACTGGCGACAGAATGGAGAAAAAACCTTGGGAGAAACTAGGCTCAGTCTCTCCTGTGGCCAGACAAATCAAGCAGTTCAATTGTTCAATTCTAGGCTGCAGCAAAGTCAGATTGTGCAGAGGAATCATATTTTTCCTGTTGTCTTGTCCCAGTGGCCGTTTAGGAAACAGTGTCTCTGGGGCTCTAGTTGTTTAATAGGGAGCCAGTGCAGTGTTGACATAACCGGGCTAATATGGTCATACTTCCTGGTGTCACAAAACACACAGGGAGAAGCACAGGTAAGTTAATTTGGATACTTTTATTCATACAGCAGAAGCAAACTGAGGCAGGTACATTCAGACTGGACCGAGACCAGGACAACTAGAGCCCCAGATACAGATCCCCTGTAAAGACCTTGTCTCAGAGGACCACCAGGACAAGACCACAGGAAACAGATGATTCTTCTGCACAATCTGACTTTGCTGCAGCCTGGAATTGAACTACTGGTTTTGTCTGGTCAGAGGAGAACTGGCCCCCCAACTGAGCCTGGTTTCTCCCAAGGTTTTTTTCTCCATTCTGTCACTGATGGAGTTTCGGTTCCTTGCCGCTGTCGCCTCTGGCTTGCTTAGTTGGGGTCACTTCATCTACAGCAATATCGTTGACTTGATTGCAAATAAATGCACAGACACTATTAACTGAACAGAGATGACATCACTGAATTCAATGATGAACTGCCTTTAATTTAGGGAATTTCAAGCAGCAACTCAGGTAGGTGTCCAGATTTCATAAAAAGTTTCAAATGACTCAAATCATGATAACTGGTTTCCTTTTCCCTTGCAGGTATAAGGATATGAAGACAGATGAACTGCTGAAGGCAGAAGAGCAGGTAGGGGAATCCAGGTAAGTACTTCAGATGAGTAGACAGGTTGATGTTCACCAAAACTCCAAAAGACATAAAACTTCACCATACATACAAAATGTATCCTTCATTTGGCATGTAGGTAGACTGGAGAAATGAACAAATGCAAGGTTGGTGAACTGGAGAAACTGCAATGAGACAAGACAATTGTGATGTGACTGGTTTATATAGCATGAGGAAATGAGGTGATCAGTAACAGGTGTGCTGATTAAGGACAGGGTGCAGGTGTGAACCAGACAGGCTGCTGGGAAATGTAGTTCTGGGCTGGTGACTGAGCTGGTGAGAAGGCTGATGACTGAGAATGTGACAGTACCCCCCCCCCCTCCTAAGGCGTGTCCTCAAACCGTATTGGGGCCTTGGTGGAGGAAGGGGGAGCCATGGTGGAGCAGACAGAGGGAGCAACCATGGCAGAGACAAGGGCAGCTAAGGTGGAGCTGACAACTACCAGAATACAGGAGAGGGAAATCTTCATGGAGGAGTAGAGGAGTCGTGGTTATGGATTTGAACTCCACTGAAGGAGAAATGGCTCTCCTGGCCATGACAAGGGAAATTGACAGAATGGCACTCCTGATCAAGATGAAGGAACTGGATCCACTGAGAATGGCACTCCTTGCCAAAACTGGGGAACTGGAATCACTTGAGCAGGCAACGGCATTCCTGGCCATGATAAGGGAGCAGGATTTCCTAGGATAGGGAATGGCTCTCCTGGCCAAAACTAGAGAACTGGATTCTCTGGGACTGGGAGTGGCACTCCTGGCTGTAATGTGGGTACTTATCCCACCTGAAGACAAAGCAGTTCTCTTGGCTGTGATGAGGGAACTAGATGTATTAGGAGAGGGGTTTAAAATAGGTCCTCCACTCAGGCTACTCACTGCACAATGTCTGGGACTCAGGTCATAGGCTGGAGCCTTCACTGGACTCTGGTCTGGGGCAAGAGCCAGCATTACACCTTGGTCAGGGGCTGAAGTCAATGCCAGACTGTGGTTGAGAGATTAAATGTGTCCTGGACACTGGTCAATGGCTGGGGCCTATACTGGACCTTGGTCAGAGGCTGAAGCCTACTATGGGCCAAACTCTGCAAAAGAAGCCCTCTCTGGGCCTGATTGAGGATCAGGAGCCCTCTCTGGGCGGAACTGGGTATCAGGAGCCCTCCTTGGGCTTAACTTAGGATTGAGAGCCCATCCTGGGCTTAACTCAGAAACAGGAGCCCATCCTGGGCTGAACTTGGTAACAGGAGCTCATTTGGGGCTTAACTGGGTATCGAGAGCACTGCTTGGGCTTGACTGGGGATTCGGAGTCCTTCCTAGGCTTTGCTCTGGGGCTGGGCCGACACTGGAGCAAACTCTGGGGCGTGGGTTGACACCCTTCTCGTCACCCCTAGTTTCCTCTTCTGGATCAGAGGGAAAAGGCGTGGTTTGGACACTGGAGCAAAATCTGGGGTCTCGGCCAACACTGGAGCAGGCTCTGGAAGGTGCTAATGAGGAGCGGGCACTGGAGGGAACTCTGGAAGGCATTTTTGAGAAGCGGGCACTGGAGGGCACTCTGGGGCTGGAGATAAAACTGGAGCGAGCTCTTTTCTGGATCCTGGGACTGAAACAAACTAGATTGGACTGGACACTGAGAAAGGCTCTGGGATGGAGTCATTTTGAATACAGGCCTTAAAAGGTTGTACTTTTGGAACAACAGTCATAATGTGTGATGCTTGATGACTCACGATCAGCTGCCATGATTAGTGATGACTGTGGCAAAGGACCGGATGGAGTGGATCGACTCAGCTATAGGGCATAATACATGCACTCTATGAGTGGGCCCTTGAGAAGATTATTGGGCCTTCTGGAGGACAACAGATAATCTAAACCACCTAGAAACAAAGCTATTAGCTCTGAATCCGCCAGTGAGGAATTTTTGGCTATGATCCGTGATCATATTATTTACAAAAAGTGTTTTCATAGTAGGGGACCAGATATTAAATAAGCCAAGCTTTATCATTGGTTTATCTGTTTTACATCTGTTTTTTATTTGTTGAACATCAATTAAATTGTTACTCAAATTGGTTTGGACATTTATTGTATTTTCTAGTTTGGGGAACAGACACAATATTGAGAAATGTAAATCAGTCTCCAGCATTTATCTACACCATTACTATTTTTGTGTGAACCCATGGTAACTGTAAGTTACTGTGCACAAAACCCATGGGCCTGACACCACTTTCTCCCATATTACCTCAGAACGTTGGGAGGAACAATCGATTGGTAGCCCCTGACCCCTTAGCAGGACCTTCTACTGATCTCTCCCTCAGTGTAAAAGACATAACTCTGTCCAGTGCATCTTGCGAGCCTGGATAAGAGACTTGACGAGACATTACTGCCAAATTTATTAATTAATTCCTTAGGGCATCCGACAAAGTAATCTATGCCAGTCTTATTTGGTTGCAACTTAAGACACTTGATGACATGATCTCACCAACATCACTTATCAGTTGTGTGTGAGCTTTCAAAGCTAAATCGATTAGAGTTTTGGAATCTTGCTCTTCTGCACTCATTGTTTTTCACAAGGCCACAGGGAGGATAGCCAAAGTATTGCTTATATAAGCCAAACATAAGCAGCATTAAAATAGCATATTCTACTGGTGGCATGTCCCCTAGTCCAGTTTCTACCAGGTAACAGATAGCTAACCATCTACAGCTTGCGATACATTACACTGAGGCTTTTGAAATGTTTCTTCCATTCTGTCCTCAGCATTGAAATATAATCATCAGTTACCAGGATTGAATGTTAGGAATTAGAAATGCCTCTGAGATTTGCCTTCATTGAAACCTTCCAAAGGAAACGGGGCACAGGGGCTACAAACTGCAATAAATAATTTATTAAGAAGAGCATTTGCAGAAACTCCGCAACTACTGCTGAAAACAGAAATTACCAACAACACTGTATAACTAGTATGCTAGAAACTATATTTGTTAATAAAGATATATATTTGTTAATAAAGAAAGCATACTTGGTTACTAATGTAACCTCGGTTCTCTGTGATTATAATGCACTGACGCTTTTCTGACATCATTTGTTGTGTGCGTGCTTTGTCGCGGAAGCATACAAAAGCGGAGGGAGGCGAGACACAAGCAAGTAATTAAAATGCTCCTACTACTTTAAAAAAGCTGACATCTGGGCACATTTTGGCTTTTATTCACAACCTGATAAGCACGACCTGGAGAAGACACATGCTATGTGAAAATCATGTCATGCACAAACAAAATATGCAGATGGTAATACTCATAGATAAGTATAGATGCCCTGTTCGACATCTCCATATACGTTGACGCGTCTGCTAATTTGGAACCATCAACTTGATGTCATTCACCATAATAATCAATGAACATTGAAAGATATACATGCATATAACTTGCTGTTGTAGATGCACACAGTCAACTTGTGCCCACAGTTCAATACATACCTCGGTTTTTTTACCACGATTTTCGGTTCGGTTCTGATGGCTTGACACAAAAGAGTGTTTTTTGTTATTCTATGCTTAGGCAATAGAAATCAGTAAGAAGTTGAGAAAAAAGAAAAAAAAATATTTATTGCAATACTCCTTTATTTTACTTAAAAGCAAGGAAAGGGCACTAGTTCCTAGTGTATTGTATAATATAAAATATTTTTTTTATTTTAAAATTAACACTGACATCTCACAGCTGCTGGTAGCCCATGTACAAACTGGGGAACACATAAATTCCTATATTTTGAAAATAAACATACATGTGAAGTTAGTAAACATAAATTGACCATTTCAAATAAACATACTTGTACTTCATCAAACTTAACATGTCCCAATCCGACATGTAGGGAACAGTTACAGTTAGGTAACTTACAGGTGCCCGTGAGGTCCAACCATCGTTGGTCAGAGCGAGGCTCTGTGCTTTAGCCAATTCGTACACAACACTGTTGCATATCTTTTCATAGAAGTCGGGATTTATCTTGGTGCTGAAAAAAGTCAGAGACGGTAGTCTGTAACGTGGATCGAGTGTTTTTATAAGATGACAAAAGCACCGAAATCACCGAAAACGACTGCAAATCATTGGCAATGAACACCCCCATTGCCTTTGTTATTTTTATGTGTCTCTCTGAACCAGTTGGGTATGTTTGCTGGAAGGATTCAGCGAGGGACTGTTGTTTTTTGGAGGACTTTATTACCTGCTCTGATATTCTGCCGTCAGACAGTGATATTGCTGGGTGATGGTGCCACAGATTTGCAGTCATGTTGGAAGTGTTTCCATTTGAGTAGGCTACACATGTAACACAATGCTTGCAGAAAGTAATTTTTTTGTTTACCATTTTTTTCTTCCTCTGCATTATACACAGCGGCAAAACCGAAATGTCTCCACACCACAGATTTGAAAGATGCTGAAGCTTCCTTGTACTTTAACCTCACATCATCACCGCTCGCCATGTTAAAGTCTGGAATGATGGTTCAGCGCCCCCTAACTTTTGAGCATAGTGACTGAATATTTACTTGTGGGGAGGGATTTCCTCATCTCAGTATATATATGGTAATACCACTAACTAGAGAAATCACATCAGCCATTTTCACCCTGAGCTGTTAATGCCTGTCAGTGCCAAGGTGGACCCAGCTCAGAGAAAAATTATACATTCAAGAAGCATGTTTTCTTTGAACAGATAAAACTAAAAGTTCAGTTCATAAACCTGACTGCTTGTATTTATTCACAAAATTGTAGGCTATACATGTGAAGTACAATTGAAAATTGAGAATGCAGTGCAACGACAATGCATCATGATGCATCAAAATATCAGATTTTGATTTGCTCAGGGAGATCAGGGCGATAAGGGCAAAAGAGCATACAAAGAATATTGCACCTGAAAGAACCATTTACTGGATCATCAAGAACTTTGTAGCTGAGGGGCTAAGGACTGTAAGGTGCTAGCTGTGGCTAATGAGTTGAAGCTGGGCCGGGTGTGTCGGTAAGAACACCAAAGTCGGAGAAGGAATCCAGTTCAACAGATTTATTTATACAAGCGTATGAAGAGGGGGAGCTAGATCTTGATTAGCTGTATTAAACAGTGCTCTCTGTGTACAGATCAAAGATGAGCATGAATATAAAGTGATATTGTCTTTGCTTTATGTCCTGAGGAGTGTCAGCATATGAGTGTGTGATCTGTAACAAACAAATAAAAGATATGCTCTAACAAACAATGCTTCTTTCTTATCTTAATCACACTCATAACAACATAAATTACATTAAAACTACTGGCTTCCCCAAACATCAGCACAATGTTGCCATCAGTGATGCGCGGGTTGATCCGAAATGAGCCCGCGGTTACGAGTCATCCAAAAATATTTTTAATGATATTCGGGTCGTGGTCGGTCGGGTCGTTTCAAATACATTTGTAATTTATATAGTACTAGACACAATTGAGAAATACATAGGCCTACACTTTATTGGCTGAATAACTGGCGCGAATAGAGTGACCACCTGTCCCGCTTTGTTGTACAGCAATTTTACCCTTTGTCCCGCCTCATTCAAATTGAGCTGTCCCGCTTTTTCATTCGACCCTGCCTAATAAATAGGCAGATACGTCCATAGGCATACTGTTAACTAGGTCCAATAGTTCAGAGGAGAGCAATAAAAGCGTTAGTCGATAGGCTGACTCGTACGTCAATCAAACTGTGGACTGGTGCACGAACGCCTCCTCAAGAATCTCAAATTGGAGAGCGCGCGCGCTGTACGGTCAGGTTAAGCAGCCATAGACAGTGTGGCCACGAAAAAAAAAAAGATGCACTTTTAATAGCGAATGGACCGCCTACTCTTGGTTAAGACCTGTAGATGGCAAAGCAGAGAGAGCTTTTTGCATTTTATGCAAAAGCAGTTTTTCAGTGGGACATGGTGGAGAATACGACGTGAAGCGACATGGTGTATGTGAGTATCACAGAAAAAAAGCACATCATCAAGGAACATACAAATCAGTGCAATCGTTTTCCAATAAACCAAAAGACCCACAGGCTGACAAAGTTTGGGCAGCAGAAGTGATGAGCATTTATCATGCTGTACATCACACACATTCATATCGGTCGACTGCAGTAACAAGTTAGTCCCAGTAATTTTTCCAGATTCTGAAATAGCTAAGAAAAAAGCTGTAGAAACTTTGGGTGATATTTTTGGACAGGTAGTGTCTTAATCTTTTACTCGGTGGGTTTAAAAAGAAATATAGGTAATATATTACAGAAAACTTGAAATGTCTACTTTTAAACGAACATATTCAAACCAAAATAAATAGGCTACTCTCTGATTATGTAATCCATATGAAATGTGCATTACTCTCTGGCATTCATGGCGAGTCCGCAGCGACAACTTCATCTTTGCAGCGACACAGAAAACACCAGTTTATTACTAAACAATTAAATGAGTCCTTGCTAATTTAAACACATTCATAATCATTACTTTAACCGGTTCTTTGTGGCAAGCCTTATGTGTGCGGTCATAAAGCTTATTATGTTGTAGGCTGTAGTCTATTTAAGTAATTAACATAAAGGGGCGACGCATGTACTACTTTTAAAAAATGCGGGTCAGGAAGCGGGTCGGGTACAATATTTTCTTTTTCTTATTTTGCGATCCGAGTTGTGGGTGGGTTAGTTGAAAACATCGGTCGGGTGCGGGTTGTTTATACATTGACCAGCACATCACTGGTTGCCATTGATTCACATGAAACATAATTCACAGCTTACATGTATAATAATTATACATAATTACACAATTACACCGTACTGGATGAAACTCAAATACTACTATAGTTCACATTATCATCCATATTGTGTCATAACCCTTTCCACATCGCTATCTAAGCAAACAACAATCAACTAAGCCCGAGTAACAGTGAAATTTGTAGGACTCACTTTCTCTCTGGACGCACACAACTTTAAACACTCATAAGAACATAACGAAGATCAAAACTGCATTTAGTCAGGGAATTTCACGGCTTGTTCTCTCTGAAGATGACGCTGATACAAGATTGGATTGCAGTGCGCGCGCGCGCGCTCTGAAGCACCCCACCCTATTAGCTGCGCTCTGTCAAAATAAGAGTCGCTGCAACCAGGAGGAGAGCGCTCTTATCCATCCGCGTCGTAAATCAGTGTCATTAGTGAGACTTTCACATAGCTGCCCCCAAATTGCATGCAATTTGCTCCTGAGAAAGGCTCACTGCTCAGCCACTTCCATAGGCACTACGACGGAATCCATTATTAGTCTGGGATAGCTGGAAGGGCAATGAGACGGGCAACTGGTCTGGTGTAGACTTTGTCCTTGATTCGGACATCTGCTGACCTTACACGACCATCAATGCTCTGATGTACCTTAGTCACTCTGCCGACTTGCCAAAGAGCCCTGGGAAGCTGTGGGTCCATCATCAGAACAACAGAGTTGACGGCAAGATACATTGGTGGTATGCCACTTCTGTCGAGACTGCAGGGTAGGCAGGTAGTACCTGATAAACCTAGACCAGAAGTGGTCTGCCAAGACCTGACAGTGCCCCCATCTTCTCCTGCTCAAGCCTTCACTCTTGTTGTATACCACCTGGGGCAAAGCACCATCCAGCCGCCCCATCAAGAGGATGTTCGGAGTGATTGCATCCAGATCTGCTATATTGGCTGAGGTATATCCCAGTGGCTTTGTGATCAGTATCGCCTCAACTTCCAACAAGACGGTACGGAGTACTTCATCAGAGACCGGCTGAGCTCCTATAACTGTATACAAAGCAGATTTGACCGATCTCATCTCTCGCTCCCATGCCCCACCGAAATGGGGTGCTGCCGGGGGGTTGAAGTGGAAAGCAATCTTCTGCTTCGCTAGAAGTGTTGAAGCTCTGAGGATAGACCGTCAAATGTAATAATAATAATAATAATAATAAGGAATCCAGATCCCGAAAGTGCGACGCTAGGGCTGTCGCAGTTAAGAAATTTCCCCTGCGGTTATTATGGGTGGCTCAATAGCGCGATATGCGGTATTACCGCCGTTGTTTTTTTTTTTTTTTTTACATACCTAATTTATCCTGATTTTGCTGCATACAAAGCTCTATCGTTGAGTTATGTAGCATATATTGTTGCTTTTTTTAACTGACAGAGACGTTTTAAAACATTTTTATTTATTGTTAAATGCTAAACAGCAACAAGAACATGCGTTTTCCAATATTTTTTTTTTTTTTTTTTAAGAAATCAAGTTCTAACATGTATTACATGTATGTGCGCGCGACTTTGGACAGCAGCAGAAATCTAGACTGATTATCGCGTCACCACCGGCCCACCAGGACAGTGGATTCGCGCTGGAGTCGATGCACTCCTCATGCAGATAGCGTGAGAGCTCGTTATCTGCTCACGCTCTCTTGGGTATGGGCACTGACGCGGAGGTTGTCCGTGACTTCAGCAGGTATGCCTGTTACTTTCACTGCTGTATTTTACAGATTACGCAAAGGCTTCAGCTACTCCTAACTGTCAGCCGGTCTCAGCTGTTCTTTTTGATGTTGCTGCGCGATCTGATGCTTGAGGGGGCAGCTGCGCTGGACGACAGGGGACACTCTAAAACGCTTAACATGGCTTAATGTACTAAGACAGTGATATTAACAGACCAAACTCACTAAAAATCATACTAATAAAGTATACTATCTATAAAAAATCAGATGAGCCCTGAATATGAATGCAACTCGTTTAATAACACGTTAAGCCTTTTCCTCCCATAAAAAAACCGTTATAAGAAAACGCTTAATGTGGCTTAATGTACTAAGACAGTGATTTTTAAAAACCAAACTCACTAAACATTATACTAATAAAGTAGTATACAATGTACAAAAAACAAAACAAAAAAACAGATGATCCCTGAATATGAATGCAAGTCGTTTAATAACACGTTAAGCCTTATGATGATTTTCTATGAGAGGAAAAGGCTTAACGTGTTATTAAACGCGTTGAATTCATATTCAGGGATCATCTGATTTTTTGTAGATAATATACTTTATTAATATGATGTTTAGTGAGTTTGGTCTGTTAATATCACTGTATTGGTACATTAAACCACATTAAGCGTTTTTCCCGTTAAGCGTTTTAGAATGTCCCGATGACCTCAAATTAGATGTATTGCAGTGTCACAGGAACCTTTTTTGAAGCACATTTTGCATATCGGCTCATCTATATTCGCTGGCTCGTCCTTTTCATTGGGTTGAAAGCCAAAATGTTCCCAAACTGGCAACGTGACATTAGGTTTTGGGACGAGATCGAGCGCCTCCCATCGTTTCAGCCGGCCTATTCAAAACTAACGCAGCACCATAAAGCTACAACGGCTCGCGAGAAAATTACAGTCGTGACCATATTGTATCATTAATATAATTTATTTAACATTGAATGCACAGTGACAAATTGAAAAAAAAAACAATAAGGCCACAACCTCATAAAAAAAAAAAAAAAAAAAAAAAACCTGAACACTGCGGTTGCCGAGGTTTCTGCGGTTGCTATCTTTCCTCTGCGGTTTGCTTGTCAATAGCGCGGTATTACAATTTTGCGGTTATCGCGACAGTCCTATGCGATGCATTTCTGCATATACCCGTTCAGGTCCAGGGTGACAGAGACGATTGTCATAGTCCTGTATAAGGAGCTTGGTGGCTGGATGACTGGGATCCAAGACGATCGGGTGTTTAAAAGCAGAATCGAGCACTTCAGACCGCCGCAATCTACCACCAACACGTATGATCGCATCCTTAGGGTCTAACTCTGGGGACAAGGTAAGTAGGCGACTACTGTTTGGTACTGACCTTCTTGAGGTCGTGTAGTTCTAGTTCTGCTGGGAAGCAGTCTTGCTGGATTCTCTTGTAGATGATCATTTCTGCTTGATGATAATCTAAAGCAGTAACAGCGCTACCCTGTCCCGCCGCCCCTTAAGGAGGAAAGGGGGCCCTTGGCTCCAGCGATTAGGCACGGCGAGCTCCCCAAGAGTCTTATCCCACTTGACATCATCGGCTGGATTCAGTGAGGAGTCTACGCCAGGCACTGGGTTCTGTGAGCTCCTGAATTTCAGCTACACGGGTGCCCACAAATACTTTGAAACGGTACGACTCCGACTGCAGCCAGGTAAGCACCGTAGTTGAATCACTCCAAAGTATGATCTTATCAATCTTCAAGGTCAGCTCCCCTTCCAACATTTTTGCCAGTTGGGCTGCTGTTAGGGCACCGCAGAGCTCTAGACGTGGAATGGAGTGTCGTCACCGGGAGCGACTCTTGATCTCGCTGCCAGGAAGGACAGGTAGACTTGGCCTTGGGCATCCTTGGTCCGCAGGTAAGAAACAGAGCCATAGGCTTTCTCTGACACGTCACTGAATATGTGGATCTGTCTAGAAGCAACTGTTTGACTCACGTGAGCTGGAACATAGGATCGAGGCAAGGTTATGCGAGGCAACAGATGGAGTTCGTCTTCCCAGCTAACTGGAGCTCCTGAGGGAGGAGGGGATCATCCCAGTGACGGTGCTTATCCCACATGGTTTGGACAAGCAACTTGGCGCAGGTTGTGTAGGGTAATATGAAACCCAGAGGGTCATATTGCCGAGCTAGAACTTTATACACATTGCGCATAGTCAGTATGCCATAGTCAAGTGGGCGGCTCTTATACCCCAATGTGTCTGATTCCCAATGCCAACTAAGTCCAAGTGTTGATTCGGACAGACCTGTGTCATCATGTGAGAGCCAGTGCTCCATACTGTCCGACTTTGCTTCCTTTGGCAGATGTCCGATGGCACTTGGGATGTTACATGCCCACTGATGCATCTCAAATCCACCCGATGACAGAGTCTCCCTGAGTTTGTCGACCAATCCTCTGGCTTCAGCTGCAGTTTGCACGCTCTGAAGGCAATTATCAACATAGAAACAGCGCTCTACAGAGTCTCTGACACCATCCCCTGGAACACTGTGATCTCTAGCATAACGTTGAAGAGCAAAGGTGGCACAACAAGGTGAGCAGGTGGTGCCAACAGGCAAAACTTGCCATTCGAAGGTATCAGGGGGATCCTCTCGCTTCATATGTCTCCACACAAACCTGAGAAGTGGCCGGTCTTCTGGCAGAAGCTGGACTTGGTGGAACATACTCCTGATATCTCCACTAACTGCTACTGCTTGTTGCCTAAAGCGCAGCAGGACCCTAAGAAGAGATGCACCCAAGGTCGGTCCTGGAAGAAGGGCATCATTCAGATTCAGTCCACGAAACTGGTAGGAACAGTTGAAAACAAGCCGATTCTTCCAATTAAGGCTTACTAGGTGATGAGGTATGTACCATGATCCACCAGTCATTGAGATCTCATCTGGGCCCAACTTCTTGAAAGCTCCTGATTGTACCAGCTGATTGATTGCCTCACAGTAAGCTTTGGCACGTTGAGGGTCCTTAGCCAATCTTTTCTCTGTACTCCTCAAGCTCGGTAGAACTGCCTCTTTGGATGCACAGAACTGGGGCATGTCTTGTTTCCGTAGCAACGGAGTAGCATACCGAAAGATTCCAGCAACTTCAGCCCTCCTTGTCTTTGCCTCCAGGTGCTCTATGGCCTCCTTGTCTTGCTTCGATCTCACTGCCATCTTGTCCCTCTGAAAAGGCAGCACATCCATCTGCCAGAGTTTCTCAACATTCCTCATCAACTCTGTTGTCTGCGGTGAAATACTGGTAAGGAGGCACTGTTGTGCGCATGCTATCCACTGGATGAGGTGAGTCGGCCCCTGAAGAGTCCAACCCAGTCTTGTACGGATAGCTGCCGGTCCTCCTGGAGGGCCTAACCTCACTGGCTCGACTGGAGTGAGCAGATGGGGGTGATCCGCTCCTATCAATACAAGTGGCTTGACATGCTCGATTGGTTCAATAGGGAGGTCTGCCAGATGCTTATATTTCCTCTTCAACATGGAGATGGGATATGAGTGATTCGCCAGACTGAGGCGCTGTGAAGTGAACGCCTCTGCCACCTGAAAGCTTCTTCTTGGATGTGCAAGGGGTGATATGTAGAATGAAATGGATGATCCCTTCAAGGTTTGGACATCCTGTCGTATTGTGCGAAGGACAAGATCCTCTGGTCTACCTTGCAAACCAAGTCGGTCAACAGCTTCTGGAAGGAGCATCGTGCGTTCCGATCCATCATCCAAAACCGCGTAGGTGTCAAGAGTACAATCCTTGTTCCGAAGAAGCACTCTCACAACATTTAATAGGACACGAGTGGAAGTTGATGGCCGATCCAGGTAAAGAACATCGGTACCGTTATTCACTAGACAACTCTCTACTTTGGGTGGCTCTGCAATGGGATGGGTGTTCACACTGTGGAGAACTCTCAAGTGCTTCCCTTGGCACAGGTCACAGAGTCTTTTGAGGTCACACTGTGCAGTTTGGTGGGACCTTCCACATCTCCAGCATCTTTTATTCACCTTGATCCACTCTATGACTTCCTCCATTGTGAACTTCTGAATGGCTGGGCACTTATTCAGAAAATGTTCTGAACTCTCACAATATGGGCAGTACGGCTTTATCTTGCCTTTCCTTTTGAAATCTGAGGAACTCTGACCATCTTGCTTTGTGGCCTTACTACCTCCAGGGCTCTCTGCCCCATGTAGCACGGTAGCTGCTGATCTATTGTGTCGCGTCTCAGCTTTGTAGCTCAGTGACCCTTGGACTCGGGTGTCAGATGGGGTGTCATAACTTTGACAGCACGACTCATACTGGAGCCACTCTGCTAAATCAAGCAGGGTATGAGTAGAGCCAGGTCGATGGTGTTAGCAGCGGTCAAATTACTCCACATATTGTTAATTATGATTTTTTTTCCATCGATACTGAAACACGTGTGAACGACAAAGACTATTTTTCTTCATGAATAATAGTAAAGCTTCAAATGGGCAACATCACGAATATGGAAACGGATTTCTCCCGAGTGAGAGAGCCCAACCATAACTTATGCTTAGCTTTAAATTATTATTATTATTTGTTTGTTTATAGCTAAGCCTATATTATTATATACTACAATTATATTTATCCATTAGAATTCTATATTTGTAATTCTTGTTTTGTTCTGATATATTTGTTAAATTTAAAGGATTTTGTTGTAAAGGGAAAGGAACTTAATATATCCTGTTTGTACATTATAACATTATTAGTCCAGCCGTTATTATTTCTAAATGTAATAAAATGCAATTTATACATGAATTATATAATATCCCAAAAACAAAATGCAGCAAAAAATTGTTAGCGTGTTTAAAATAAATAAATAAAGAAAACATGCAGCAAATGAAAAAAGGCGATTAATCCTTTAAAATGTGTTAATCTGGGTTAACAGTAATTAAAATTATTATATACTTCAGAGCAGAGCCTGCATGGGCCTAATCTAGGATATCCAGTGTTTTTATTTTTATTTTTATTTTTTCTGTTTGTCACAGACTCTGCTGCCGAGTGAGAGAGATGTTTCACCCGACGAAATAAAGACAGCACAAGCACAGCACATCCGCTGAAAGAAACGTGCAGCAATGCTCCTTGCTCGGCTCGCCAAGCTTTACTTTTGTAGGTCGCATGGCAGTAAATAATACGATGATATGATCATGCAGTCAATACATATATTTAATAAAAACATTAAAAACAAGCAGGGCTGTAACATTACCCCATAAAAAAACACACGCCAGGTCTACACCGGACACAAGTGGCGTGATCTGACAAAAGACAACAGAACCCAGTGATGGATACACTGGACACGATCCCCATCAGTGAACTGATGCTCGTTCTGTTTATGACGAACTGTACTGACACTGTGTTCAGATGATTTGACACTGTAGTGTGATGTCATCAAGTTTAGACACACTTTTCGCACGACAACTCTCGCGTCCAGTGTAGACACAGACAGTGACTGCTCTATTTACAAATAAGTTATAAAAGAACAAAAAAAAATCCTAAACCAGCGGCATAACGAGATGGAAATATAGACTAGAAAATATATTTACACTTGCTCTGTCCTCCGTCCATGACACTGACTCACTGCGGAGCTGCCAGTTTGAATCTGAACGCCGAGTGGATGGTTAGATGCATGATGGGTTAGTATTAAAAAAAAGAATAATAATAATAATAATAAAATAAAATAAAGGTCTTTCCAGCATTAAGGTAATAACATTACAGTTTTTTATCATCTTGTCTCAGTTATAAGTTTATAACTATATTAAAACTTGTTTTGAAAAATGTCTTTGTCATTTGAATATTGATTTTAAAATAGATTTAAATCATATTTTTTTTTAGACCATATGCTATCGCCCAGCACTAAAAGCAAGTTAAGAAGGCTCCCCTTAAAATCACTTATGTTGTCAGTTAATGAAGCTCTTTTTTACATCGTGTGCATTTTGTTGTTTATAATAAGAGAACTTGAGTTTAATCCTGAGGACGGTTTATTAATCCGTCCATTCTTTAGAGTTTCAAAGATTTAGCTTAATCATGCAGGTTTAATTTATTTGTTTCTTGTTTTAGGCTAATTAATAAATTATACAGTGCTTCACGTTTAAATATGCAACAATTTCTTAATCAGTTTACAGACAAATGTCTTTTTCCCAATAAGTTATCTGTCAAAATAAAGGACAGGTAACAAATAACAAAAATGCATGTTGTTTTATTAAAAAAATTTTTTAAATATAATTTAAAATATAGGAATAATATATGAAAATATTTGCGAAAATGTGCTGTGATGCGCTTGTTTGATAACTTGTGGTTAATGTGCCATTTAGCGGTCAAAAGCTGCGAATGCACTTTACACCGCTGCGGCGGCGGTAAAAAGGGCCTTTTGAATGTCTACCTACTGTATAAAGCGTGAAGAGTAGCGGCCCTAGTACTGAGCCTTGAGGTACTCCATACTGCACTGCATGATCGATATGATACCTCTTCATTCACTGCTACGAATTGATGGCAGTCATATAAGTATGATTTAAACCATGCTAATGCACTTCCATTAATGCCAACTAAGTGTTCAAGTCTATGCAAAAGAATGTTGTGGTCAATTGTGTCAAATGCAGCACTAAGATCCAATAGAACTAATAGAGAAATACAACCACGATCAGATAATAAGAGCAGGTCATTTGTAACTCTAAGGAGAGCAGTCTCAGTACTGGAAATCCTCACAGATGCCATTTTTCTCTAAGAAGGAATATAATTGTTAGGATACTACCTTTTCTAGTATCTTGGACAGAAAAGGGAGATTCGAGATCGGTCTATAATTAACTAGTTCTTTGGGGAGCATTAGAGCATAGAAACATGTGGAAAAATAATCTATAAATACTAAAGCAGCAAACTTTGCAAAACATAAAATTTATGTCACTGCCAAAACGTTTGGCCACAACTGTACTCCTCTGAGGGGACATTGCTCCGGGACAGCCTGTCTGCTCCCTGGTTAAATATGTCTGGCCTATGCATTGCCCTAAGTGCATGCAAGTTGAGGTGTGCCTATTCCAAGAGGCGTTTCATCAAACCGAAGAAGTTCCCCGAGGTGAGCTCACCCTGGCAATTTTCATATAGGACACCATTTTTAATGCTGTCCGAGAGGACCAGAATGTGGTGTCCCTTTAGGTCTGGTAGGAAGGTCTGAAGGGCTCAACAAACTGCCAGCATTTCCAGCCAGATGATGTGTAGCCAACTTTCCTTGTCCGACTAGTAGCTAAAAGTTGGTCTATCTTCACACAGAGCATCCCAATCTGTGTTGGACATATCTGTCTGTTCTGAGGAAGGAAATCTGTTGGCTGGGAGACAGTGATCTCTTGGCAAAATTGACACTGAGCACTAAGCACTCCAAGTGGCTGAGGAGGAGGGACCTGTGGGATACTAGCTTGGCCTCTGACTTACAGCCCGAAGTCAGCCAAAACCTAAATGGCTGCTGCAGCTGCCAAATTTTTCATAGCTGCAAATGGCTGAAGCTGCCACTTCGTGTCTACAGACAGATGTCTATGTTATACTGATTAACTAAATCTCAATCTTTCCAAGCAATGCATGGCTTACACTATATTTCTACAAAATGCAATACAATGTAATAAAGAAAACACCAGATTTTACTTTCACAACGTATGCAAATATTTATTTTGTAGTCTGTATGCTACTAAACATTTTCAAATAGCCTACAATTGATGGTAAAAAATTACAGAGGGATTTATGGATATCTACTTTTGTTATCCTGTAAATCAGAATATACTGTGTCAAAAGCCTTAAAAAAATGATTTTCGCCATGTTATTTGGAATAAAATGTTATATATGAGGCTAGGAATAATATATTTACAAATCCCTCTGTAAATGTCTTCATAATATAACTAGGTACTACTGAAGTGGCGATTTTGGACTTGGAGTATGAGAGAAGGGTCATTTTGAGAAAACGGGCTTCAAAGATTTATCATCAGACAATGAGATCGCGAATTCAGTCTTTTTACTTTCACGATTGGTTGCTGATAAAAAGGAAATGACCATATTTGGATCCAACAGGACTGTACAGAAGAGAGAGAGCTAAACGGTGCATGTGATGAGAGGGTGACGGCAGAGATCGCGGAGAACTATGTTGATTAAGAACGCAAACTTTTGTTGAAATTATGAGAAATCTACAGATGCAAACAGACGAAGTGTAGTAAAATAAAGACCTAAATGTGTTTTTTTCACCACAAGTCTGACAGAAGATGTGTTATTGAAGACAAATATCCAAAAATCTCAAAAGTGACCAGGAAAAAATACGATGTTTTTGCCTGCCGTGTCTCGCCTTAATATAAACACACAGTTTTTATTTCACTTCAATGTACACTGAAGCATGCATCGTGAATTAGCAATGTGGAAACGGTGGTTTGTTACTGCAGTAATATCACGTTCAGTGCTATAAATCACTCCGTTCCAGAATATTTGGTTCATAACATCAATCTTTGATTCAGGTGTTTGTGCAACCGTGCCCTGAAGATTTAATAAAAGTCTGGCTAGGCCTAAGTAAAAAAAAAAGTACGTAGGAATTAGGAAAGTAAGTGAGAAGTGAGATCAAAATTACCTTGCTTGTTTCTTTCCGCCATTTCAACTCAGTGCGAGAAAAAAAAAACGCATCGCTTCTTCTGCACGGAAAACGAGCAATTTTAATTGGTCGTCAATTCACTGTGAGTCTGTGTATCGTAGCAACGAGCACAAGACGGTGCTGTTATGAAACCAGTGGGAAAATAGATCTCGTGTATTGTTTATATATTTCGTGTGTGTGTATGTCTCTATGTGATAGAATTATTATATGATGCAAATAATTCTAGCTGGCTCAGCCAAACTTTATCAGATGGCGGCTCAATTTGGCTTAGGAAATTATTGGCTGGCGGCGGCTGAAATTCTAAATGGCGCAAATGGCGGCGCCTGGCGGCGGCTTCGGGGTCTACTCTGACTGGGCTAAGACATGCCAGTCATTAAGGTAGTTTAGTGAACTAAAGTGAGTAAGCTCATATTATTATCCCCAAAACCAAAAATTTTGACACTCTGGGGATGGCCTCGGCCAGTGTGGCAAGGGGTTGAATTGGTTAGAGTGGCAGTCTGCTGTGAGGGGGAGATCCAAAAGCTCAAAAAAAAAAAAAAACATGTATCTATTAATCATTAACAATAAAACCTATAACATGCACTTAAAAAATGAATTATTTAGTGTGAATTTTCATTTCATGCAAAAAAAAAAGATCCTGTATTTGGTTGATGAATGTTTCAGGTCATGGAAAGTCCACTGAGAAGGAATCCTCTTGAAGTATGCACACTGATGTCAAATGTAAAGACCAAATGCTTACATTTAATGGGACACTGAAAAAGAATCGATGATTTGTATGGTGCATGGTAACAGCAAAAACACTGTGACATTTACTAAATTACGGTTTAATGACTTTAAAATATTTCACTACACCAAGGTGTGAGAAACTGTGATTCTTATTTTTTCAATGGCCTGCAGTTGTCAATATGTTAAATATTAAAAAGGCATTAGGTAGGAAATAAGATTCATTCAAAAATTGTACTCCTGCAGTGGAGTTTCTCTTACCATTGAGCGGGGGAAACAAGGAGTTCAATGATAGCTGGATAAAGCTGTTATCTGTTATCATTCCTCTATGGCAGTTTGTACGTCCCCAAGGTTGGCTTTACTAGTTTTATATTAGAAAACAGTAATAATGAAAAGAATGACCACATTATAAATGGTAATGTAGAGAGGAGGGAATTAAGCTATTTAACGTTGGTGCTGCTATTTGTTTTATTTTGGGAGGTTTTCAACATGAATTACATAAATGTAAGCAACATGAATACTTTTACTTTCTTCAGCTGCATATAAAGTAATTGCCAAGATCGATGTCCAGAGGAGATATTTGCAAATTATTTGCATTTAATGACCTTGCAAGTTTGTTTAAACTACCAAAATATGAGTAGTATGTTACACTGGAAAAAATAAAACACTAAACTTGGCAAGCTTTACATGTGTGTTATGCTTAATTTCTTGCAAAGCCTCATTAAATATTAATATAAATATTAAATAACTATTAATCATTCATCAGCTTCAATTTCCAAAGATTTTCAGTTGGAACTTTTTTGCATACATGGTGTGTTTGGGATCATTATTGCAGTGAGAGAAGAGTTGATATATATATAATATAGCCTATTATATATATATATAATAGGCTATATTACATATTCTAATATTATATTACGTTGTGCGGTATCTGTCACGCCCACTGAAGGCTCGCTGAAGAGAACTAATCCTGGAACATAACCTGCTCTGGAGCAGGTTATGTTCAGAGAGTGAGTTGCTATGACAACTAACATAACCTGAAAGTTACCTCCGTTTTTGGAACCGAAAGTTGAGGTTATCCATTTACTTACTCTTAAACATACCCGGGTATGTCACATAACCTGCTTTCTGGAATACCCCCCTGTACCACGAAATATCCGAATTAACATGCGATTACTAATAGTAACGTTAGGTGCATTTCTTCTTCATGATGAATTTTTGTCACAATAATTCAAGTAGGTATGGGATTTAAATCCTGCCATGATTCAAAACTGAAAATAAAGGTCTGAAAGGTTGAAACTAAGTGTTCGAAAACTCAAAATCTTACAAAAAAAAGGTTTTGCAAGATCAAAAAATAAGATTTGCAAGCTTGCAAAATGTAAAAAAAATAAAAATATCTCTGCAAACATTATGTTGTTTTTGAGATTTCCTTCTTCAGAACTGCAACATTTTTTTTACGATGTCTCGCAAAGAATTTTTCAGAGTTTCAAATTTGTCAGTGTTCTCCCACTGTATTAGATTGTTTTCCAGGTTTGAAACCTTGTAAATGGTGATCTGAAAACTGGTGTGCGAATGTGTGAAAAAAGTTTTGAAACTCTGAAAACAGAGCTTTGCAGGCTTGCAAAGTGGTAAAAAAAATTAAATCTCTTCAAACATAATTTTGTTTTTGAGTTTTCCTTCTTCAGAAGTGCAACACTCTTTTTAATGGTGTTATGCAATAATTTTTTCAGAGTTTCGAATTTGTCACTGTTCTCCCAGTGTATAGTTTGTTTTCAAGATTTGAAACCTTGTAAATAGTGATCTGAAAACTGGTGTGCGAATAGGTGAAAAAAAGTTTTAAAAACTCTGAAAACTGAGGTTCGAAAGGGCGAAACTTATTACATTACATTACATTTGCACTCCTATTGCAGACAATTTTTTCAGAGCTGAGTTTACAACACCCACGTTGCGGAGATACGCCCACTCAGTTGCGAGCTTGCGACTCACGTGATTTGTGGCAGCGTTGTCACCAAGCGGCAACATTCTGATCTGAAAAATAAAGCTTACCCGGAAGTGCGAAAAACTGCAATACATCGAAAATCCGCCAGGGGAAGGTCCCAAAAGGGAGCAAATGTCCATAGCCCCCATGTTAAAATGTCCGTTTTCACAGCATAAATTCATGTTTTTACAAGTTGGTCCCATGGACTTTTATTGTATTTTTCGATAGCTTCCGAGTGCCTGACAACTGTGAGGGGGGTGATTTTTTTTTCTAACTCGTTAGTTTAGATCATATTTAGATATAAAATATATGACAATAAGGGTGTGGTTAACTTTGAGTGACAGCTTGATTGACAGCTGACAAGGCAGCGCCACAGAGAATGACAACAAGAAGCGCCATTTTTTAATACAGTTGACATATAATACTACTGTTTCTGTATCATGAAATGTAGTTTTAAGAGGTTTTCAGGCGAGAATGTAGTTGTTTAAAGCTCAAATCTGTGGTTTATTTAAAGATTTATGAAAATTTTATCCAGTTGATCCAGCGATGACCGGGCGCTCGCCGTTCATGTACCCCGCCTGAAGCAGTCTTTCCTCGGCTAGACCTTCTAAAGTTTGCCGCCAATGCCGCGGACTCTGGCGTCTCTGTAGTGAGATATAATTCATCTTGTGTATATCTAATGGGCGATTTTTGGTCTCGTAAATCTATAATTTTTTCCCTGGGCAATCGTTTTGGCTGAGGGGAAGTTTCATAACTTTATAAGCTATTTAACTTTACCGATGTATGGTTAGACTAGAGCGCTGACTTTGTATGTTTAACTGAATTGTTTGCTTTATTTGTATAGCTTCTTATACCTTTTACTTATACTTTTATAATGGCTAATATTGATAAAACTGAAATTTAACAAAAAGAGACTGGGTTGAGTTTTGTCATTTTAAATTTTAATACAACAAAGATGATCTGTAATGTTGTTTACTGCAAAATCTGTTGTTTAGTACAAATGCATATATTGCCTGGACAATAAAATGTTTAATATTTTTATATTATATTTAAAATGAAAAGAGGCAGGTTTGTGTTTTATATTTTGCTTTTTCATAAATTGGCAAACGTTATGTGTATTTGAATATAGGCCATACATGCCAACCCTCCCTAATTTTCCAGGAGACTCCCGAATTTCAAAGCCCCTCCCGAAAATCTCCCGCACCGACCTTTCTCCCGAATTTCTCCCGATTTCCACCCGGACAACAATATTGCTACACCATCCGTCACTGGGCGCCGTTTTAGACCAAACTCTTGCGCTCCCATGGTGTCTGTCGTTGCTATGCAACCAAACTGCGCTCTCCATGATGACGACGAAGAAGTATCAGCAAAGGATTAATTGATTTCTAGCCTCACCTCGGCTCGCATTAGCTTTACTACTAGATATATTTCTGGAGATGAGAAGGAAAAACCCGCCTGGAAAAAGTAGCGCACCACGTTGCTTCCCTTATGAGCGTGCTCACCGCGGCCGCGCACCTACGGTTGAAATAACGACCTTGAGCGCGAAAAAGATGCGATATGTGAACGGCCCCTAGAAGCAGACGTCTGAAATGAAAGACAAGAACAGCTATTTATTTAGCTTTAGACTGTTACATGAAAATTTAAAAATGAAATGTCATAATTATAATGTTTTGAGAGTTTACTTATGTAATTGTTGCATTAGGCTATGAATTAATAAATGTTTATTGATAAGATCTAGCTATTTCATATCTCTTCATTTACAATAGCTAACAAATTAGGGTCTAACCTCCTGAGGAGAGGCCTTAAGGAATTGAATTTGTCAAATAATTGAATTACATTTTTTCTTTGCGTTTGTGTATGTGATATTATATATGGCGACACATCGTTTGTGTATGTGATATATATGACGACACACAACCCACCCCCCCCCCCCCGGTCCTTTTTAATATCTCCTTATTCTGAGGTCTCAAGGTTGGCAAGTATGATATAGGCTAATCAATATGCGTTGCCTGAACCACATTTGTGTGGCTATAATGTTTAAGATTTCTTTTAATAAAAACGAAAATAGTTAGTATGGTGTTTTATAACATATTTCGTTGCCTAAAATATACACAGAGATAACCGAATTTGCAGAGCGAGCTGAGTGTAGCGCGCTGCGTCAGAAGGTGGGCGGGGTTAGGATTTCCCAAGATTTTCCAAGATGGCGCTGCCCATACCCCCCATAAACGGCTTCAAACCCGTTCTTCAGAAAGTCTATGGGTGACGTCACAGACGCTTTGTCCATATTTTTTACAGTCTATGGTTGTCACGCAGCTCTGCTCTGAAACTCTGAAACTCAGACTGTCCAATCACAAGTCGTATTTACTGGAAAGGTGGGATTGTCCGACTGCTCCGCCAATGACAAAAGCGCACAGGATAGATTTCTGGCCACAAGGCGGTCCCGTCTAGGATGGCGTGTGGTCCGGTTCTAAAATAAGGTTACAGACTTGTCGCTGGAATTCACCATACAATTGCCAGTAGCCACTGAGTTTACCACTAATAGTCCGGCGGTGCATCAGTATACACACACTCACCTCACTTTTCTCAGATGGCGACTCACTTTCCTCACGCAGCGAACGACTCACTTTCCTCACGACTCACTGTCCTCACGCAGTGGACCACTGACTCTCTCTTCATGTAGAAACCGAATATTACAATTAAAGTGACTTCTTTAGTGCATCCAAAAGAATATTTAGATATTATATTTAAATATTCAGAAAGGTGTACAGTGTATTATTTTACTTTCATTAAAATATTTCAGTAAAAGTATAAATAATTGCCTATTACAAATTTATGAATGTATGGTTACCTTTTTTTGCAATCACTATAGGCTATATGTATTGAGACATTTTAAAATCTATATTTTGTAAAAAATAATAAAAAATAAACCTGAATTATAATCTAAACATCTGTATTTTCATATATTATATAAGTAGTATATATATATAACATATAAGTATATATATACCATAAATAAGTAGGCTAATAAATATATAATGTTTAAAACATATGATAAACTATTTGTTCTCCACCACATCACTAAAATTGATACTGTGTGTGTGTGTGTGTGTGTGTGTGTGTGTGTGTGTGTGTGTGTGTGTATGTGTGTGTGTGTGTGTGTGTGTGTGTGAAAGAGAGTGCTTTCTGCATTGAGGATATTCTGTAGTCTCAGACCTTCGTTTGGGTAAATCTTTACTGGATTGTCTGTACTGTACCTTATCCATCTTCAAGAATCAGCTTAAAACACATCTCTTCCAAATTTATTTGACCCTTTAACTTAACACTCACTATTCTTAAAAAAAAGAATAATATTTTCTAATTTTCTAATTTCTAAGTTTTCTAATCTTTTGTATTCTATCGGTTTTCTTTTATTATACAATTAACAAAGGCAAAAAAGACCTCTAATAGCTTACTCTATTCTTTTTCTATTCTATCTGTTTTCTTTTTTCTTTATTATATTATTTAAAAGCCTTTGTTACGTGTAAGCTAACTGAGACTTGTTATAGCACTTATATATCATTGCTCTTTTGATGTTTTTTATTGCTTCCATTGAAATTTTGAGTCACCGACTTTGCAAAAACCCAACAAAAACACGTCCTAAGAGTCCAAAAGCATTCACTGCGCAATGAAGCCTGTTAGAATTAATAAATACCGTTAGAATGTCCTTATAGTTTAAGTCATGAAAAATATCTTTTTACGTTTTTATATTCATTGAACATTACAGTTTTTTACAGACGCTAGGACACATTTCTCAATACTTAGGTCACTTTTGCAAAACTCTTCACACAGTTCTCCTAACCAACTTTCAGCTTGGCAAAGCAGTTCATTTCACATTCAAAATGCACTACAACTACCAAAACACTTTATTCAGGTCTCAAATCAACTCATTCTTCCAGAACACTAGCAAAGGTTGACAGCCGACAGACACAGTTTGTCACCCACAAAACAATGACCTAAAAAACACTAACAACAAGTGTCATTGTACAATGTTTTCTTGTGTAAAACAAGGACACATCTCTGTTTATAATTCACTGCAATATATGTTACTGGAATGAATCAGACATGATGCAGAATTTGTCAATATTTTATGTCGTTTATTTATTTTTATTTTTTTGCACTGAGTAATTCCAAAATAGAAGAAATTGTATAAACACCATCCACTGATACAGATACAATAGTAATGCTAATCTACTAATTGTCCAATTGTTATTATAGCATTTAATTTTAAGATTTAAAATATATTTCATTCAAATATTACTGTAGAAATGTAGCAAATTGCTGTCTTATTCAGTTTTGTATTATGTTATTGTTTTGAACATAAGTTTAACAGTTTTGAAAACAGTATGTAAGCATGTGCAAATTGACTTGTACGTACAAAGAGTTTTGGCAGTTGTTGTGTGGTGTGGAAGGATGAGGACCCAATAGCGATTATGCAAAAGGATACTGCTTTAATTAGAGTTGCGTATCAAAATAACCAGCTTTCAGTAAAACCAACAAAAGCAGCCGATGAACCGGTACCCAAATGGCAAACACAAAGTCTTTACAATAATCAGCAACAGAGGGATCGGGCCGGCGCTCGGGCTGTGAGGGGAGATTGGCGTCTAGCGGACCTCCTTTCTGCTCTCTAGATAATCTCAGGTGGCGGGTATGGTCACTGTCCAGTGAACTCGTCAGCACCAGCAGGGCTGGACAGAGAGCAGAGCAGCAGGTTAACTTAAGGCACAGTTAGATCTGACCTGTGACTGGAGTGCGAGAGGCAGGGTAGGATCCGACACGACAGGACAAGACAGGACAGGACAGGAACGAGATGGCTGTGAAGCTTCTGCATGTACAGCAAACGAAATAATCAAGCAGAGAGCACAAACACGGGGAACAAGAAATAGCCAGGATGATTAAGGAAAAGAGAGAACAGGTGTGAAACTATTAGCGAGACAGAGGAGAGATAATGAGGAACAGCTGAAGAGGTGAGTGAGTGTGGCAAAATAACCAGCAGAGGAAGGGGAGGAAGAGAAGGAAAACCGAAACCATGACATGTTGTGTCTGAGTGAGAAAATAATTCATGAAATTTGAGAGATGTAGTCATTGAATGCATTTTGTGCCAAAGCAATGATAATCGATCCTCAGTTTAGCCCAAATAGACTTCTGTTGTGCTCACTGTGTGAAGAGTTTTGCAAAAGTGACCTAAGTATTGAGAAGTGTGTCCTAGCGTCTGTAAAAAACTGTAAGCAATTCTTGAGTATCAGCACATGTGCGCGAGCACAAATGTGCTATTAATTTTGTAGCTACAACAGTGCATAGTAAGGGGCCGTACACATATCGCGTCTTTTGCGCGTTCAAGCTTGTTATTTCCAATGTAGGCGTGTGGTATGTGCGCTCATAATGGAAGCGACGGTGCGACGCGCTCGTTTTTTCCAGGCGCGTCCGAACCGCATCGAGTTAAAAACATCTCACCTTTTCAGAATGCCGCAAGCGCACCGCAGGGCATGTGACAAGAACCAACCAATCAGCTTCATCCTTTCCCGTAACAACGTTGAAAGCTCAGCCAAGATGAAGGAATTTTGAAATAAATTTAGTAGCAGAGCTACTGCAAGCAATTTTTAGTGCTGCAAATTCATTTATCCTTTGCTGAAATTTCTGCGTCTTCATAGAGAGAGCAGGTCATGGTTGCTTAGCAACAGCAGACGCCTTAGGAGCGCAACTGCCAGAGCGCTTTGGAAAGAAGGAGAAAGCGACGCGTTTTCCACGCGTTTTTAGGCGCGACATGTGAACGGCCCTTAATATGGTGTTTTGTTCCTTGAATTCATCAGATTTTCAACGATTTAAGTGAGCCAGTGATCCCACAGTCCATTCAATTGGACTCTCTTGTTTCCTTTCTAATAGAATCAGACGTTTTGATTTGAACGATTCAATAAATACTTAAACCAAGGATTTGCTGTCACCTACTGGCAGTTTTATTGTCATCATTATTTATCCATGACAGGCCTAAACCAGACAAGGTTGCCAGCACTAGCCTACTACCAGCACACACAAAAAAAAAGACACATTTAGCTAAATATTTACCAAAATTCATCAATTTCAGGCCAAAGAAGGAAAAAAGCTTTTAAATAACAGTTCATTTAATAAGGCAATTTTTTCAATAAAACCTTTTTAAAAATTATGATTTTGTAATTTGTAATCATTATGTGAAATTAGCTACAGGACCAACCCCCCACCCCCCGAAAAAGAAACTGAGTTGAGGAAAGTGAGTCATTCGCTGCGTGAGGTGAGTGTGTATACTGATGCACCGCTGGACTATCAGTGGTAAAAGGGGCGGTCACACTAGACTTTAAATGTGCAAAATTATTTTGGACGCCGCTGCGAATATGGGCAGGAGCAAGATAAAAGGTCTCTCCTCAATTATCACATGGATTAATATGTGCTTGTACTGTGTCTTTTGCGACGGCGTCGAAAGCGTCTTATTATATTGTACTCTCTGTATCTCCCTCTCTATATAAATATATACTTACACCCTAAGCAATAAAAAATTATAAAACGTCTTCATTCAAATGTACCATCTGTTCCTGTTTCCGCTGACACTGCGAACCATGCAGCTTCTTTTTTTATTTTATTTTTATAATCTTTTAAATATGTATTATATAAAATAGGACGCTGCGCTACAGCTAAAGTTATATAGCGCTTCCTTCATTTTTGAATTTCTGTAACGTTACAGAGAGTTCACGCAGTGACGTATCGATCTTCTACTTGTCCCACAGCTTCACATGATGCGAATTCGAAGGTCAGAGTTCACCAAACTTGAACTTTGGAATGCAGCGAAATGCAAGATTTTTCGCATGAGCTTGCGTTTCCGGTCTGACGCATTCGCATGCGTATGAATGGAAGTCAATGGAACGAAAAGTGCAGTGTGACCGGCCCAAAACTCAGTGGATACCGGCAATTTTATGGTGAATTCCAGCGACAAGTCGGTAACCTTTTTTAAATTTTAGGACCGTTTATTTTGCGTATCCTGTGCGCTTTTGTCATTGGCAGAGCAGTCGGTCAATCCCACCTTTCCAGTAAATATGACCTGTGATTGGACTGTACGTCAGCAGACAGCAAAGCATTGGCCAAGAGCAGAAGGCCCTCCCTCCAGGCTTTTTTTTTTTAGTTGCGAGGTTGCGAAGCTTTATTTTCGCTCAGTCTGAGTTTCAGAGTTTCAGAGCAGAGCTGCGTGACAACGCTGCCACAAATCACGTGAGTCGCAAGCTCGCAACTGTGTGGGCGTATCTCCGAAAAGTGGGTGTTGTAAACTTAGCCCTGAAAAAATTGTCTGCAAATGCAATGCAATGTAATAAGTTTCGCCCTTTCGAACCTCAGTTTTCAGAGTTTTTTAAACTTTTTTTCACCTATTCGCACACCAGTTTTCAGATCACTATTTACAAGGTTTCAAATCTTGAAAACAAACTATACACTGGGAGAACAGTGACAAGTTCGAAACTCTGAAAAATGTATTGCACAACACCATTAAAAAGAGTGTTGCACTTCTGAAGAAGGAAAACTCAAAAATAAAATTATGTTTGAAGAGATTTAATTTTTTTTACCACTTTGCAAGCCTGCAAAGCTCTGTTTTCAGAGTTTCAAAACTTTTTTTCACACTTTCGCACACCAGTTTTCAGATCACCATTTACAAGGTCTCAAACCTGGAAAACAATCTAATACAGTGGGAGAACACTGACAAATTTGAAGCTCTGAAAAATTCTTTGCGCAACATCGTAAAAAAAATGTTACAGTTCAGAAGAAGGAAATCTCAAAAGTACGTAGGTTCATAAGGAAATGTTTTGTTGTATTTTGATATTGATAAAAAGGGGTAAATGCATACTGAGATTGAAGTGAGATTGCAGCTTTGTGTCTTTGTAAACCTTGAAATACCACAAGAAAGGCTAATAAAGGTGGAATAAAAAATAAAAGAATAATGATAATATAATAATGTGGATAATGTGTCATACCTGGCGGAGGTGTGAAAGACTCATTTGGTGAGAACAATATAATCATGAAAGGGGGAGTATTCAGAGCCAAACACACACAGAGCACATATGAGAGCTTTACATGTGAGTTTACAGAAGATGACAAGGACCATAAAACAATCTGATTAGCCTTCTCTAAAAACACATGACATGGCCTTAGAAAATATTTCATAAAATTCAGTTTTACATATTATATTATGAAATTTCAAATTAAGCATTGGTAGACTTGTGGCTTTAGCTACATTGTGTTTCTAAACTCATATCCTACATCAACTTTTTTTTTTGAACATTTAAAATATATGTTTTTAATATTTTTTTTTGTTTTTAATGTTTGAGCTTATATATTATGGAATAAAATCACTTTCAAAAATAATCGTACATAATTCAAAACATTTGTGTGTAATTTTAATATACTCGTGCGTAAGTTAAAACTATTGTACGTAATTCTGTTTTTTGTCAGAGTTGGATTCCAAAATCTACGGCCACGACAGTTTACAGATACGCGATTTTGTGTGTTTTTTAGAGTACAACTCTAAAATGTACGACTGTGACAGTTTACAGACACGGCGCTTGTTTTCACAATAGCTCTGTTACACACACGACATGCGAATTACGACTGTCGGTACACGATCCGTTCCACCTGCACGATCCGTTCTACGCATGCGCGTAATTACGTAGTAGAAAACGTCACTGTTTTCCTACACTATCGGTACCTACTAAGGAAACACTTGACGGCAAGGCGACACAACTTGCGGCATATTTGTGTAACGTTAGTTGTATTGTGTTTAACATTTAACAGCGGGTCTAGTTTGATGCTTTTAAATGTAGCTTACGCTATGCATTACTATGTGTTTACGTGGTTGCCAATCCAAAATAATAAAGGATTTGCGAGTCGTTACATGAACATACATGATCAGTTGCGATTACTTTGCGATTCATTGCTGGTATTAGGCTTAATTTACTTAACTTGCCGTGTTTTGGTCTGAGGTCAGTAGTATTGTCAAAGGCGCTTTGTGTAGTTTTTTTTTTATTATTAAAAGCTGCTAAACGAACTGGCATCATTCTACCAACTCATCAGTCAATTAAATAAAATAACTGCTCTTGAGCCCTTTGTCAATTTAATCAGACTGAATAAGCTTCTTTTTGCACTAAAAATCTTTTATCTGCACTGTTTGTTCACTTCACTGATTTGCACTCTATCTGCCATGTGCTGCTTTATTTAACTTGATTTTTAATTTTATTATGTCTTTTTTACATTCCCTTATTGTATAGTTGTGTCTACATTTTATATTTGATCTAGATTTTTAGGCTGTACTGTTAAATGTTATCTGTATGCACCGGGGGTCTTCAATTCTCTGTATTTACACTAAGTAGACATCGAAAACCCGCGGCGGCGGCGGTATAAAGTGCATTTGCAGCCTTTGACCGCTGAGTGGCGCTTTAACCACAAGTTATAAAACAAGCGCATCAAAGCACATTTTCGCAAATAGACGTCAGTTTTGCCTCACTGATGTGTTAAATTTGACTGCTTCAGTCAAGGAAAATGAAAGAAAAACACTATAATTTAAATATTTAATATATTTAATATTCACAGATGAAAGTTTGGTATTTATGAAGTTATGTGCATTTCTTAGAACGAATTCAAGCAGGATATGTCAAGCCTGTGCCTGAGTCTGTGCTTATATTTTCTAAGCTACATGGTATTAAACCATATTTTAGATTGGACACATTTAAAAGGTGTGCAGTATTATTTATATTATATTAATTATGCATTATATTATTCAAAAGAAATTGTGGTTTACTTTGCATCCGAGCATTAAAAGTGGTAGCCTATTTTAGGGGGGTAGGCTACATGGATTAATATGCAAAATGTCAATATTTGAATATATTATGCCTATATTTTAATTTATATTTTAAATATAAATATATTTTTTCCTTTAATAAAACAACATGCATTTTTGTTATTCGTTACCTGTCCTTCATTTTGACATAACTTATTGGGAAAAAGACATTTGTCTGTAAACTGATTAAGAAATTGTTGCACGTTTAAATGTGAAGCACTGTATAATTTCGTTCCCATTATTTAGGCCTAATTTGCCTAAAACAAGAAACGAATAAAATTAAACCAGCACGATTAAATCTTTGAAACTCTAAAGAATTAATAAAACGTCCTCAGGATTAAACTCAACTTCTCTCATTATAATCAACAACATTCACACGATGTAAAAAAAAAGCTTTAGTAATTGACAACTAAAGTAATTTTAAAGGGAACCTTCTTTACTTGTTTTTAAAGCAGGGTAATATCATATGGCCTAAAAAAAAAAAATCCCTGTTCAGATTAAAACTGCCAGCTCCGCAGTGAGTCAGTGTCTTGGACGGAGGACCTGTTAATATTTTTTCTAGTTTATATTTCTATCTCGTTATCCCACTGGTTTAGATTTTTTTTCTTACAGAACTTATTTGTAAATAGAGCAGTCACTGTCTGTGTCTACACCGGACGCGAACTTTGTCATCTGTGCCCCACAGCGAAAAGTGTGTCTAAACGTGATGACATCACACTATAGTGTCAAATCATCTGAACACAGTGTCAGAACATTTCATCATAAACAGAACGAGCATCAGTTCACTGATGGGGATCGTGTCCAATGTATCCATCACTGTGTTCTGTTGTCTTTTGTTGGATCGTTCCACTCGTGTCCAGTGTAGACCTGGTATGCGTTTTTTATTGTTTTTGTCACAGTGTCTGGGTTGTGTCCCTGGGTTTCCACTAGATGTCCTCCTTTCCCACGGTGTCTGTCACCTTATTAACTGTCTGTTCCCTTATTTGGTCACCTTCCTCCTTGTTTGAGTTAATTGATTATTCCCCACCTGTCTCCAGTTCCCTCATTCACCTTCTGTGTATTTATACCCGGTCTGTCTGTGTATGTGTGACGGAGTCCTTGTTGAATGTTTAATTCATGTCCGTCAGCTCTTGTCCTTGCCTTGTGTTCGTGTCTTGTTTATGTTTGGATGGATGTTTTGGTCTCGACCCCTGCCTGGACGGTTTACTCTATTTGGATTACCCTTCAATAAAAGACTTACCCGCACTTGGATCTCTCCGTGTTTCTTGTATCACCACACGTGACAGAAGGACTCCGTCATGCAAGGAACCAGCGCTATGTCTTTTTCCCGCTCCCCAGCCAGGATGGCCTCCGCCAAGAGGGCAATGAGGTGGGTGCCCTGGCACAGGTGTTCTGGTCCCTGGCCGAGGGCATGGGATACAATGACGCAGCCCTTAAAAACTATTTTAATGGCGGGCTGGATGATCCAGTGTCTCAGGAGGAGATGGCGCAGTTAGAGACACTGGAATTCTGGGAATTCGTGCGCTACCTGCAGCATCGGCTTCGGTGGGATGCCCCAGCCACTTCTGTCTCTTCCGGCGGGGTGGTCGTCACCGTTCCAGCGCCACAGCCCAAGATGGCCGCCAACCCAGCGCCAATGCCCAAATTGGCCACCAGTCCAGTGCCACAGTACAAGATGGCCGCCAGCCCAGCGCCAATGTCCACTTTGGCCACCGGTTCAGCGCCACAGCCCAAGATGGCCGTCAGCCTAGCGCCACAGCACAAGATGGCCGCTAACCCAGCGCCAATGCCCAAATTGGCAACCGGTCCAGCGCCAAAGAACAAGATGGCCCCTCCAGAGTCGGGTCAGGTGCCCGTGGACCCTCCAGAGTCGGGTCAGGTGCCCGTGGACCCTCCAGAGTCGAGTCAGGTGCCCGTGGACCCTCCAGAGTCGAGTCAGGTGCCCGTGGACCCTCCAGAGTCGAGTCAGGTGCCCGTGGACCCTCCAGGGTCGAGTCAGGTGCCCGTGGACCCTCCAGAGTCGAGTCAGGTGCCCGTGGACCCTCCAGAGTCGAGTCAGGTGCCCGTGGACCCTCCAGAGTCGAGTCAGGTGCCCGTGGACCCTCCAGAGTCGAGTCAGGTGCCAGTGGACCCTCCAGAGTCGAGTCAGGTGCCAGTGGACCCTCCAGAGTCGAGTCAGGTGCCAGTGGACCCTCCAGAGTCGAGTCAGGTGCCAGTGGACCCTCCAGAGTCGAGTCAGGTGCCAGTCACCGCTGATCCTCCAGAGTCAGGGCTAGTCACCGCTGATCCTCCAGAGTCAGGGCTAGTCACCGGTGATCTTCAGGGACTGAGTCAAGTCACCGGTGATCTTCAGGGACTGAGTCAAGTCACCGGTGATCTTCAGGGACTGAGTCAAGTCACCGGTGATCTTCAGGGACTGAGTCAAGTCACCGGTGATCTTCAGGGACTGAGTCAAGTCACCGGTGATCTTCATGAACAAAGGCAAGTCACCATTGATCTTCATGAGCAAATACAAGTGACTAATGATCTTCATGAGCAGTGTCAGGCCAGCACCAATCTTCTGGAGTCCAGCAAGGACACCAGGGAATTACCAGAGTTTCGTCATCCCGTTGGTCCTTGGGCTCTGGTCCTGACCACATGGCTGTGGTGGTCTTCTGCTCCGCCCTCGGGGCCTTCCGCCATGACCACACGGCTGTGGGGGTCTTCCGCTCCGCCCTGGAGGACTCTAGCTTCATCCACAAGGACGTGGTGGTCTTCTGCTCCGCCCTGGGGGGCTTCCGTCCTGACCACACGGTTGTGGTGGCCTTCTGCTCCGCCCTGGGGGGCTTCCGCCCTGACCACACGGTTGTGGTGGTCCTCTGCTCCGCCCTGGGGGACTCCAGTCTCCACCACACGGACGTGGTGGTCTTCTGCCCCGCCCTGGAGGGGCTTCATGTTGTTTTTTGTTTTTGTGTTCACTCCTGTCCCTGTTCCTCTCTGTCAGTCTGGCCCTCCGTCCCTCCCCCAGAACCTCCTCCGGTCCTCCTCCCTCCTGGTCTCCCTGTTTGGTGTTCACACTTCTGGTGTCTGTTCCCCATGTTTTTCTTTTCTGGCCCTCCGTCCCTCCCCCTGAGCCTCCACCTGTCCGCCTCCCTCCTGGTCTCTGTTTTGTGTCTGTCGTGGAGCGTCTGGGAGCCGCTCCGTAGAGGGGGGTACTGTCACAGTGTCTGGGTTGTGTCCCTGGGTTTCCACTAGATGTCCTCCTTTCCCAAGGTGTCTGTCACCTTATTAACTGTCTGTTCCCTTATTTGGTCACCTTCCTCCTTGTTTGAGTTAATTGATTATTCCCCACCTGTCTCCAGTTCCCTCATTCACCTTCTGTGTATTTATACCCGGTCTGTCTGTGTATGTGTGACGGAGTCCTTGTTGAATGTTTAATTCATGTCCGTCAGCTCTTGTCCTTGCCTTGTGTTCATGTCTTGTTTATGTTTGGATGGTTGTTTTGGTCTCGACCCCTGCCTGGACTGTTTACTCTATTTGGATTACACTTTAATAAAAGACTTACCTGCAATTGGTTCCCTCTCCCGTGGTTCTTTGTAACACCGATCGTGACAGTTTTATTTTACAGCCCTGCTTGTTTTAATGGTTTTATTAAATATCTGTATTGACTGCACGGTCATATTATCGAATTATTTACTGCCATGCGACCTACAAAAGTAAAGCTTGGCGAGTCGATGAACGAGCATTGCTGTAGGTTGATTTTCGGCAGATGTGCTGTGCTTGTGCAGCCGCAGTCGTCTTCATTTCATCGGGTGAAACGTCTCTCTCACTCGCAGCAGAGTCTGTGAGCAGCAACAACCTCCACTCCGCGCTCACTGATACCAGAAACACGCTTCACCTTCACTCCGTGAATAAAGTATTTCAGTATGTTTGAAATGTTATGTTCATACCATACCATATAAAATAATAATAATAAAAAAATAACAGGAGAGTTTCAAAGTGGCTTAAGCTATTTTGTGTAAACTTTTTCCCTATAGCCTATCACATGCCAAACTAATAACACTGTAAGCATTACATCTTTAATTGCTGCTTTCTGCTTTGAAAGTTTTGTTTGTGATGAAAATAACAGTATATTTTTGTCAGTTATTTTATCTAAACAGATCGATTAACTTCAAAATTTCAAAATCAGATAGCATGCTGATAATGTAGTAGCACTGTAAGATTACATTTGTTTGAACGCATTATTGCAAAAGCGATTGAGTGTGAATCTGTTTATATCATGCTTTAACCCAAAAATAATAAGTAAAAGAAACAGACAAACTCTTAACATCACGCTGGACTCTTGCAGTCAACCTTCTGATCAAGCTAAATATGTTGGCTGTTGGCATGAATTTTACTCATGATAAGAAGCTCATATTCAAGTGTTTGTGCAAAAATTATTAATGTGCATTAATGACAGGGAGGCGCCGTCTCATCACTTTAATTTTTCATGATAATGAATGTATATTTTTTTTAATTAACATAATATCGTGGTATCTCACATAGGTACATTAAAAATATATCTACAGAAAGCTTGAAATGTTTTTAGACGAAAAGGAATAGTGTGTGAATGTTGCATTTCTCTCGTCGGAGAGAGCCAGCACTGTGAATATAACCAAAATAACAGTCCTATATGAAGCGGTTCAGCAAGTGAAAGCCTCATAAGACACTGTCCATATAAAAGAGCAATTCACACCTTTATCTCGACCCCCACAATCCATGAATAACTACCCAAAACCCAACCCCCTCCAGCTGAACAGAATTCGGTCTGTGTTTTGGCTCTGAGGAACGGTGTGTTTCTGGGCTGATACATGCCTGCACTCAGCAGTAGGCTACTCTTTGTATTCATAATTTTCTCGCAGCCCATATTATTATTTTCACAAGACCATAATGATAATAACAAATCATCAATTAATAATTAATCATTATTTTACGAAAATCATTGTTATTTGTGATCATGGATGTTTGCGGGAGGCTTTAAGACCAAGCGGAATCCTCTGTTCCCGCCTCACAGCGCACGGGTCTCGAGGCTTCACTGTCTGCGGTTTGACTTTACTGAATCAGATTGAGGCGAATACAACTTATATTCATACATATAATTGCAGTATATAATAATATAGGCTTAGTAATAAAACAAAAAAACAAAAAATAATAATAATTTAAAGCTAAGCATAAGGTAAGGTTTGGCTTTCTCAATCGGGAGAAATCAAACGTTTCCATATTTGTGATGTTGCCCATTTGAAGCTTAACTATTATTCATGAGGTAAATAGGCTGTGTGCGTTTCTGTATCGATGAAAAAAAAAAATCATAATTAACAATATGTCAAAGTGCTCACGCCGAATGTCTGGTGAACCACTGCTGTTTCCAGTGAATATGTGCGCGAGGCACCAGCACACTCAAACAGCTGAAACAAATAATACTTAATTTTTAGTCACACATAAGGCATAATTCAAAAATGCTGGCAGTTTAAAAAATCAAGAAAAATAAAAGAGTTAATACTAATTATTGCTAAATCCTGGACCGTTCCCATTTCGCTCTGCATATGGAACCTGAAGATTTTTTTAAACCAAGAATGAACCGAAATGAAAATGAAATTAAAACATTTAGCTTATATATATATATATATATATATATATATATATATATATATATATATATATATATATATATATATATATATATATATATATAGGCTTTATATTTATTTACTGTTTAATAAAAATAGCATGCATATGATCCTTTGTGTTAAGGTCTTCTTTTAATTTTTGTTTAGTAGACGGTAGCCTAAGACTATCCTACATTTTAAAAATTAACAAATTGTAAAAAAAAAAATGTTTTTTTTTTAAATGTTACAATGTTATATCATAATGTTATTGTTGTTTTACTTCCTTCTTTTATCTCATTTTGCAATTACATTCATTTCGCAATCCGTCCCTTTGCGCCACCTTTGCGCCAAGGCGAGAGAGCGCCCCACCAAAGTTTTAAACCACTGGCGCCGAAATGGCGGATCAGCAGCCAAGCGCTCACTCCTCGTCTCAGGTAAGTTAATTAATATTATTATTTTTTTAATCTGACATGTTTAAGCAGGGGTCATCAAACTTGTTTCTGGCGGTCATGAGGTCGGAGCTAAACTCTGAAGGACACGGGCCCTCCAGAGACACCCTTCGCTGCAGACTGTAGCGAGGTGACGTCACGTACGTACGTCACGTATGTACGTCACGTATGTGTTTACCGCGCATGCGCTTGTAATTTGCATAGCGTGATGACGTTAGTTGTTTTCGGGTCGTGCGTGCATTAAAACGATGCGCATACTTAAAAGAAAACTCTAATAAAATGTTAAAGTATTAAAGAACATTAAGGTGTAAAAAGACGGGGAAAACAACCATGTTTAACCATGTTTCATCTGAGGTAAAATTATAAGGAATTAAAGTGTATTCTGTAATATCTGTGTAGTATCTTACAATATATTAACATTTGGTTGCACTTTACTTCACTGTGTATATTGTAATATTACACTTTAATGGCACCTTATATTTCTTATTGAGCTAGTCAAAATTACAACAGATAAAGTGCAGTTGTCGGCTCTAATAGTGCAGATGGTAAAACGTGTGTTGTTCACAATTTGATGCAATCGATCCGGTCCGAATCTGCCTTTTTTTCCCTACCTTTTCAAATTTCAAATCACATCAGAAAAGCATTTATTTTAAATAAAAACGAAGGAAATAATCAAACAGTTTTGAGGGAGGGCTTTATTGTCCTAACATGCTGGCATCCATTTAATAATTTGAATTAAAATTATAATTTACACTCAGTCATTATTGCATACTGTTTAATAATGTACTACAATACTGAGGTGCAAATAATTGCCACTATTTGCAATAAGTAATATAAATAGCAGAAAATCCTGCTATTTTAACATAGTATAAATAGAATCTATAGCCATTTGCTCTAAGTGTAAATAGCCACTGCCTTTCTTATTTTAATCTTTCTTTTGCTATGGTTCTATTTTTTAACTATAAATTTCGACATTTTTCTTTTGCTTTGGCAATTCTGCATGTGAGACATTTAAGCCAATAAAGTAGTTTTAAGTTCAGTTGACTACATACAGTATATTTTCAGTGTCTGCATCCCATTTTATGCAAGGTGCCTCCAAAAAAACCAAACTGATGACAGTGATCTTTTTTTATTTATTTCAAAGAACACAATAGAAAATATAATTGTATATACAAATATAGATTAAGACTATAGACATGACACAAGAAAAAAAAAATGAAATTCACCTCCATCACTGATAAAACAATAAGTCAAGCAGTAGCCCTCAAATTCTTTGAATGGATAAAACCCACACAGGACTCTCCTCCTGCGATTCCTCACACAGCCAGGTGGACAGTCTTTAAATATCTCACTGCACCGGAGGCACTGGGTCAGAGAACATGACACACAGAACTCAGGTTGTATTGTTCAGACAATGCACTCCAGTTCACCACACCTAATTTACATAAAAGAACAAACAATACTAAAGCAATATTAAATCATTTTGAAGAAAGGCAGAAGAGCCATACAAGGAAAATATTTTAAATGTATTTTTAAATATATTATAGCACGGTGTTAGAAAAAGTGTTATTTGCTTTGTCTGTAAACTACCTAAGAGATTTAATTTATAGCCAGAATTAACATAAACTAAATTAATACATTTTCTCAAGTCAAAATTTAGGTTGGCTTGGCTTGAGAGAGCATGGCCTGAAAGTTTGAAGTTTTTTTCAATTTGAAATTTTTACAGTTGAGGGCTATACAGTCTGTCAGAGAAAGAAAAACAGATAATTACAGTACTCTAGCCACATGAAGTGAGTCTCTTCTCTGAATGTCTTCTCACTGACAATGTCCCCAAAAAGTCATATTAAGACATATGAAGGTCAATTTTAGAGGTAACACTTTACAATAAGGTGTCATTGGTAAACACTAGTTAATGTATTAATTAACATGAACTAACAATGAACAATACATGTGTTACAGTATCTATTAATCTTTGATAATGTTAATGAAAAAGATTACAAATATGATTTTTTTTTTTTGCAATGCATGCAGCCATCAACCCTTACGAAAGGAAAATATATTTACCAATATATTTCTTAAAATATATTGTGATATATTGTAATATATTATTTTCCCTTTTTATTTTCTAATATATTATATATTTGAATACATTGAATAATATATTGATGATACATATATCATATAATATATTGCAAAATGTACAAATGATTGCCGCTTTCAATATATTGCAATATATTGGAAAAAATAAATATTAAATCCCATATATAAGAATATATGCCTAATATATTACATGATATTTTCCAATATACTGCAATATATTTTTGTTTCATACGGGAATGGCATTACTAACATTAATAAAGTCTCTCTGCTCTATTTTAAGACATCTTTAATGGTTCATTTTAGGCGAAATAAGACTTTGAAAGACCAGCATTCGAATACTATATCATAAAACATGTCATAAGTGTTTGAAATCGCACACATTTTGCAATGACACTCTCTATGAATATGACCAAAGCATTCTTACAATTAAAAGCAATTTAAACGCAAATTTTTAAGAAAACAAAAGTAATATCTTATAGCCACCATACCTTATGAACATCTGGAAGTGAATGAACCTGGATATGCGCATTAATGACAGTCAGTACGGCGCACAATCGTATTTACGGTAAATACATATACGTTACTGCGCATGCGCGGTAAACACACGTCACGTACATACGTGACGTACTTATGTGACGTACATATGTGACGTACATACGTGACGTCGCCGCGCTACAGTCTGCAGCGAGGAGTACTTGGCCCTCGAGGACCAAACTTGACGACCCCTATGTTTAAGGGTTAACGTTAGTTATAACTAATAACAGAGAGTAATATTACAGAGATAGTATAGTAGGTAAGATAAGCTCTCAGAGTACATGTAACATTAGGTGCTTAAAGCCGCGTTCAGACTGCACGATTTTAGCCCAGTTTTGGCTCGCCGACATGTTTTGAGAAAAAGCTGACAAATGCCAAAATCACAGGCAAATCTGAGCTCGTTCACGCGAGTGACAATCACGCAGTGTGAATGAGCAAAGACGCGATCTGAGAGAATCGCTGATGAGTCGCCAAAGTCCGTGAGATATTTGGCATGCTAAATATCTGGACCTGTCGAAATCATGCTGTCTGAAAAGTGTTCTGACTGAAAACTACATCGGCAATGACCAACAGCCAGTGAGAGAGCAAGATACAGAGCAGCGGGGAGTTCGGGGAGGAGTTATAGACCACAATATCAGCAAGTATGGCTTCATTTCAGAAAAAGGCTTTCGTCTCGGTCTATTTGGACCATAGACTGTATAAAAACAGATATTGACCCATGAAATGGAAGATAAATTATTATAAATTTAGCAGGATCACCCGTGTCTGTTTGACGTTTCATCTGAGCTATCCCAGTCTCACGTGAAAACTCCAGTCTTGCACGTGTGATATCGCGTTGTTTACTTGTCACATCTCGCGTGTGTTTGGTTGTGAAACATAGTTTGCGTGCCAGACAGAGCTGTCGGCGATTCTTCCTATTGTAAAGTCATGCAGTGTGAAACCTTCCGTTGCCGATCCATCGTGCAGTGTGAACACAGCAGTGACTGAATGCTGGCCAAGATAGTCATGCCGTGTGAAAAGAACAGTGACCCGACTACTTTGAAAATCGTGCAGTCTGAACTCGGCTTTACGTGCACTGTACGTTAATACACAGGTCATGTTATATAAGTGTTCACTGTTTAAGTATTGGAGTCATATTTCATTGTTCATCAGGTTCCATTAGGTGACATCTTGCATACAGCCCAGAATCTGGTGTCGATGTTGACCAGCACCTTAAGTGTTGGACAACCGAAAGTGGGGAACCAGTCCAATATCAGTGTACAGTCAGCAGAAGAAAGAAGGTCCAAGTCAAATGTGCAGTCAGTTCAGCAGGAAATGGCTAGGTGTGAGATTCAATGTATTTGTTGTTTTAATAAAATGTGTATGTGTGTCTGTACTGGTGGAATATACAGTTTGTACAGTATATATATATATATATATATTTGATTACATACTGTATATAAGTTTCATCACACATTAACATTACATCACATATATTAGTGTGCATGTGAGTGTTCTCAATGTTCTAAACTGGCTCAAAATAAAAATGAAGTCCTTTTTAGGTCATTTCCTGGATTCTTCAGAAAGGAAGTGAGGGATAAAAAATGTTTTGGACCATATAACCGCCCACAGAAAACCTTTTTGATAGTTTTTTTTCTCCTTGACCAACAATATGAAAAACGCCCAAAGGAGAGACAGAATTACAACTTACACTTGCAGGACTTGGGAGAAGATCATTAACTATAACCGAAAACATGACTCATTCAGAGGTAAGATCAATAATGTATTTTTTCTTGTTTTTTTTTTGTGTTGGGTGAATTTCCTTACTCTGTTTTACTCTGCCTTTGATAATTAAGCTATCAGAGGTGCTTGTTAAAGGCACAATATGTAATTTTTCTGCTTTAAAAATAGCAGATATCACTATATCTATGTTATATATATTTTTTTGTTGTGTACTTACATTATCCCGACAGTTTCCACGAACTTTAAAATCCGGAGAAAAATATAGTTTAATTAGAAGACACGGCACGTTTCTTTATTTCCGTTTTGTCGCCCGTCTATGGCTTCATATAAACTTTGACCCCTCTAGTTTATCTAACTTCCTGCGGAACCGCCAAATACAAAGGTGAACAGAAGCAAAGACGAGACGAAGAAGAAAAAGTAGTAGCTAGCCTTGGTCGAGACTATTATATTTTATATTTATATTGTTTATATTCGTATTTATACCTCAATCAATAACTTAGTTATGGATCATGATTATGCTTTGCCTGCACGTTCTGTGAAGCGCAAACGTACGGGTGAAATAAATGACCTGAGAAGGTTTTGGGACGAAGAAGAAACGAGACACGGGTAAATATTGGAGTTGCATTCAAGATAGAGAGAGCTTCGTGACAAGCTGAAACTACAGAGAGATGCTTGCATTCTAATAAACAGGTATGCATCCATTCAGCTAACTATATCTATCCGTATATTTTGTGAAACGATGATGTCTAAAAAGTCATGCCTGATCCGTGACTTTTTACAGCGCCAGTGGAAGTACTCCCAAAAGTGCTATTACGCCATACATTATAGTTATCTTTTAATCGCTAGAGCGATTAAGTGCACGCACTGAGATGAGAGAGGTATGCATCAACTCGTCTTGGTTAAGGGAATAACATAGTTTAATATGAAAAAACAGTGGAGTATCCCTTAAAAAATTTTTAAACATGTTTCAATAAACCTTTTTGGTTGATTCAAGGTTTTGTTTTATCCACTGTGGTATGGTATTAGAAGTGCAGGAGAAATTATGGCTGTCAGTCTAGCACAAGGAGGACCACCGCCGTTTTTTTGCGCGCGTGGTGTTTCCAATATCTTTGCACTAAAGATTATGACAGTATACAGGTGACTACCAGTGATGTCGCAGATTTAGAATTCTCCCTGCTCATTGAGAGGGTAAAATAGTAACCTGAAATGTAAGTAAAATATAGTAATGTTTAACTCTGTAAAAGTAAATAAGTATTCTGTATTCTATTTCTCTGTATTTAGGTTAACTCAACAGATGACATGAGTGAGCTTACAGATGAGATTTTAAGCTGTGGATACACTGGAAAAATGTCTGCCGACATGAAAAGCAACATAATCAGGTTAACTATACTTTTTATTCTCCTCGGAGTACAAAAAGTTAAATTTTACCTGCATTTGTAATCTTATGAAATGTATAGTAAAAAGCATCACATTTATCATATAGTACATCAAAATTGAGTTACTGTATTTTTTTTTGTATATTTTTTAGTGTTTTAAACATTTTATGAAAAATTACATTTGCCTCTAGAGCCATTGTTTTACACTCCACTATGAGAGTTGTTCCAATGCTTGATCAGCTGAGAAAAAGCCTGAAGCTCTACGATCTCCAGAAAGTCATGGAAATGCATCCAGACTTATGTCTACCATTGTTTGTCCCAGGGGAAAAAGATGACAGGGTAAACCATTGTGGTTCTTATGGTGTTTTCATAATGAGGACATGTTAAAGGGATAGTTCACTTTGAAATTAAATTTTGGTATGTTTTAGTTTACCTCAAGGGCATCCAAGATGTAGGTGTATTTGTTTCCGCAGTAGTTTCAATTTTGATATTTTTAGGTCAAACCGTTCTTGTCTGTCAGTCATATAATGCAAATAGCGAGATAACGATATAAATACTGTTCGTTTTCTCACACAAACTGCTCGTTTCGTGTCTTAGGCCATCAATGTGTCCTTACGATGGGGAATTGTTTAATTTGTTTTATTCGTTCAGAAATTCCTTTCTGTGTCTTACCCTCTTGCTTGAGGGTGTCAATGATGGCCTTCTGGTCAGCAGTCTTACCCATGATTGCGGTTTTGAGTAATGAACCAGGCTGGGAGTTTTTAAAAGCCTCAGGAATCTTTTGCAGGTGTTTAGAGTTAATTAGTTGATTCAGATGATTAGGTTAATAGCTTGTTTAGAGAACCTTTTCATGATATGGTAATTTTTTGAGACAGGCATTTTGGGTTTTCATGAGCTGTATGCCAAAATCATCAGTATTAAAACAATAAAAGACCTGAAATATTACATTATGGAAAATAATGAACTTTATCACAATATGCTAATTTTTTGAAAAGGACCTGTATATAGATCAGTGTTCTTGACTCGTGAACGAGTCATCCTGTTGTTCGTTATCTGGCTCGGCTCGGTGTTCATCTTCAGTTCTTTCTTCACATCAGTTCAGTCAGTGTACTGTTTGAGTAAATGCATTACTCCGGGACATTGGTTTGTTTTAACTCAGAGGGAGTGTCAGCCACATTAAAAAAGTTAACAGCTTAAGTCATTTGTGGATTAATGCGTATTGGAGACGCGAACCGTTTAAAACGATTCAGTTCGATTTGGTGAACTGGTTCAAAAAGATCCGGTTACATCGAATGATTCGTTCGCGAAACGGATATCACAAACTGCTTTGTTTTGAACTGTCTTACAACAGACACGGAAGAGAAGACAATGCTGAATAAAGTCGTAGTTTTTGTTATTTTTGGACCAAAATGTATTTTCGATGCTTCAAAAAATTCTAACTGAACCTCTGATGTCTCATGGACTACTTTGATAATGTTTTTCTTACCTTTCTGGACATGGACAGTATACCGTACACACAGCTTCAGTGGAGGGACTGAGAGCTCTTGGACTAAATCTAAAATATCTTAAACTGTGTTCCAAAAATAAACGGAGGTCTTACGGGTTTGAAACAACATGAGGGTAAGTTATTAATGACATAATTTTGCAAATTGGACGAACTAACCCTTTAATCTGTTTTTTGTTTACAAAAAGTTACAGTCAAAGGAATTGTGATTGTCCTTTAGGTTAATCATTTGAAATAGTAAAAACAATATGTTCAAACTTTTGACTACTTTCTTTAATAACTACATAACACAATACTTGTACTTTTACTTTCAGTACTTGAGTAGTAAATTTTCAAATAGACTACTTGCAATACTTAAGTACAAAAAATGTTGAATACTTTAGTACTTCTACTTAAGTGTGGTGCTTAAAGAGCACTTCAACTTCTACTCAAGTCATTTTTTTGATAGAGCACTTGTACTTTTACTCAAGTCTGGGTCTCTAGTACTTTATACATCTCTGCTGTTTAGTGGCATAAGTAAAACTGTTCCTTTGACAATATTTGTTGAAAGAATTTCTTAAAAAAAAAACAACTCAAAATCATTAACTGTTCTGAATTTATTTACAAATTAGTTTTCATAATTCATTCATTGTGCTGGTTTGTTACAGTTTTCAAAATGTATACACCATTTGCAAAATAAATGTTTACAATGGTCTCACACAGTTGTTTGTGTATTTTAAAGACTTTCAAAATATTGAACCAAAGGTGTATAAATATCTCTGCCATAACAGTCAGATGTTGCAAGAGGATTAAGGATGGATTTTACTGTTTCCATCAGAGCGGGAGTGAGTGGGCACTCAATTTCTGGAACATGAACTCCAACATCATCTTCTGTCACACTATCAAACGTCTCCCAGTCTGTTCCAAACAGTTCCAAATTCTTAAATGAAATTAAAAAAAAAATTTAAAAAAACTTCACGCATCATGCAAAACCACAATTTGACAGTACAGGGCGTGCAGAATTATTAGGCACGTTGATTTTCTGATCATATTTTATTCCCAGGCACATTTTGCCAATTCCGAACCATATTAACCTTAACTACTATTAATTTTGTATTTAATCATTTATAACTGATATATAATTGTTAATGAAGACTGGAAATGAAAAATGAATTTAATTCAGGTGTGCAGAATTATTAGGCATATTTTATTTTAGATTAAACAAGCCAAAAAAGAGATTTAACTCAGACTGAAAAGTCAAAAATTATTAAATCCCCATGAGAATGCAATAATAATGCAATACTATAAATGCTCATTGGGTCAGACAAAAACAGGTAGAGAAAAAATACGCATGTTAATTCTTAATTCTTTTGCAGTTAACATGCGTATTTTTTTCTCCACCTGTTTTTTTTATCTGACCCAATGAGCATTTCACTGTCCAATGGTCATGCCTCAACTGCCCATGAGCATTAATACAGAGAGGCAGGAAGAAGTACTTTGGAAACCAGCCTTTATTAATTACTAATGCAGAGATGTGGTTTGGGGTTGGGTCTGTGGGACTGTTTCTGGGGATTTACTTTTTATTTTGCCTACCTTTTGTCTTCTGCATTCTCCTTACTATTGTCTCATGTTCTTGCCTCAGACTCGTCCCCCAGAAACAGCCCCAAATATAATATATTAAAAATAAATAAAGGAACCAGTCTAAGTATGAACCAAAGTACTTCTTCCTGCCACTCTGTATTAATGCTCATGGGTAGCCTAAATGGGTTTGTGACGAGTGGGGCGGGGCCGAGGGACGTGGGAGCGAGGCCGGTGGAGTGATTGGAGATGAGCTACACCTGTTCGACCCGCCGGTCTCGAGGCCCATGGAGGAGATGGAAGGATATAAAACTGGAGCGACGACAGTGAAGGACGAGAGAGGACCAGGCCTGGGCTTTTAGTTGTGTTTTGGTTTTTATTTGAGCGCACCAGTCGTCCGTGAGGGGCTGGTGCGCTGTTTTGTGTTTATTTTGATCATTAAAGTTTTCCGTTGATTGTGCGCCGGTTCCCGCCTCCTTCTTCCCGATGAATACTAAGTTTTATTCATTACAGTGGTGCCGAAGCTCGGGAGAAGGAGGGACGCGCTGCTGAAGATCCCTCGCCGCTGTGGTGAATCCGCGGTGCCATCGAGCAGGCGAGGAGTGTGCCGCCATGGACGCTCGAGGCGGTGGGCTGGAGTGAGTTGCCGGGGACGGGCGAGCTCGCTGCCGGCCGCCCGCGATGTGGAGGGACGGCTGCCGTCCGTGAGGGAGCGGAGGAGTCGGCGCCGTTCGCCAGGGGGCCGGAGCCTGCTGCCTCCGTGAAGGTATCCGGAGGAGCAGGGAACGGGGGACTCCTGCCGGCTGCCCAAATCCGGAGCAGCCGTCGCCGTCCACCGGGGGGCGGAGGAGTGTCGTGCCGTCCGCCGAGGGCCGTCCAGTGCCACCGCCAGGCACCGCGGAGGAGATCGCCCAGCTGGTGGAGGGCCGAGCAGTAGTGCGTCTGGGAACCGGAATTTTTTTTTTTTTTCTCCTCTCTCCCCTCTCTCGTCTCTGTCGCTCCTCCTTCCATCTCCTTTTCTCTCGCCTCGCCTGTCCTACCCCCAGGTTCCCGCAGGTCCCCGTGAGCGGTCCCCCCCGGATGGAGGGGGGGGGGTAGAGCGCAGTCTCAGGAGTACCCCCCGGCCTGCGAGGGGCGATGGGGGTATGTGACGAGTGGGGCGGGGCCGAGGGACGTGGGAGCGAGGCCGGTGGAGTGATTGGAGATGAGCTATACATGTTCGACCCGCCGGTCTCGAGGCCCACGGAGGAGATGGAAGGATATAAAACTGGAGTGACGACAGTGAAGGACGAGAGAGGACCAGGCCTGGGCTTTTAGTTGTGTTTTGGTTTTTATTTGATTTGGTTTATTTTGTTTTGTGTTTATTTTGATCATTAAAGTTTTCCGTTGATTGTGCGCCGGTTCCCGCCTCCTTCTTCCCGATGAATAGTAAGTTTTATTCATTACAGGGTTCCACTCAGATCTTAATATTAAGTATTTTACTGTTATTTGTCACCAAAATTTAACAAGACATTTTCACCTGGCTAGACCCAATGTTTAGATCTGTTGTGGTATTTATGCAAATTAGCACATATTTATTTAGAGTATGCACCATTTGTCCATGTTAACAAACAATTTAAAAAACGTGTAATAATTTTTTTGTATGTCTTGATGTAAGTAATCAACTCATTTTCATGGTGATATCTAAAGGTTAAAAATTGTACCCTATTCACGTGAGAAAAAGAATGAATAGGCTATATTTGGGTCTTTTTCGAAACTTTCCCCTAATGGGATTCTTCTGGGCTTTTTTTTTTCCTTACTCAGGACATTTTGATACAAAATCAGTTTGCTTCTGTTGCAATTTGTTCAACCTTTTTTCCTAAATTGACTAGACTATTAGTGATAAATGAAATATGACTTCAATACTTAAACAGTGAACACTTATATAACATGACCTGTGTATTAACGTACAGTGCACATAACACGGCTGTTAGGAAGTCAACATTTAAAATTGCTCATTCTTTTATGTAACCCTATCTCACCGCGCTACACGCTGCAGTGATGACCTCCAACTGTCTTCTTTAAGCACCTAACGTTACATGTACTCTGAGAGCTTATCTTACCTACTATACTATCTCTGTAATATTGCTACTCTCTGTTATTAGTTATAACTAACGTTAACCCTTAAACAAAGGGGTTGTCAAGTTCGGTCCTGGAGGGCCCGTGTGCTTCAGAGTTTAGCTCCGACCTCATGACTGCCAGGAACAAGTTTGTTGACCCCTGCTTAAACATGTCAGATTAAAAAAATAATAATAATAATTAACTTACCTGAGACGAGGAGTGAGCGCTTGGCTGCTGATCTGCCATTTCGGCGCCAGTGGTTTAAAACTTTGGTGGGGCGCATGCGCACTTCGTTGAATCGATTCATCTTCCCTCGGATAGTATAGCCTGTGACCTTGATGACGTATTTTTGACAGTCGTTTCGCACACCGCACTTCGTGGTCGTAATTCGCATGTCGTGTGTGTAACAGAGCTATTGTGAAAACAAGTGCCGTGTCTGTAAACTGTCACAGTCGTACATTTTAGAGTTGTACTCTAAAAAACACACAAAATCGCGTATCTGTAATCTGTCGTGGCCGTAGATTATGGTATCCAACTCTGACAAAAAAACGAATTACGTACAATAGTTTTAAATTACGCACGAGTATATTAAAATTACACACAAATGTTTTGAATTACGTACGATTATTTTTTAAAGTGATTTAATTCCATAATATATCTCTATTATCATAACAGTCTGAGTAATTCTGATTCCTGAACAGTAAACTTTTAAGTGTCAGCTTTGTGAACATATGTTGATTATGTATCTAGTCAGAAAGAATCATGAGCAGAAATCTTTTTATTTTGGGTATGTCATTTCTGTCTCCATGCCGAAAAATGGGTGGTGACTGGTAAGGGGTTAAAAGGATAGTTCACCCAAAAATGAACATTTTATGTTTATCTGCTTAGCCCCAGGGCATTCAAGATGTAAATGACTTTTGTTTCTTCAGCAGAACACAAACAGAGATTTTTAAAACAAACTGTTGCAGTCTGTTAGTCATATAATGCAAGTGGATGGGAATCACGGCTAGAACATACAATAAGTTTTGTTTGTGTATGTTTTTATTTATTATTTTTTTTAATTATCCATTCATTCACATCCCATTCCCAATTACATCCTTTATAAGACTGACTTAAAAATCTCAGTTTGTGCTCTACCGAAGAAACAAAGTCACCTAAATCTTAGATTCCCTGGGGGTAAGCAGATAAACATAAAATTTTCATTTTTGGGCGAACTATCCCTTTAAGATCCTTGAAGGGATGTAGCCTGTCTCAATCATTAATCATGCATGCAGAACTACTGGTGTAGGGGGTTGCAATCTAGCACATATAGCTGAACTTGGAGCCGATGCTGGCAGAGCAAGCCCTAATATACTAGTAGCACCTTGGAAGCTGAAATGCACCCCTCTCATGACAGGAACTACCTGCAGTTATGCTATTTTTGAGCATGTTTAAAATTGGGGTGGAATTTTAAACAGATATGCTGTCACTATTAATGTCAGAACTGGGCTGGTAAAACATCTGAGACAAGATCCTTTTTTTAGGGGTCTCTAATGCTCAAAATGATTGCATTTATTTGATCAAAAATACAGTGAAATATTTGTTTATATTTAAAATAAAAGTTTTCTATTTTATAGATTTTAAAATGTAATTTATTCCTATGATGGCAAAGCTGAATTTTCAGCAGCCATTAGTCCAGTTTTTGATTTGGTGCTTAAAAACATTTCTTATTACAACCCGAATTCCGGAAAAGTTGGGACGTTTTTTAAATTTTAATAAAATGAAAACTAAAAGACTTTCAAATCACATGAGCCAATATTTTATTCACAATAGAACATAGATAACATAGCAAATGTTTAAACTGAGAAAGTTTACAATTTTATGCACAAAATGAGCTCATTTCAATTTTGATTTCTGCTACAGGTCTCAAAATAGTTGGGACGCGGCATGTTTACCATGGTGTAGCATCTCCTTTTCTTTTCAAAACAGTTTGAAGACGCCTGGGCATTGAGGATATGAGTTGCTGGAGTTTTGCTGTTGGAATTTGGTCCCATTCTTGCCTTATATAGATTTCCAGCTGCTGAAGAGTTCGTGGTCATCTTTGACGTATTTTTCGTTTAATGATGCGCCAAATGTTCTCTATAGGTGAAAGATCTGGACTGCAGGCAGGCCAGGTTAGCACCCGGACTCTTCTACGACGAAGCCATGCTGTTGTTATAGCTGCAGTATGTGGTTTTGCATTGTCCTGCTGAAATAAACAAGGCCTTCCCTGAAATAGACGTTGTTTGGAGGGAAGCATATGTTGCTCTAAAACCTTTATATACCTTTCAGCATTCACAGAGCCTTCCAAAACATGCAAGCTACCCATACCGTATGCACTTATGCACCCCCATACCATCAGAGATGCTGGCTTTTGAACTGAACGCTGATAACCAGGGTTCTAAATTAACTTTTTTGATCACCAGCCAATGTGGCTGGTAACTTTCTAAAGTTACCAGCCAATCAGAATTTCCACTAGCCATTTTTTTCGGTAAAAATAACAAATTATGAGTGCCAATGAATGAATTTGATCATTTTATTAACATTGTTGGCATGAAAAACACATATAAAGTACAATGCATACAACAAAATATACACTGACTCAAATTTAAAATGATTAGTTCCCACCACGAAATTGCTTGTTTTGTTTTTTCTTTCGCATAACTTACATGAGGCAATCCTGACAAAGCATTACGACATTCTTGTGATCAAACACAAGCCATTCATGACCCGTCAGCCATTTGGCATTACATTTTTTTTCTTTGTTTCTCTGTCCGTAATACGGAGGCCCGCACGTCACCTGTAGGAGAAAAAAATCAATCCGTGGCGAAGGTTTTGCAATCAGTCCCCTCAGTTTATAAACCGTACTCACAAATTCATAAACTGTTTCCTCAGTTTAACAAATCGTGCCCACGGATTCCTAATCCGTGCGCTCAGATTTTGTAAACCGTAACCTCGGTTTTTCAATCCGTACTCACGAATTCATAACCTGCGCACGCTTTTGCAATCCATTCCCACGGATTTGTAAACTGGCACGCATTTGTGGCTCCACCCCCACCGGCAGATTCATTTCTGTTTATTAAACATTATTTTTCATAGTACCTATCCAACAAGACCACGATCAGCATTCACAAAATAGTTTTCTTTTTAGCGTTTATTTTACATTAATCACCCATAGGATAAGACACAGCCACCTGTGTTTTATGGCCAAAAAAAATAAACGCTAAAAAGAAGAAAATAAGGGTAAAAAGCAATACAAAACAAATAATATGCCGGTTATGTTTTCATTCCTTTTCTCTCTAACTGAATGCAATGTTATTTTTGGCCTAATTATTTAATAATAACATTAACAGTGAAGCATGCATCTAACTCCGGCAGGTGGGGTGGGGTGGATGGAGCTTAGTATAATAAAATCACAAAAATAAGTCTTCATGTTAAGAAAGAATTGTACACAAGCATTTCCAAAACTGTCAAAGGTTATTTAGAAATAAAGCAATTCATGAATTATTTTATGACAAACATTTTTACCGTCTTGTAATCATTTATTTAGCCTACAAATTAAAATTATAAAAAATAACTTTCTTTTTATTTTTATCATTATTATATATTATTATACAGGTTATGCATAAGAAACTTTAATCCAAAACAATTTACAAAAGAGGGAAAGTAATTACTCCAGAGTTTATTGTACAATAATAATCAAGTGCTATTATAAGATTATCACAAATTTAACAAGATTTTGATGCACATCTTTCTTATTAAGTCTTTGTATTCCACCTCGTACTACACTTCATAGAGAATCACTTAAGACACTTTGCTGTAGACCCATTCCACATAATAATATTCATTAAAACTGTATGTTAACACGTAGGAGCTTGCTGCATGAATCTGTGAGTACGGTTTACAAATCCATGGGAACGGATTGCGAAAGTGTGTGCGCAGATTATGAATTCGTGGGTACAGATTAAAAAACCGAGGGTGCGGTTTACAAAATCTGAGCGCACGGATTGGAAATTCGTGGGCACGGTTTGTTAAACCGAAGGAACGGTTTATGAATTCGTGAGTACGGTTTATAAACTGAGGGGATGGATTGCAAAACCGTCGCCACGGATTGATTGTTTTTTCTCCTACAGGTGACGTGCGGGGCTCCGTAATATCCTCATCCCCTGACTCGTTCCTCTTTTCGCCCCCAGAAATCTGTCCCAACCACCGCCGCATTTAGTTTAATCTTAATTTTTTTCTTTAATAGCTAACTCCCTCCTCTTTCAGTCTATGTTCCCTGCTCTGGCTCCATTCATTCTTCTTCCTTGTGTTTTCTGATGGACGCTCTATTAGTTTCCATGTTTTTTCGCGCTGGTTTAACTGCAAACTGCGTGCAGCCAATGGGCATATGAAACGTCATCACGTAGCATTACAGCACAGTGTTCATGGGAAATGTAGGAAGTGCTGCCAGGGGGATAAATGACCGAGAAAAGAGCCTCATGCCATGGATCACCAGCCAAACTGGCTAGTAAATTTAAATTAACACCCGCCAAAATTAATTTTAACCCGCATTTGGCGGGTTGGCGGGTGTTAATTTAGAACCCTGCTGATAACATGCTGGAAGGTCTCCCTCCTCTTTAGCCCGGAGGATCCTCTTTAGCCCGGAGGACACGGCGTCCGTGATTTCCAACAAGAATGTCAAATTTGGACTCGTCTGACCATAAAACACTATTCCACTTTGAAATAGTCCATTTTAAATGAGCCTTGGCCCACAGGACACGACACAACAATCTTTTGATGATGTTATGCACTGTAGATGATGAGATTTGCAAAGCCTTTGCAATTTGACGTTGAGGAACATTGTTTTTAAAGTTTTCCACAATTTTTTTACGCAGTCTTTCACAGATTGGAGAGCCTCTGCCCATCTTTACTTCTGAGAGACTCTGCTTCTCTAAGACAAAGCTTTTATAGCTAATCATGTTACAGACCTGATATCAATTAACTTAATTAATCACTAGATGTTCTCCCAGCTGAATCTTTTCAAAACTTCTTGCTTTTTTAACCATTTGTTGCCCCCGTGCCAACTTTTTTGAGACCTGTAGCAGGCATTAAATTTTAAATTAGCTAATTAAGTGGATAAAAGTGTAAAATTTCTCAGTTTAAACATTTGCTACGTTATCTATGTTCTATTGTGAATAAAATATTGGCTCATGTGATTTGAAATTCCTTTAGTTTTCATTTTATTAAAATTTAAAAAACGTCCCAACTATTCGGGTTGTATTATTAATGTTGAAAAAGTTTGTGTTGCCTAATTTTTTGATTCTTTGATTAGCAGCAAGTTTTTAATTTTTGTTTGAATTTTTATAACAAAATAATACTGAATAAAAATAATAATTTATAATAAAAAAAAATACTTGCAATTAATATACTGTATCAATTTCATTGTTTCAATGATCAAAATGTACATCTATAAATCTACCAAGATATTTATTATTATTATTATTATTATTATTTTATTAGAATAAAAAGAAGACTATAATCTCTTTCATTTAAAATAAAGGCTAACAGAGTTGTCACATATGTTTTAATAGCATCAAAGTGTTTATACATTCCAGGGAAATCAACCTAAAACATCTTTAGTTGCTTGGATAAGAGAAAGATTAAAAAAAATAAAAAATTACCGTAGAAAGCTGCACATCGTGCAGAACGAGTCATATTGTCTAACATTAGCAAGATATCAGCGTTATAATAGAGCAAAACAGGAAATTAATTACAGTGCTGCTACAACTCATAAAACACATTCAAAATGTGATTGTTGATAAAAACCTTCATTATATTTAGATGATGCCTTTGTATACAACAAGAATGGGGACTGATTTATGATATTTACACACAATTTGACCTTAATTTGATTGTTTATAACCACATTTATAACTGCATAAAACAGAAAATAAGAAGTGGGAATCACAGAGGTTAAAATTAGTAAAGAGTAAATTCTCACCCCTTTTAGCAAGTTATTCAATATTTTAAAATTACTCTATGATGATGTAGCACGCCTGCCGTCCGGCTGGCGGTACTGCAGTAAATGTTCTGTTTGATTAAAACAAAGAGACACAGACAGTTATGCTGTTGTTAGCCACGAGTCGCTCTTGTAATCTTTATTACAATAATTCAATATTATATGTATTGTATAATCAAATCACAATATCTTGTCACCATACATGTGACTCACTCAAACAAAACACCAATAAACATGTGTCACATCACTCTTGTGTCTTGAGTCTTTCTTCTTATACTCAATTAGTATTTTCCTCAGTTAACTTAATACTTTCTCTGTAACCCATTCATCTCAATGTATTACCGTCTCTATAGTCTGAGCAAAAGTGTCATAGTACATACTGTATAACTAAGTAGTAGAGCGAACCATAGGTTAGATCCTATAACCATTTAAACTTTAATTCCTAAATACAGTACTCAGGCTATACTTAATCAAAAGATCAATGAAACATATTATAAAATACAAATATCAACAATAACCAATCTTGTATGCAAATATTATATAAGTATAATACTAAACAATTACATATACTTCAGTCTTTAAACCCAGGCGATTGCTCAAAACATCGCTCTTTCTACTATAAACACAATTATAACACTATTAACATTATAAACATTACGTTACCTTAGCGATTCAGTGTGTTGGAGCCTTAAACCATTCAGATTAAATTATATTAATACAAGGCCGGCCGCGGCACAGCCGCGAATGCACCGTCATTTTCATAAACATATCACCATCTCTATTCGATGTCTTAACTACTCAGGAAACGTATATAACCCTCTTAAAACAGTGTAACCACTTTATCAACACATTGTTTCATGTTATATTGTCCATGGTGTTTGACTTCACCCACCTGTTTGATTAAAACAAAGAGACACAGACAGTTATGCTGTTGTTAGCCACGAGTCGCTCTTGTAATGGCGTCTTCTTCCACGCGACTCAAAGTTACCCTCAAACTTTCCGTTCAGCACATGGTCTCCCCCTAATGTCCGCTGAGGGTATTATGCACCAACAGTACAGCATACCTAATTGTCTCTGAGCATACTCACAGTAGTTGAAACAATGTCATCAAAATAATAAAACAAATCAAACACATCAAAAGAAAATAATTATTTCTGTGACTATACATACAGGGTGTCACACTCTCCCCGACAAAAGAAATGGCTCCAAACAACACTGACCCTTATAAATCTTTCTCAGTAACACAAAAATTCTCCTTACATTGTAAACAATTTAAAGGCCTCTCTGCCAATGCGCAATGTATATGTGTGTGTGTGTGTGTTAACCCTGTTTTCTTTTAGGTACTAATTCTCTAGTATCCACTAAAGGCAGCATAAGATTGTAAAGTAGGATAGGACCCTATCTGATAAGGCAGTGTAGGTGGGATGTGAGCACAAGTTACATATACTGGCCCCTTTACCCCAGAATAATACGGTAACTGCTGTGCCTGCATAAGTTGAGCAGCCCCTATCTCCGTCGGCAGTTCATAATTAGGCTGACCCAATGAGGGGTAAGTGAAGACCCGTGTGGGCTTTCGTTCTCTGCTAGATCTTCTGACATATCCATCTCCTGCAGTCTTTCCCATTGGACTAACCATTTGTCTTTCTTCCTCACTATGTACCATCTCTCCCATCTCATCATTCATCCCATCAGATTCTGGTGCAGCAGGTAAGTCAGTCAAGGAGTGAGTTGTCACTGGCTCAGGTAAGTATTCTTCCTCTACCCCTCGAGCAATCTCTCCATATCTCGCAGGTCCATCCTCACCACTTCTCCGTCTCCAACCTCCTCTTTCGTAAGTGTTAGATATAGTCCTTCTCTGCTTAGATCTCTGCTGTCCAGAGGACCGCAACCAGTAGTAAGCTCTCGGAGCATCGCTGTCATCTGAACATGAATCACTTGAATTTGCTCCTTCAGGTTCCCTTGCTGATCTTAACAACCTCTGTTTTCTTCCCTTAGGTCTACACGAGTCATTTGCTCCAAGAGGTGGCAGGTCTACAGGTAGGTCATTAACCAGATGGAGCAGGTTCCGATGCAAGGTACGTATCACTGCTGGATTTTCACCTCCACTAGACTCAGGGTACACTTGATAGACTGGTCCATCACGTATCCTCTCTTTGACCACGTGCACTGCTCTCTCCCAGTATGATCTTAGTTTTCCAGGTCCGCTCCGTTCACTTAAATTACGGACCAGAACTCGATCTCCTGGCTGCAACACAACACCTCGAAGATGCCGGTCATAGTATTTCTTGTTCCGCGCGCTCGCTTGCTTGCTGTTGTCCGAGGCTAGTTTATACGCTTGAGCCATCCGTTGTGCCCACTTCTCTGCATAATCCCGAGGTGAGTATTGGTCTTCCTCTGCTCTCAGACCAAACAACAAGTCAACGGGCAAACGCAGATGACGTCCATACAGGAGGAAGAATGGAGAGTACCCCGTCGATTCATGCTTAGTGCAATCATAAGCGTGCACAACCTTCGGGAGGTGGTCTTTCCATCGATCCTTTTCCTTCTCTTCCAGCGTCCTCAACATCTGTAACAAGGTGTGATTAAACCGTTCTGCCGGGTTTGCTTGTGGGTGATAAGGCGTCGTTCTGGAGTTACTGACACCTGTTAACCGCTGCAAAGTCGCGAAGAGATGATTCTCGAATTCACGGTCTTGGTCGTGATGAAGCCGGCAAGGGTAGCCGAATCTCGGGATAAAGTCGCTAAATATCCTCTCAGCCGCCGTCCTTCCAGACTTATCTCTGGTCGGGTACGCCTGGGCAAATCTGGTGAAATGGTCCACCAGCACCAGAATATATTCGTATCCACCCCGACTTCGCTCCAGGTGCAAATAATCAATGGACACTAGATCCAGTGGACAACTTGAGGTAAGACTCCCCATCGGAGCTCTGATCTGCACCACAGGTTTCTTTTGTTTCACGCATCGGCATTGCTGGGTGACATAGTGCTCGATCTCCTTCTTCATAAAAGGCCAGTAGAATCTCCTCCTTGCTAAGTCTAGAACTCGTTCTGTCCCTACATGACCCATGTCGTTGTGCAACTGTTTTAATGCCCACTGCTTAAACTTAGCTGGGAGAACAAGTTGAGCTCTGTGGTTGGTCTTACGATAGAGCAGTCCCTCTTCAAGATAAAGTTTTCTCCACTCATACAACAGTCTTTTTAGGCCTCCCTTAGCAGTTTTCGTCATCTCAGGTGTCAGTTCTCCACCACCCTCCTTTAATTCGATCACCTTCCCAACAACAGGATCTTCCCGTTGGGCGGTTTTCAATTCAGAACGATCAAGTGATATTAGACTCCCTTCAAACTGGTACTCTGCATTCTCTAAATGTGCATTCAGAGCCGCCACCCAGGCAACTTCATTCTCTTGGTCAGCCCGACTTCCTTCCCATGTAGCCCTGACCACCTCCTCTGTGATAACTTCGGTGCACGTGGTCATAAACTTAGTGATGTCAAGGGGGCAACGAGAGAGCATATCTGCATCCGCATTCATTTTGCCTGGTCTGTAACGAATGTCAAATCTGAAGTCCGCCAATTCTCCTACCCACCTATGTCCAACAGCATTGAGTTTAGCCGTTCTGAGGACATACGTCAATGGGTTGTTGTCTGTCAAGACTGTAAAGTGTGGCGCATAGAACAGATAATCGCGGAACTTCTCGCAGACAGCCCATTTAAGTGCCAGGAACTCCAGCTTTCCGGAGTTGAGTCTGTAACTTTTCTCGGCGGGGGTCAAGGTTCTGGATCCATACCCAATAACTCTGAGCCTTTCCTCTTGCTGTTGGTACAGCACAGCCCCGACCCCATGTTCGGACGCGTCTGTATGGAGCACAAATGGGAGTTCGAAGTTTGGGTAAGCGAGTATCGGAGGAGTAGTTAGAGCCTCAATGAGTCTTTCCAACACACATTGGTGCATACTTGTCCACTCTACTTTCGTGCGAGATGGTAACTGGTTCCCCCTCTTCTCAGCTTTACTCAACTTATTCTGCTCTCCAGAGGCTACTGATCCCCGGTACTGAAGGAGTTCGTACAGTGGTTTCGCAATTCGTGAAAAGTCCTGGATAAAAGTACGGTAGTAACTGAGGAACCCCAACAATCGCCGCAACTCCCCGACAGTAGTGGGGAGTTAGCCACGAGTCGCTCTTGTAATGGCGTCTTCTTCTTCTTCTTCTCTTCTTCTTTTTGATTTTTAACGGCGGCTTGCAACCAACTTAAATAGGTGCATTACCGCCACCTTCTGCTCCGGAGTGTGGACCAGAGTTTTACAATCTATTCACCAAACCCGTTTCTTTAATAAAATCGAAGAAAACTTTACTATTTATTTCACTTGCCCATTTTATTAAAACCTTAAAATTTATTTCCTGCTTTACCTTCTTTCTTAATTCTTCTATCATTATTCCTCTTTCTTGCTCATATCTTCTACAATCAAGAAATACATGAGTTACTGTTTCTTCAACCTTACAGATTTCACATAACCCGTTTGGGTGTTTCCCCATTATTTTAAGTGTGCTATTTAAATTTGAGTGCCCTAATAATATTCTGCTGAAAATAATCTCTTCTTTCCTTGACTTTCCTATACTCTTTATACTTTGACTTACCTTGTTTAATAAACTGAAAAGGAATCTACCCTTTGTCCCATTGTGCCACTCTACTTGCCATTCTTCTATCAGTTTACTCCAGATTAAAACCTTCATCTCTGATTTACTTAATGGAACTTGTAACTCTATTATATCTTTCTGTAAAGCTTGTTTTGCTAATATATCCACTTCTTCATTTCCCCTTATTCCTATGTGTGCTGGAATCCACATAAAACTGATTGATATACCATTTTGGACAATTCTTGAATGCATATGTAGTATATTAAAAAGAATATCTTGATGATTAGATTTGTAAGATCTCAAGCTCTTCAAAACTGAAACTGAATCTGTACAAATTAAAACATTGTCAGGTTTTATTTCCTCTACCCACTGTAATGCCAAAAGGATTCCTATCAATTCAACAGTATAAACTGCCAAATGATTTGATGTTCGCTTTACTCCACTAATCCACTGATTACTAGTAACTTTGACTAAAAAAGCAGCCCCAGTTGTTTGATGTTCTGGATCTTTTGATCCATCTGTATATACTTGTATATGTCGAGGATATTGGGCTCTGATATATTCTGAGAAAGCATATCTAAAGTCAACTTCTCTTTCTGTTCTTTTAACCTCCAGCAGATGCAGATCTATATGAGGTGTTATATAAACCCATGGTTCATAATCCTGGATTTCAACTGTTGGACTCATCTTGATATTATTTACCTGTAATTCTTCTGCATGAATTTTACTACACCACCCAAAGCTTGTTAAACATCTTACATTTTGTTCCCAACAATTCTTTAAAACCACTTTTGTAGGGTGTTCATCTTTATGCCCCTGGAGGTTAGCCCAGTAATTAATCATTAATTGTTTCCTTCTAATCTCTAGTGGCATCTCTCCTACCAGGACTTGTAAAGCTGATATGGGTGTAGTCTTTACTGCTCCACAACATTGTCTCATTGCTTGAGCTTGGATTTTACAAAGTTTTCCTAACAGGTTTTTTGATGCAGAACCATATACCACACAGCCATAATCAAAAACAGACCGAATCATTGCTACATATATAGTTTTTAAAGAAGAAAAACTAGCCCCCCATTCCACTCCACTTATACATCTCATGATATTTAAAACCTTCTGACATTTCTCAACTATTTTATTAATATGTTCAGTCCATATAAGTTTTACATCAAAATAAATACCTAAAAACTTAAACACCTTTACCCTTTCCAATGTTTCCTCATACATCTTCAAACTCATTTCTGGAACAACCCTCTTCTTAGAAAAAATAATTGTTTTAGTTTTCTCCACTGAGAATTTAAAACCCCAGTCAAATGCCCATTCTTCAACTTTCCTAATTGCCTCTTGTATTTTCCTATTAATAAATAATAAATTTCTACCCTTTTTCCAGAGAGCCCAGTCATCTGCAAACAAAGACCTACCAATATCTGGTTCTACTTGGTTAAAAACATCATGAATCATTATAGAAAACAATAATGGACTTATTACACTCCCTTGTGGAGTTCCATTTTCTATCTGGAACGTACTTGACACTTCATTCCCTATTTTTACCTGGAAACTCCTATTCTCCAGAAAATCTTTTATCCAGTTATATATTCTTCCACCAATATTCATCTTTCTTAATTTTATCAAAAGTCCCTCCCTCCACATCATATCATACGCCTTCTCGACATCTAAAAATACTGCTATCACAGATTCTTTATTTACCTGCGCCTTTCTAATTTCATTTTCTAAACATACTATAGGATCCATTGTTCCTCTACCTTTTCTAAAACCACTCTGATATTTTGATATAAACCCTCTATTTTCCAATAAATATGACAACCTTTCCGTAATCATCCTTTCCATAATTTTACAAACATTTGATGTAAGAGCTATAGGTCTATAATTAGAGGGATTCGAAGGATCTTTGCCTGGCTTTCTTATAGGTATTATTATCGCTTCTTTCCAAGCTTTTGGAAGCTTTCCTTCGTCCCATACTCTATTATATAATTCTAAAATTTTCCCCACAGCCCTATCCTTCAGATGTCTTAGCATTATATATCCAATCTGATCCTTCCCTGGAGATGAAATTTTTCTGTTTGCATTACAAATAGCTCTCATCAATTCATCTCTATTGAACTGGAAATTAATTGGCTGGCCTTCCATTTCCCCACATCTTACCATCACATCCATATTTTGCCCCTTTGTTATTTCTCTTCTCATTTTCCCTTCTTCACTTAAGTTCCCTGATCCATGAATTTGTGCTAATGTTTTTCCTAGCATTTCTGCCTTATCCTTATCAATTACAGCTATTTCTCCTCCTGACTCTAATACCGGATATTCCCATTCTTTCTTATTACCTCCCATTCTCTTAATCATATTCCACACCTCACCTACTGGAGTTGTTCTTCCAATTCCACTACAAAAAACATTCCAGCTTTCTCTTTTGGCTAGCCTTATAGTTCTTCTCACTAGTGCTTGTGCTTTCTTGAATAAAATTAGATGACTATAGTTATGTGTTCTCTTAAGCATTTTAAACGCCTTGTTCCTATCCTTTACAACTTTACTACACTTTTCTGTCCACCAAGGAACAGCTTTTCTTGTCATTTTCCCCTTACTTTTTGGAATTGATTCTAATGCTGCTTCTAGTATTACTGCACACACTTTTTCATTAAAGATGTCAATATCTTCCTTTGAATCAATTGCAACCATTTTTTCCTCACACAATTCTTCAAATTTATCCCAATTTGCCTTTTCAAAAACCCATTTTCCTCCTCTTTGATTAACTATTCTATCTGTCTCAATATCCAATGTTATAATTATTGGGTAGTGATCACTCCCAATGCTAGATTCCCCACAAACTTCCCAATTACACTTACTAGCCAAGTTATTTGAAACTAATGTCAAATCCAACACAGACTCTATTCCTGTATGAACGTCTATCCTCGTTCCCTTCCCATCATTTAAACACACCAGCTCCCTCTCCTCTATTAATTCCTCAACTACTTGACCATTGGCATTTATGTATCTTCCTCCCCATAGTGTATTATGAGCGTTTAAGTCCCCACACCATATTACTCTATGATTATCTTGACCATGTACTTCCTTTAACTTCTCTAATATCAATTTTTTACACGGGTTATAATAATTTATAATAACTATCTCCTGACCTCTTCCCCATATCCCCACCGCAATATATTCTTGAACCCTTCCTTTTCCTAGTATTCTATATGGAATTCCTTGTTTAATGAATGTTGCACACCCACCACCACTCCCTTGTTCTCTATCATGCCGTACTATACTATACCCTAATAAAACAAAATCTAAACACCTTTTCATCCAAGTTTCCTGTACACATATTACATCCGGTTTTATACTTAAATCTTCAATGAAATGTTTAAACTCCTGACCATTTGCTATCAGAGACCTTGCATTCCACTGAATTATTGTTATCATTTATGTTTTATCCACATGTCTCTTGGCTTGATCTTATCTGAAGTTCATCTCTAACTTCTTCCCAAGACAAGCCTATCATTCCAAGGTGGCGTATTGCTGCTATAACAACTAACTGAGTCTTTTGTGTTTTTGATTCAATCCCAGCTGTACTATTTATAACTCCTGCAATAAATGCCACTAATTTTTTCTTTTCTATCATCATATGTTCTTTTGGAGCTTCATTGCTTCCTTCAACTGAAATCCTTGCCTGATCTCTTTGATCTTTAGTTTGTCCTTTAACCTGTTTTGCTGCCTCTGCATATGTTATCTTCTTCTCCACCCTCCTTTTCTGAATCTCCATTTCCATTTTCTGTACTTCACACCCTCTGAACGCTGCACTATGTGCCCCTCCACAATTGCAACACTTTGGTTGTACTCCATCCTCACACTTTCCATATTCATGATTTCCTCCACAACGAGCACATCTACATTGCTCCCTACATCTTGTAGCAACGTGCCCAAATCTTTGACATTTAAAACATCTCATTGGTCCTGGTATATATTCTCTTACAATGTAGCTCATCACACCCAACATTACTCTTTTTGGAATTTCATCCCCTTGAAATTCTATTACTATTGTTTCAGTGTCTTTTCTGGTTCCATCTGCAACTGCTTTTAGCCTTTGTGCATTTACTATCTTCCCTCCCTTTAAGTTACCTTTGAACTCTTCCATACCTATATTAAGAGGCACACCAAAAATGATCCCTTTACAGCCACTACTTTGACGTTTTTCTCCAACTTTATTTGTGCTGACAACTTTAATTCCTCCAATTTCCTTCAGTTTGAGAGCTTTATTTGCTTGATCTTCATTATTACATCCAATAAGCAAATTTCCATCAGAGAGAACTTTAGCAAAATCAATATTTCCAATATCTCTATTTATGATCTTTGTCAGTTTAATTGGATTAATTTTGCTTACCCCAAACTGATCTCCAAACCTTACAATGCATTTAATACTATCACTACTCTTATCATCAGACTCTTCTACGTCGCTCCTTTTCTTCCGTTTTTCTCCCCGATTTTTCCGACTTCTTGCTTCATTCCAGCAATTTTCTGACGATCTTTCACTTTCCTCTTCACTTACTACATCCATACTCCCTTCACTATCTCCCAACTCACGCCTCTCTGTTCCATTCACGGAGCAGTTTGCCTCACCGCCGTTCCTTTCCGACTTCTCGCTGCTGTTTCCGCCATCACCATCCGGTGATGGTCTGAATCGCAGTTTCTCCGAAAAATACGTCTGTTGTGTTCAAATCACGAAGGTAGGGTCCAAACAAACATTGCGTGTGCCTCCCTGCTCCAACGCTTTTCCGGCGCTCCTGTAGTGTTTCAGCTCTCAAATCGCGAATTTAGAATGACAGGAGCAGGTCACATAATCCTCAACTCCGGTGAGAGAGACCGATACCAAGGCAAAACATGGCGTCTTCTTCCACGCGACTCAAAGTTACCCTCAAACTTTCCGCTCAGCACATGGTCTCCCCCTAATGTCCGCTGAGGGTATTACGCACCAACATTACAGCATACCTAATTGTCTCTGAGCATACTCACAGTAGTTGAAACAATATCATCAAAATAATAAAATAAATCAAACACATCAAAAGAAAATAATTATTTCTGTGACTATACATACAGGGTGTCACAATGAGCTTATCATCAACAATATACTAAAACTATACATATATTTATATATATAAAACATTACTATTTTTAATGTTTTTGAAAGAAGTTTCTTCTGTTCATCAAGCCTGCATTTATTTGATCAAAAATACAGAAAAATCTGTAATATTTTGAAATATTATTACAACTTAAAATAATAGTTTTCTATTTGAATATACTTAAAAAAAAAAAAAAAAATATTCCTGTGATGCAAAGCTGAATTTTCAGCATCATTACTCCAGCCTTCAGTGTCACATGTAACATCCAGTCTATCACATGATCATTTAGAAATCATTCTAATATTCTGATTTATTATGAGTGTTGGAAACAGTTCTGCTGTCTAATATACTTGATGAATAAAAGGTTAAAAAGAACAGAACTGCATTTATACAAAATCAAATAAAAAATTCTAATAATATAAATTCTAATAATATATTTTCTTTACTATCACTTTTTATCAATTTAACACACCCTTGCTGAATAAAAGTATTGATTTTATTTAAAAAAAAAAAAAAAAAAAAAAAAAAAAAAGAAAGAAAAAAAAAAAAAATTACTGACCCCAAATTACTGACCAGTAGTGTATATTGTTATTACAACATATTTATATTTTAAAAACATAGCTTCCTTTTTTTTTTTTTTTTTATTCATCAAAGTATCCTAAAAAAGTATCACATGTTCTGAAAAAATATTAAGCAGCAGAACTGTTTGCAACTTTGATAATGAATCATCATATTAATAATTTCTAAATGATCATGTGATAATGATCCTAAAAATTCAGCTTTGCATCACAGAAATAAATGATAATTTAAAGTATAATAAATTTAAAAACAATCATTATAAATTGTGATAATATATCACAATATTACATTTTTTTCTGTATTTTTGATCAAATAAATGCAGGCTTGATGAGCAGAAGAAACTTCTTTCAAAAACATTAAAAATAGTAATGTATCCAAACTTTTGGTCTGTACTGTATATATATATATATATATATATATAATATATATATATATATATATATATATATATATATATATATTTTTTTTTTTTTTTTTTTTTAGCAATGCATGGCACTGCTAGATTGGCTCAAAGTAGGTCTAAGAATCTATAATATAATTTTTTTGACATTTGTATCAAATTTTGGTAACTTGGCAAATACATATGTATGAGAACATTTTGTGAGACTGGTAAGATCTCTTTTAAATGTAATGGTGAAACATACAGTAATATTACTAGAAAAAAAAAAAAAAAAAAAAACTCTGAGAAGAAAGGGATAGTTTCATTTCTATGAGAAACAATTACTCAGAAATTGTCCCCATCGCCACAGACCTCAAAATCTCATTCAAAAAGATTGACAGTCACTATCACACACAAGGAAAATCACATGGTCAAGAAAACCACTGGTGTACTAAGTAACAGACCTAGAACAGGTAGACCAAAGAAAACATCAGCAGTTGATTACAGAAACATTGTGACAGCTGTAAAGAAAGACTCTAAAACGTACTCAGTTACTGAAGTAACCTCGGCTCCCTTAGATACGGAATGAGTACTATGGGGGAAAAGTCATTTTTCTCAGATTTCTGAAGCCTTCTTCAATTATGCAGTGAAACTGCACGACTATTGGTTTGTGGAGTTCGATAGAAACTAACCAATGGTGAGTCTATGGTGAGCGAGCCCGCCCGAACCCGCCAAAAGGGGCGGTGCATCGGGCTATATAAGGCAAACTGATTTAATTCGACTGAAGCGATGACATGAGGTGTCCTTGCGTATAGTACAGCAAAGTATGCAGTACTCCATCCATATCTAAGGGAGCCGAGGTTACTTTAGTAACCACATTCCCTTTCGATACTACTCTTGTACTGCGTCATAAGCTGTTTAGACTAAGACGCTAGGGGGGCAATCCAATCACGTTGTGCTATCAGGAAGGATGACCGTGTATTCGCCCAGAGCACTGAGAAGGGCTTGTAACAAATACGTAAAGTATCCCAGACCAATCGGGGATGTAGTTACAGTACATCAGTCATCTTTTTGACCTTCTACAGCTCAGGCACCAAGGGTCCTTATTTTTAGACTGGTACATTTACTTGTCCTTAATTGTGATGGTACTTTTACTTGAGTAGAATATTTTCGTACTCTTTCCACCTTTGCTTTTTACGCATTTGGCTAATGTGACTGCACCTTTAAACAGCACTATCAAAACACCAAAGAGGGAATATCTTTTGGAATAATGGAGTTGCGTATCTCTATTTGAGTTCCATAGACTTGTAGTGTCAATACCAAGGCATACTGAAGCTATATTGCACATGTTTGCCCAGTGTTATGAATAATAAAATCTTGATTCCACTAGTTTATCCATGCATGGAACCATGCATAGCATTTTATTTATTTTTATTGAAATGGAATAATATAGCATTTATTCAAATGTAGTAGATAATACTGCTTTGAAAAAAAAATAGCTCTATCACGTAATTATGCTCCTGAAATACATTGTGTTGCAATATATTTTTATGAAATCATAATCAAGAACAATGATGTGATATAAATAAAAATGATAATGCTTCTGAGATTTCATTAACCATATTCACTGAGCCAGGAGATTGTGAAAAAAGCCACAGTGCATATGATAAGTGCAAATGAAAAATTAAAAAATCGGAGTAGATGCAGAGTGCTGTTGCCTAAAGCTCGAAGGTGGTAAAAAGAAGAAATTGCAAATAGGTATTCCTTGGATATATCAAACCAATAGCTCTCCAGGCTATTTCAGCCCTTCAGGTAGCTCTAACTCACAGTAAGGTTTATGAATCTCACTTCTGCCGAGTGTTTAGGTCTTCATCCGGAGAACTATACTATCTTTTATGGCTGCCGCATGCTGAACAGTTAGTTACACGCCAGACAAAAATACAAAATCCCCCCTTTGCATCCTTTTGAGTCATATATAAATATGATAGAATATTTATCCACACAATCAGAGCGGCATTTGTTTCCAAGAGATTCTGCACAGTACATTTTTCCCTTTTGGAAGTTATTGTGTGAGATGGCAAGAATCATAATGCCACATCACATAGAATCTTGCTCTCAGTATATACAAAACACCATGAAAACCACAATAACACATTTCCTATCCACTTCAGCAGCAAGGTATGATACAGTTTGGAAGCACACGACACCTCCATGAGAGGAATTCTAATTCAGTGCTGCCCCAGGTATTAGGCCTGTCCCGTCTGATTGCAGTGGAAATAGCAGAGTAAGAGCACTCGTTCATCATCGGCCTGTGACAAATGGAGGAACCAGCTTTGTCTGACAGCCAGTGGAGTAGTGGTCGGGCACTTCCTCTATCCTCAGGTTATCCACAAGCGCCACAAGCATTAAACATGACTGCAGTGGAAAAGTAATGGCCTACTCTATTGGAAAGCCATTGCAGGCTGCTCTGAACTAAATACTGTGAGTTGTCCTGAAGGAATTAAAATTTTATGTAAATGGCAGAGACAGAGAAACGTGCCTTAAAACCAAGGTTGTTATGCTGCATTAAGAGTAGCATTATGAATTTGTGTGTGTGTGTGTGTGTGTGTGTGTGTGTACTTAATTATAATTAGGAATAGAATCATTTTTAAAATGAAAATTTACCCACCCTCAGGCCATCCAAGATACAGATGAGTTTGTTCATCAGAAAAGATTTAGAGAAATGTATCCTTTGCAGTGAATGGGTGCTGTCAAAAAGAGAGTCCAAACAGCTGATAAAAATATTACAATAATGCACTTTATTTCCTTTAGACATTCTGTTGACTATAAGTATCTTATAATGAAAGCTTCATTGTGACGAGTGGGGCGGGGCCGAGAGCCTTGGGAAAGATTCGAGGCTGGTTGAGTAATTGGAAATGAGCGACACCTGCACAACTCACCGGTCTCGAGTCCCACAGAGGAGCTCCGGAAGGATACAAAAGAGGAGCTACAACAGTGAAGGACGAGAGAGGAGCAGGCCTGGATTTTATGTTGTGTTTGGTTTTTGTTTGTGAGCGACAGTCGTCCGTGAGGGGCTGTCACAATGTTTGGTGTTAATTTGGTTGTTAAAGTTTGATTTACACAGACACTATTTAACTGAACAGAGATGACATAACTGAAACCAATGATGAACTGCCTTTAACTATCATTTTTGCATTATTGACACTGTTTTCCTAATGAATGTTGTTCAGTTGCTTTGACGCAATGTATTTTGTTTAAAGCGCTATATAAATAAAGGTGACATTGACATTGACATTTAAATGTCCTTCTTCCCGTGACTATGAAGGTTTTTACTGCGTTCAATTGTAGTATTAATAGACCGTCCGCTTAATATCTGCTAACACTGTTGTGATCATCAATTAACATAAAGCAGTGTTTGTAATGAACAACTAAGCCCTCTATCCATAAGTTTGCTTTCTCTAGTGAAAAAGTCATATGAATCAGAAGAGATATACACACAGATCAAGCACTGTTTACAAGTAAAAACAGTTTAAAACAGTTCTAAACAATTATGTTGGTGGATTTCCTGGAAGATGCATTATTATTCAGTGATGGACTTAATGCATGAGTATGGAAGTTAAAATGCATTAAAGATGGACTTGTTTCTTGCACTACTGCTACACTTTAAAACATAACTTATGGACTGGAGTTGTGTGGGTTACTTGTGTATTATTGTAATGTTTTTATCAGTTGTTTGGACTCTCATTCTGATGGCACCCATTCACTGCAGAGGATCCACTGGTGATCAAGTATTGTACTGTAATGCAAAATTTTTTTCCAAATCTGTTCCAATAAAGAAACAAATTTATCTACATCTTAGTCAGAGAATAGGTACATTTACAGAGGAGAGAACTGTGCCTTAAATCACCATGAAATTAAAATAGGAACTCTTATTATTGTTATTGAATATTGTGGCATTTATTATAAATGTTTATTATCCATGAATATCACTTTCTTCTTTTCTTCTTGGACTGTCCAGCGAGAATGGGACAATTACTTCCAGGCTGTCACTCACATGGAATCACAGCAATGGCAGAACAACAATACAATGATCCAATGAATTCCCGATTGACAAAATCCTGCACTTTTTTTTCTCACTTGAGAAGCCATGTAACTTGTATAAACTTCACAATATGGAAGAAAACGTGACTTTGACTTCCATTTCATTCCAAACATTAGAAGGTTAGATCCAGGGATGTGCATAGGCATTTAGAGGACATGCACAAGAGGGGAAAAAAAAACTTCTCTTGATTATTTAAAAAATAAAAACATCCCAGGTTTTGTATGTAACCATTGTTCCCAGAAGGGAATGAGATGCTGCGTCCGAAAATGCTATGGGAACACCCTTCAGTGTGACCAGCCCTGAATAATATATGAAATCAGTCTCATGAATGGGCACGACATCATAGGTGAACAGGAAGCTATAAAAGCACACGAGGTGGAATGAGTGTCAGCTTCTAGGAATGAAGCGAACTCTGGCAGGGATGCTGAAAGTATGGCCTTGAGACGCAGCATCTCGTTCCCTTCGGGGAACCATGGTTACATACTGTGAGGGACCAAGCAGTCAAGGAAGGAGGATCATAGAAATATATTCCAAAAAATATATATTTTACTGAATTTAAAAAAAATCATATACAAAGGTTTCAAAAAGGAAACAAAGTCCAAATCATCAAAACAAATGTTTAGGCTTATAAAAGTGATCAACAAAACAAACCAAACTCAAACACTAAGTGTGTGTAAAGACAAACTGAACTGATCTACCAGTTAAACGATCAGGGACACATTTATACAAATGGACTAGTTCACATTAACACATAAGGGAAGACAAAACCAACAACTTCACTAGTACAACAACAAAATCATTACCAAAGATCAGTTAAATAATTGCACTATAATTAAGTGCATAATTTTAACACAAATAATAAATCTAGGGGAAGAACAAACAATTAGGAAAGAAAATACAAACACAAACATTAGAGAACCCCCCAGTTAATCTGCTGGTTGGTAGCGGCAAGCGGAACTAAAATAGCGGTTGAGGTGGCATGCCGGCCCTTAATTCACGCGGAACATCCGAAGCTCCAGTCATCCACTCCTCAGCAACACAGCGGTAACTTAAACTCAAAGAAAGTAATATTAATAGATGCATGTACTGCACAACACCAACTAAATTGTGTGCACTTCAATCAGTCAGTGATGTACTACAACTCAAAAAATTTTCATCTTAATGAAAAATAAACCGTGTTTGAGTCTTATTGCCAAATAAATATATGAACAGAAACTATTGAGAGAATAAAACGAAATACTAAAGAATGTGCAGGATAAATTACAAGAACATATGAATAATAAGTGTTTGTATGCAATATTACCGCTCACTGATGTGTGGCTGCATCGGGGCCATCACATACTCCTCCCCTTCACCGATGTCACTGGCACTGCGGGAAAGGTAGTCCGCCGTTAAGTTCTCCTTGCCAGGGACATATGAGAAGAATAGAGAAGCGGAAGGGCAGCATGGCCAAGTACCAACGGGTTATTCGGCTGTTGGTGTCTTTCATTTGCTGGAGCCATTGCAAAGTCTTGTGGTCCGTCTCCAGAACAAATTCCCTTCCCGAAAGGTAATATTTCAGGGAGTCCAAAGCCCATTTTACAGCCAAACATTCCTTCTCCACGATGGAATAACGGACTTCCCTAGGGAAGAGTTTGCGACTGAGGAACGCAATGGGCTGCCGAGCATTAGGAGCCCCCTGCAATAAGACCGCCCCCAGGCCTCTATCCGAAGCGTCCGTCTGGAGAATGAAAGGTTGGTTAAAGTCAGGATTATACAAGGAAGAACTCCTGCTTAAGTCGGTTTGGATGTCTTCAAATGCTGCCTCCGCTGCTTTTGTCCATCTGACCTGATTTGGACTTTTTGAACCGACCATATCAGTCAAAGCTGCAGCCCTGCTTGAGAAATTGGTGATAAATTTGTTGTAAAATCCAGACATGCCCAGGAACGATCGCAACTCCTTGCAAGTCCGTGGCTGAGGGCACATTTCAATGGCCCGGACCTTTTCCACCTGAGGCCTGATCACCCCACCACCAATGACAAATCCCAGGTATTCAGTCTCTGTCTTCGCAACAGCACATTTGTGTGGATTTACTGTCAACCCAGCTCTCTGAAGGCGCTGTATATCCTCCTGGATGTGTTGCAGATGTTGCTCCCACGTGTCGCTGTAAATCACAATGTCATCCAGATAAGCAGCTGTAAAGATTAACCCCCGTAATACCTGGTCCATGAGTCTTTGGAAACTGGCAGGTGCCCCGTGCAATCCGAAAGGTATGACCTTAAAATGGAATAACCCCAATGGGGACTTGAACGCGGTGAGCTCTCGGGAACAGCGAGTCAACGGAATCTGCCAGTAACCCTTTGAAAGGTCGATGGTCATCAGAAAATTGGAGTTACCCAGGCGATCTGTAAGGTCACCTATACGTGGAGTGGGATAGGCATCAAATTTTGTCACAGAATTGAGGTAACGAAAGTCTATACAAAATCTTATTGTGCCATCCTTTTTGGAACAAGGACCACAGGATGGCACCACTCACTCTTGGATGGCTCTATGATCCCCAGCCTCAGCATCAAATCCACTTCCTTCTTCATTGATTCTTGGAGACGCTCTGGGACCCTATAGCTCATTCTCCTCACAACAGCATCAGGCTTCAACTCGATGTCATGTTCAATTACAGTTGTAAACCCAGGATATTCTAAGAAAACGTCAGGTAAGAAAAGGGCCCTCACCTCAAGTTGCCGTTGGGATGACAGGTGATTCAAACTAACATCTCCTAGAGCTGGCTGGGGTAAGTATTGGTCATCCAGTTCCTCTTCTTCCTCCACCTGCCTAACCATGAGGCTCTGCACAGTCTGATCAGGATGAGGAACCCATTGTTTAAGGAGGTTAATGTGCAGAATTCTTCCCGGACCGTCTTTGCCTGACTTGGCAATTTCATAGGTAGTCGGCCCAAGTTTCCTTCTGACTTCAAAAGGGCCTTGCCATCTCGCCAACAGTTTACTCTCAGTACTGGGCAGCATAACCAGTACCTTCTGACCCGGGTCAAAATTTCTCTCCCGTGCAGATTTATCATACCAGGTTTTCTGGCGTGTTCAGCCAGGTGAGATTGGGCCAACTCGGTCATCTTCGCCAAGCACTCTCGCATCTGCACCACATAGGACACAATGTTCATTGGCTCATCCCTTCTCTGGTCTCCCTCCCATATTTCTTGAAGCAGAGCAATATTTCTTGAGGACCTCTCACCTCATGCCCATATAAGAGTTCAAATGGGGCAAAGCCAGTAGACGATTGTGGTACCTCTCTATAAGCAAACAGAAGGTAGGGTAGCCATTGGTCCCAATCTTTACCCGACTCCGAGACAAACTTGCGAAGCATCTGTTTAAGGGTCTGGTTGAATCTTTCTGTTAGCCCATCTGTCTGAGGATGGTACGGGGTTGTTCTTAGACTCTTGATGCCCAGTAGTTTGTATACCTGCTTCAAAAGGGTAGACATAAAGTTAGTTCCTTGATCAGTCAAGATCTCACAAGGAAACCCAATTCTAGAGTACAACTGCACAAGACAGGTTGCCACATACTTTGCTTTGATGGACCTCAAGGGGAACACTTCTGGATATCGGGTAGCGTAGTCAGTTACAACGAGCATAAACCGGTTACCTGAACGACTTCTTTCAAGAGGTCCGACCACATCCATTCCCAGTCTTTCAAATGGAGTGCCTATGATGGGAAGCGGTTGAAGAGGAACCCGACATGGTCCACGTGCTGAGACCCTTTGACATTCGGGGCAACTTCTACAATATTGGGTTACCTCAGTTTTCAGACCAGGCCAGTAAAAGTGTCTTCTAATCCGAGCAAGGGTCTTACCGTTCCCCAGGTGGCCAGCCCAGGGAATCGAATGTGGTCGGACCTCTTGAAAGAAGTCGTTAAGGTAACCGGTTTATGCTCGTTGTAACTGACTATGCTACCCAATATCCAGAAGTCCAAATCATCAAAACAAATGTTTAGGCCTATAAAAGAGATCAACAGAACAAACTAAACTCAAACACTAAGTGCGTGTAAAGACAAACTGAACTGATCTACCAGTTAAACAATCAGGGACACATTTATACAAATGGACTAGTCCACATTAACACATAAGGGAAGACAAAACCAACAACTTCACTAGTACAACAACAAAATCATTACCAAATGACAGTTAAATAATTGCACTATAATTAAGTGCATAATTTTAACACAAATAATAAATCTAGGGGAAGAACAAACAATTAGGAAAGAAAATACAAACACAAACATTCGAGAACCCCGCCCCCCTAATATTAATAGATGCGTGTACTGCACAACACCAACTAAATTGTGTGCACTTCAATCAGTCAGTGATGTACTACAACTCAAATAAATATCTTAATGATAAATAAACTGTCTTTGAGTCTTATTGCCAAATAAATATATGAACAGAAACTATTGAGAGAATAAAATTAAATACTAAAGAATGTGCAGGCTAAATTACAAGAACATATGAATAATAAGTGTTTGTATGCAGGTGCGTGCACAACATTACCGCTCACTGATGTGTGGCTGCATCGGGGCCATCACACATACGTAACCTGGGACATTTCCCTTCAGGAACTCGAGCTGCATCTGAAAACGCTATGGGCATGAGAATGCCCACACCGCCAGACTTGCAAGTCCCTGCCTGGTGTGTATACAAGGAGCACAGCTAAGGCAAGAGAAAGAAGAGCCGTGAGTGGCTCACAGATCTAAAGCATAAAATCTGATGAATTTGAGGGGCGTGGACCGTCCAGCTGCATTGCTGATGTCCTGTATGGACACTCCTGACAAGAAGGCCTTGGAGGCTGCCATACTTCGGTCCAAGTGGGCCTTGATTTCCAATGGTGAGGGGAGATCAGAGGACTCAAGATTTTAGGATATCATCCTGATCAACCACTTAGCATAAGCTTCTTCTGGCCGGAGGCCTCATCCTCAGTGCAGCGCAGAGGAAACATGTAACCAGAGGGTGTCTGCCCACTGAATGGCCACCAAGAGGGGTGAGGTAGGCTGTAATGGCCGCCACATAGACCCTCAGGGTGGAGTGGGTCAACCCTGCAGAGAGAAGGGCCTGCAGGAGCTCCAGAGCTGTTCCAACTGGGCAAATAACTGGGTCAAGCTGGCAGTCTTCGCACCAGAAGGTGAAAGGTTTCCACCTTAAGGCATACAGTTTTGGATTTGTTCTGGATTGGAGGATTATCTCAGCAACCTTGTTTGAGAGACCAGAAGCTAAGAGATGTGCCCCTCAGGGGCATCTCCCATAACTTCCATAGCTCCGGGCAGGGATGGAATAACGTGTCCTCCGCCTGTGAGAGGTGACCCCTCCTGACAGTAATCTCCCATGGAGTGCCGTCAAGGAGAGAAATCAGATCAGAGAAACATACTTGGGCCGCCCAGAACGGGGCTACTAATAGAAGACGGACCCCATCCCGGTGTACTCTCAGCAGAACTCCTGGAAGCAGAGCGATCGGGGGAAAAGTGTACAGATGAAGCCTCGGCCAAGTCTGCACCATGGCATCCAGCCCCAGTAGAGCTGAATGAGTCAGAGAAAACCAAAGGGGACAGTGCGATGTCATCTGAGTCGTAAACAGATCTACCTGAATAAATATTCTCCATATCTGCTTCACCACCTCGGGGTGAAGCTTCCATTGTCATGATTCTGCCTTCATGTCCTGATTTTCCTCTTGTCTTGAGGCAGGATCATGACAGGCCCGTGTTTTGTGCATAAGCACATGGCCATGTGCTTGTGTTGTCTCGTTTCCTTGCCCCGCCCCCCTTGTTACCCTAGTTTTGTCATTATTGATTTACCTGTGCCACCTGTTGTGTCATTATTAGTCTCCCTATTTATATTCCCTTGTGTTCACTGTCTTGTGTGGTTCATTGCTACTGTTGATGCAACTTTGTCACTCATTGTTACCCTCAGAAGATACGTTGTGAGTCCTGTGAGAGTTTCTCTGTAGTTTGTGTTCTAGTGTGAAGAGTCTTTTGTTAAGTGTTAGTTCCTAGTCTTGTTAATTCAGTTTTGTCTTTACCCTAGTTGCTGTTTTCCCCCTCGTGGGCTTTGTTTTCCCCTTTTGTTTATAAATAAACCCTGTGTGTTGTGCATCCTGTATGCGCTTGAGTTCATCCCCGCACCCCATCCTGACAGAATGAACCGCCACAGAAGGAACTCAGCAGACAGGGGGTCCTCCGAACTTCAGCGACAACTGGAGTTCCGCAAGCAATGCTGGCTGTCATCCCCTACTGACAAGAAGAGGGTCACCCTCCCATACTCGTCCGAAGGTGAGTGGATCCTGCGGAACTATGCCCGGCTATGGGAGAGTATCTCCCAGGAGGAGCCGCAGGTCTCCCCCTCGAGGTCTCCACCTTCGGCCAAGCTGCCAGTGATCCCAGAGGGTCGTCTCCTGGCCGTTGCAACACTGGGGGATCAGGCACATCCCTCCTCGAGTCCTGAGGCACCTCCCACGCCCATCAGTCTCCACAAGCCCTGTCTTGTCCCCAGACCCTGTTCGTAGTGATTCCGAGCCAGCCGCAGTGAGCGCTGATCCCGAGCCAGCCGCAGTGAGCGCTGATCCCGAGCCAGCCGCTGTAAGCGCTGATCCCGAGCCAGCCGCTGTAAGCGCTGATCCCGAGCCAGCCGCAGTGAGCGCTGATCCCGAGCCAGCCGTGGTGAGCGCTATTACCGAGCCAGTTTCTGTCTACTCCAATGTTATTTTGTGTCCAGAAGATGTTGTCGTGTGTCCAGAAGATGTTGTCGTTTGTCAAGAAGATGTTGTCAAGTGTCCAGCGATCACTCCCCACCCTACACCACCCAGACCTGCCCGGACCCCTCGTCGTCAGCCTTCGTCCCGTCCACCTAAGGCGTCTGGAAGCCGCTCCTTAAGGGAGGGGTTCTGTCATGATTCTGCCTTCATGTCCTGATTTTCCTCTTGTCTTGAGGCAGGATCATGACAGGCCCGTGTTTTGTGCACAAGCACATGGCCATGTGCTTGTGTTGTCTCGTTTCCTTGCCCCGCCCCCCTTGTTACCCTAGTTTTGTCATTATTGATTTACCTGTGCCACCTGTTGTGTCATTATTAGTCTCCCTATTTATATTCCCTTGTGTTCACTGTCTTGTGTGGTTCATTGCTACTGTTGATGCAACTTTGTCACTCATTGTTACCCTCAGAAGATACATTGTGAGTCCTGTGAGAGTTTCTCTGTAGTTTGTGTTCTAGTGTGAAGAGTCTTTTGTTAAGTGTTAGTTCCTAGTCTTGTTAATTCAGTTTTGTCTTTACCCTAGTTGCTGTTTTCCCCCTCGTGAGCTTTGTTTTCCCCTTTTGTTTATAAATAAACCCTGTGTGTTGTGCATCTTGTCTGCGCTTGAGTTCATCCCCGAAACCCATCCTGACATCCATTCCCCGGGCCTCGGCAGGATGTCTGCTCCCATATTCAGATGGCCAGGAATATGATGCCTCAGCAAGAGGAGTTTTCCCTGGGACCACACAAAGATCTGATATGCTAGTTTGTACAAACTGCGTGAGCACAGACCCCTTGGTGGTTGTCGGTGTGCACCAACAAATTGTGACCTCTTAGGTCTGGGAGAAAGTAACGTAGTGCTGGAAGCATGGCCAGCATCTTCAGGTAGTTGATATACTATGTCAGATGGCGGCCACTCCACAGATCGTGGGCAGGGTGGCTACTCATAACCGCACCCCAGCCGGTGAGGAACGCATCTGTCACTAGCATTATGCAGCGACTAAGACCTCCAAGCACCGGGCCCTGAGACAAGAACCAAAATCTCCTCCCCATGTCTAAGGCACACAGGACCTCCGCGTGACCTTGAGCATGCGAATCGGGTTCCCCTGAGGGAGAACCCCTTGGTCTTGAGCCACCACTGTTGGGGTCTCATGTACAGCAGGCCAAGAGGTATCACGTTGGACGTAGCTGCCATCAGACACAGCAGTCTAGAACTGTTTGACAGTGACTGACTGGCCTTCTCTTACTCTCATGACTGCGGTGAGGATTGACTCGATTCAAACAGGAGGCATCTGTGCCTGCACCATGGTCGAATCCCACACCATGCCCAGATAAGTGGTTCTCTGTACAGGAAAAAGCACACCTTTCTTGGCATTAAGTCTTAACCCCAGGTCTTTCATGTGAGCAAGAACGACATCTCGATGCCGAGCCGCCATCCAGTCTGATTGAGCTAATATTAACCAATCATCGCACCATGTGCTTAAATCGTGAAAGTGTGGGGTGAGAATGCAAGGCCAAAGGAACAACCAGTATTAGTAGGCTTTTGCCCCCAAAAGCCAACTTCACAAACTTCCTATGATGGGAGAAGGATGGAGTATGCATCTTTCTAGATCGATCGTGACACCAGTCCACAGGCTTGATTGTCTGCTTATAGTGCGAGCATGCTGACCTTCAGTCCCCTTACTGAGCGGATCAAAAGACGCAGATTTAAATTAGGACACAACCCTTTATCCTTACTCAGAATGGTGAAGTACTGGCTGTTTGACCCAGACACTGCTACGCGAGGACGGACTACCTCGATGGCCTCCATCCTCAGAGGGTGGAAGAGGAGAACCGAACTGGATTCTGTGGCCTCTCACTACAGTGTGCAGGACCTATTGAGACATGTTTGGCAGTAGTTTTCACACTGCTAAATAGTCTACTAAGGAAATCAGTCTCTCGAGACTGACCTCTGGTGTAATCAAAGCTGCTGGCTTGGTGCCCTGAAGTGGCAAACCAGCAGGGGAGAGCTGAACTAGCTGGTAAAGTGACCTCCATGGAGGTCACAAGCCTCTAAGCACCACTATGTTTCCGGGCAGTTACTGAGAGAAGCGCTCGCCGGAGACCGCTGCACCCTGGAACACAGGCAGGGTTAGCAGATCGATCTCCTGAGGGCACTGAGAAGAGACGGGCACCTTTAAATGTGGTGTACACTGCTCTTCCCCAGAGGGGCCTGCCCTCCAAGGTCCTGAGCCACAGCATCAGGACTCTCAAAACCGAGGTCTCCTAATAAAAATTACGGCCCTCAGACCCACGTCGTCTGCTAGGAAGATTCGATTGACCAGCTCAGGGCAGGACCCAATGTACAGTAGCACACTTGGCAAGATGCAGGTTCAGAACCGCTCAAAGCCTTCAGCCTGCAAGCACCACTCTGCCTCTATACTCTGCAGAGTACAAGAAGTGACACCCCCAGAATGAGGAGCTGGAACACGATAGGTTGGGACTGCTCCATCCAGCAGCCCCTGCTGACCGGCTCAACCTCCTCAGAGGAAGAGAGGTAAACATGTGCTCTTACTCAAATCAATCACTGCATTGCCGTGGTTTCGAGTATCAATACATCTGCCCTTTGAGGGACACACAAGAACGTGCAGATATCTTAGACAACTTAATCCAGACATTTTAAATCTGCAAATTTGTTTAAAGAACCAGATTAGCTAGAGATTGGTTATCACGATTAGAAGATCAGGCAATTTTCAAATCATCTCATATCTATTAAACGAGGCACGAAGAATGGACCCCAGAGCTGTTCTGAGTAGGTGATTTGAGGCATGTATTATTACTATGAATGAATTAGGCTACTACAATTACTACTATTATCATATTGTGCCCTGCAAGAATTGTTTACTCAAACTCGTTTTTTTTTAGATAAAGGTAAGAAAAAAAAGAAAAACGGCCAAACATATCAGCCTAAAATATCAGAATCATATATCGGCCATTGGCTGCCCTGATTTCTAAATATCGGCATCAGCCAGAGAAAAAAACCTTATAGATGGTCTTCTATTGCTGACAATTAAATTAATTGTTTTGCCACTTTTGCACTTGTTATTTATGTATTTTGAATGCAAAGGGCACTTTATTTTATTTTTTATTTTTTCAAAAAATCAATGTCTATTTGTTATGCCTGTTAAATAGATATTTTTAAAACATGTCTTGTAATAACCACTTGTTCCGGTTGCTTTGACAATGATGAAAATTCAGATTTGGACCTTTGAATAAAGACTTGACAGACATGACTGATCTAGACAATAGTGAATACCTGTTTCAAGGTCTATTTCTGACCTTTCTGCTAATAATAATAATAATAACATAGTGGTCTTGTAAAGAGATGGTCAGCATAGTGTCAACATATTATACCTACAGTATGAGTTTATTTACTTATTTTTTGATTAAAGGGATAGTTCATCCTAAAATATAGTACATTCTGAAAATTCTGATTTCCAAGCATGTATGACATTCTTTTCCAGTAAAACATAAAAAAGACACTTAGAATGTCTTAAAATATAAATTATTTCCAGTAACATTGTCCGTTGAACCATTTATTACCCATATAAAATGCATCTGAAAAAAATCTGATGTTGCTATGATGGTGTGGGTGGCAGAAATGTTATGTGTACATTCTTTACAGAAAGACTTAATGATCAATATATCCCCATGAAAAAACATGAACAAACAGTCATGTTAACAATTAATTTCACCGTGAGAGCAATAAAAAAACCTGTTTTTGTCAATTTTTATAGTTTTTGAGAAATGGTTTTCTACTTTCTTAATATCTTTCTACATTTTTCTCACTCAGAGGGGTCCACCATATAACAAAACACTGCACTTCTGAAGGTTTCAATCAATCTGCAAGTTAATAAAGTCTCAGACATATTGCCAACATTAGAAAAAGCTCCAAATACAGCAGCTAAAAAACTGATACATACTCGCTAACTCACTTAGAAACCAAACTTGCACATTTTGTAAGGGATAAATTATGTACAGGGCAGGCAATATTGTATGTTCTCTGTAAAACTCTACAAAGCAGTTTCAGTACAAAATGACAACTAGAGGTAATTTAATCATTTTTTAATGACAATGACAAAACAATGTTCCTGCACTGTGTATTCCCTAGCCGAAAACATCTCCTCTTCAGATGCTTCAGATGATATCTTACACACAGCTTAAGATATCGTGACACAAAAGCTCTGCAGTAAACAAGATTTCCAAACACAGAGAGGCCTCAGATAACAGACCACCAACAGTCCAACAGTTTTAGTTTGGTTTTTTTATTTATTTATTTATTTATTTATTTTTTCTTCCTCTGTAATTACAGAAATATTTTTTTCATGCTGGTCAAAATAGCATCAAAAAACAAACCATACTGTGGTTGGTTGCTTTTCTTCCTATCTAAGTAGGTGATTCTAGGCAGAACAAGCTGCAGTGTAAACAACACTTTTTGCAAGTCGAATATTGGCAACATAAGGCCGGGCATACACTTCTTTCTGTGCGATATCCTTGCGATTTCATCAAGGTACCAACTCACACTGAGTGAGCAGATCACATGGGGTGTAAAGTCAAAGCTTACAATTTACGTGCTCACACTGTATATTGTCCGATTGTCGAGCACAATAAATGTCCTCACACTATACGCGTGAAATCCTCGAGTTACGCGGACAATGACACCGTGTATATGGACAATAGCCAGAGATATCAAAAAAAAAAAAAAACTCATGTAATATTGAGAGCATTTGTCATTTTCAATTAATGTATTAAATTATTATTATTATTATTACTATTATTATTATTATTATAGATCTGTGAGAAAGATAATTTGCTCATCTGTCCCTTCACCCATCCTTGGGCTCCTGGGCATGAAATAGAAGTGTCAAGAACTCAAGTTACCAGACTTATAAACTGCATTTATTATATCTTAAGAATTCATGATCTTAAAATGCATAGCATTTATAACCTTTCACTTTAAGTATTTCAAAGAACACTTACAACAAAGCACCGTCTTTGTCACAGAGTCCTTGTCATTTGCGTGATACTTCCCTGAGTCTGCTCTGTCTGTATGTTCTTGTTATGTTTATTGGATATTCTGGTTTTGACCCTGCCTGGACTGTTTACCCCTTTTGGATTGCCCCTCAATAAACCTCGTACCTGCATTTGGATCTCTCCCTTGTTTCTTGTATCACTGTACGTGACAAGGATAGGTCAAACTGAAGGCTATGAATGATAGGAGAAGGAGACACATCATCGGAGACCTTGTGACTTTTGTCTATCACTGATGCTAGCAAGCTGTCAACCTAGCTGTCAAATTAGTCAAACTACACCCTCTGACTGACATTAGACTGGTGAGTTTGTGAGTGTGAGACCGGCGCCTTCGGCCGACGCTAGGTTCAAATGAGACATAAGGTCCCCAGTGAACGGATAATTGAAAGTATAGTGAGTCCGGAATAATCAAATATCTAAATTAATACATAATCAACTTTTGTTAACCATTTTTAATTAGAAACATTGCCAAAATTTAGTGATCACTTTAAATTGAAGTCATGGAGCTAGACTAAATTTAAACTAAATCCTGATCAATTCAGAAGCACAAGTAAAAGACATGGAATACACATTAAACCTTTAGCCAGGCCAATGGACTACATACCCATATTTACAGGGAGTGGCTCAGCCTGCAGAATACACTAGCCAAATTTCATTGGCGATTTCTCAGAGATGATTGGGACTCCCAAGTAAACCCCTAATGTTGTCACAACATAACTCATATTGACCGACAGATAGGGAACTACCTTTTACTGCACTTCATTATTCTTCTCGTTATTTCCCTACAGCGGCTAATGAATCGGAAGTCTCGCACATTACCAGAAAAGCAAACTTCAACATTGAAAAATAAGGTGGATACATATGTTTGCACTAAATTTGTACTCAACTGAATCCCTATAATTCCCCCTACTGGATTGAGAAAAAAAAAACAGAACCTCTTTGTGTTAATAAAAACGTTAATAAAAATATTTATTATCAATGTTTTGTGAAAAATAACTGATCTTTCAGGTCCCTGACAAGACTCACCGCTACACATTATTACTTAATACAACATATATTCATAATAACATTTTAGCTGTGACTAATAAAGGGTTGTGTATTTAAATACATAACATTTTATAATAAAATACTTCATATTTAAACAATATAATAATTATATCAGTATATGAACAGCTTTATGCATTAAACCAGTATTCACCTTATTAAAAATTGGCTTAATATTCATCGATTGTTATTATAGCTCTAACATGTGCCTCTTGTAATAACAAAAGCCTGCTAAGTTTTTTCAGTAAAAAAAAAAAAAAATTACAAATTATTATTATTATTATTTAAAAAAGTGTATTGGAGTCCAACTGCCAATTTTCCTATTAAGTGTGTCATTTTAATATATATTTTTACTTTTTTTTTTTTTTGCATGTTGTTGGACCTGTTTATAGTAATATAGTACATTTGTTGTGATTTTTTATTTCTAATCAATAAATAAATAAATGTTATTTACAACATGATACATGACTTTTGTTTGTTTGTTTATATGTTTATTTAATTTTTATTTAAATTTGTAGTTAAACCATTCATCCGACAGCTCTCCCTCCGATGCTGAGATCGACTTCCAGTTGGGGGAAAGCCCACTGGATACCGCTGGTATGCTGCTTGAAGAGGGCCTAACGCGTTCCGTTGGTTGCTCCACTGGATCAGAGGTGCAAGAGGAGTGGTGGTCCCCAGAGGGTTGGTTAAACCATTAATGATTGAAATCTAAAAGGGCAGGTTTGACATTTGATTACTGTGACGAGTGGGGCGGGGCCGAGGGACATGGGAGCGAGGCCGGGGGAGTGATTGGAGATGAACTACACCTGTTCGACCCACCGGTCTCAAGGCCCATGGAGGAGATGGAAGGATATAAAACTGGAGCGACGACAGTGAAGGACGAGAGAGGACCAGCCCAGGCCTGGTTCATCTCCAATCACTCCCCCGGCCTCGCTCCCATGTCCCTCGGCCCCGCCCCACTCGTCACAATTACGTTTAAGCTCTGTAGTGGAAAAAATATATACTCTGGAGTGACATGGTGGATGACCAAATAATTTTAAAACAGAGAAGTTTAAAACAAGTGATCTGTGGGAGGTGCAACATGACTGGACCAAACAAATATAGATGTGATGATTTCTCCCTCCCTCCCTCCCTCCCTCCCTCCCTCCCTCCCTCTCTCTCTCTCTCACACACACACACACACACACACATTCAAAATGTTATGGGCCCCTTTTGTCTCTATTGGTCGGGTAATGTTAAATCTTAAGAAAGACAAAAATACAGTTGAGAAAAGTCATGTAAGCACCTTAATGAAATTTCGTGGTTTATTTATTTTCTAATACGATTGAGAGTGCATCTAAACACTCGATCGGATTGAACCCCAAAACTGAAAGGAATAACATAATGATGTATGACGAGTGGAATGAATGGCTCTTCTTTTTGAATAAAGTGTTGTATAAATGTGTGTCCTGCAATTATAAAACTCTCCTTTCACTCGGCAACTGTGAAGTGGAGCAGGACAATCTCCTACCAGTCCTTATTTTGGATTCTTATCCACAAGCAACCCATTTTGGGGCGCAGGGAGGGGCATTTTTACTGTGTGATAAGCAGCACAGCACAGTGGTTCCCTTTCAGTCGGTCACTCTTGATGTCCTGTCGATGACCGACTAATTGGGATATCACCTTGACAGACCAATCTACTTCGAGTGTAAACTAAACGAGCCAATGCACATTGGCATGCAATTATTGCATCCAGATGCCGCTGATCACAGCGTGAGTATAAGAAGACAGCAGGTGCAATGCATACCAGCTTTTCACTTCGAAGCCAAGCGACAGTATCGTTCTGCTTACCTCAACTGTGTCTACGGTGAACTGCGAGTTCAGCACTCTCTGGGAAGCTTCCTGTGATGTGTTGGCAAGATGGCGTTTCGGCGGCGGTTGTTCCAGTGTCGAGTGGATTGCACACTTCAGGTTGCACTACCCCCTGTCGTGTTGCAAGCGGCCATCTCCCCTGTGCACCTCAGCACTAAAAGCGCATTTCCTAAGCAAATTTCCTCTAAAAGAGCTCCATGGGTGCATCTTTATAAAGATGATGGATCGTCCATATTAGGATGCCATTTCGCCCGTGCGTTTCTGGATGCGGTCGTTACCTGGCACCAGGTGATGGTCACGATCACTGCCTCATGTGTCTGGGCATCATGAATGTTGAGGTGGCTTTGGTGGATGCGTCATGTTCTCACTGCGGGAAGCTGACCATCTCAGAGCTGCGTACCAGGCTCTGCTACCTTCAGGGGGGCGGAGTAATGCTGCCTCTGCTGCAATCTGGGGCTCGTTCTGGTGGACAGACGAGAACCACTTCTGGCAGTAGTTTGTTTGGTTTGAGGGTCACAGTGGTGGCAAACCCTGCCAACCCTCTGGGGACCACCACTCCTCTTACACATCTGATCCAGTGGAGCAACCCATGGAACGCGCTGGGCCCTCTTCGTCATGGCATTACTGCAGGTGCATCAGGCTAAGGCACTGAAGGACCTGCACGAGGGTGGTCACAATCCAGAAGTTCCGGCGTCGTATTGGCCCACTCGGACCTGGTTCCCCGAACTAGTGCTCCTCGCTACAGACCCTCCTTTGCCGATTACTCTGAGGAAGGATCTACTGACTCAGAGACAGGGCACCATTTGAACATTAAAGTGGACAGTGAAAAACACAGTCCCCGAGCATCTCTTCTCCCATTAGACAGCAAATGTCCAACTGAAGCTCACTGAGATTTGATGGATGAATGGGATCTGAGAAAAACTCTTGCTTCTTCTGGTTGAGTATAGGATTTTAGGTTCATGTACCTGTTGCCTGTATCTTATTAGCCCATCCTGGCAAGTTTAAAGCACTGGCACGCACTCTCCCGAACAGCGGCTAATGATACCAGGCCCCTGGTTACCATGCAACCAGGACAATTTGCCCAGATCAGATAAACTTTTACAACCTAAAAGTATGTAGAGCGTAGGGGTTGCATGACTACTGATTTCTACTAGTAGATTTTTTATTTAAAATATGCTCAAGTTACTCGACTACTCATGGTTCATGCTACTGTAAATGAAAAGACATTAAATAGTTATTATCAATAATCACTTATTAATTCATAGCCTTATGCAACAATTACATATGTAAATTGTCAAAACTTTATAAATATGACATTAAATATTACAATTTAAAATGTAACAGCCAGTATTTGTATCTGTATTTGTATCTGTAACAATCACAAAAATTTTCGTATTTGCATTCAGATACAACGTCGTAGAGTTACATGATAAGACTGCTATGACTCTCTTTTTTTCATAGTTATCACTGAACAAGTATGTCGTGTTTAACTAAAATAATTATTAATTTCTAAAATAATATTTATAATGCAAGCAGAGAGATGTCATGACAAATGTGCGTGTGCCGTGCAAACCAGCAAAAGATAAAGATGCAAACATGTAGGCCAAATAGAAAATGTATCTGTACCTAAGTTGAGTATTAGCCTACTCTTTAGAAAGAAACTGGTTTGGTTTTTGAGAGACTGAGACGTGCAACGCGGCTGTTTAATTGGTGAGCATGCTTTGCTTATTCCATTCATTCATATCATATCATAGTTTAAGATTGCCTTTTTTAAATACATACAAATAATAGAATGTGTATGATGTATTAGTATAGGTGATATTACTCTTGCAGAGCTCTGATTTCTGAGAGATGCACGGAGAGGCAACATCAATGCATTGTTTGATTTGCTCTCTGTTCACTCATAAAGTTTACATTCAGAATCAGAATCAGAATTAGCTTTATTGCCAGGTATGTTTACACATACGAGGAATTTGTTTTCGTGACAGAAGCTCCGCAGTACAACAGAATGACAGCGACAGAACATAAAACACATAATAAAAGAATATAAAAATACAAAAAATGGAATGACAATATACACATTGACAATTGTAGGCAGGTATATTACAAAAATGCAGTTATGTATGTACATGTATATTATGTGCAAAATTTAAGTGTATACTAAGTATGTGTGTTAGATAAATTAAGTGTATGTGTATATAAATATAAAGCGTAGTGTGTTCAGTGTGTATCAGCTGTTCATAAGATGGATTGCCTGAGGAAAGAAACTGTTCCTGTGTCTGGTCGTTCTGGTGCTCAGTGCTCTGTAGCGTCGACCAGATGGCAACAGTTCAAAGAGAGAGTGTGCTGGATGTAAGAGGTCCAGAGTGATTTTGCCAGACCTTTTGCCCACTCTGGATAAGTACAGTTCTTGAATAGATGGGAGAGTTGAACCGATGATTCGCTCAGCAGTCCCGACTACCCTCTGTAGTCTTCTGAGGTCAGATTTAGAAGCTGAGCTGAACCAGACAGTTACTGAAGTGCAGAGGATGGATTCGATGATGGTGGAGTAGAACTGTTTCAGCAGATCCTGTGGCAGGTTAAACTTCCTCAGCTGGCGAAGGAAGTACAACCTCTGCTGGGCCTTTTTCACAATGGAGTCAATGTGAATGTCCCACTTCAGGTCCTGAGAGATAGTGGTGCCCAGGAACCTGAATGACTCCACTGCCGTCACAGTGCTGTTCATGATGGTGAGTGGGGGGAGTGCAGGGGGGTTTCTCCTGAAGTCCACAATCATCTCCACTGTTTTGAGCGTGTTAAGCTCCAGGTTGTTGAGAGTGCACCAGACAGCCAGCTCTTTAACCTCCTGTCTGTAAGCAGACTCGTCACCGTCCTGAATGAGGCCGATGAGTGTGGTGTCATCTGCAAACTTCAGGAGCTTGACAGAGGGGTCCTTAGATGTGCAATCATTAGTGTACAGAGAGAAGAGCAGTGGGGAGAGAACGCAGCCCTGGGGAGCTCCGGTGCTGATTGTACGGGTGCTGGATGTGTATTTTCCCAGCCTCACTAGCTGCTGCCTGTCTGTCAGGCAGCTGTTGATCCACTGACAGACGGAGGTGGGCACGGAGAGCTGAGTTAGTTTGGGCAGGAGGAGGTTTGGCATGATCGTGTTAAAAGCCGAGCTGAAGTCCACAAACAGGATCCTCACATAGGTCCCCGGTCTGTCTAGGTGTTGCAGAACATAATGCAGTCCAATGTTTACTGCATCGTCCACAGACCTGTTTGCTCTGTAGGCAAACTGAAGAGGATCCAGCAAGGGTCCAGTGATGTCCTTCAGTTGGGCCAGCACCAGTTTTTCAAATGACTTCATGACTACGGATGTTAAAGCCACAGGCCTGTAGTCATTTAGTCCTGTAATTTTGGGTTTCTTTGGGATGGGGATGATGGTGGAGCGTTTGAAGCATGAAAATTCTGACCCCGCCCACTTGCCATCACTAGAGCCCATCGACGCCAGAGCTGGGATGGACGCTGAGCTTCTCCGCATCCTCTCCAAGGCCGTCAAGGAACTTCATCTGGAGTGGGCTCCCCCTGAAGAGCCAACGCGCAGCAGGCTGGATGAGTGGTACCTGCCAGGACGCTGCCAGGTGAGCCCAGAGAGCCCTTCCTTCCTTGCAATACTGGCTGAAACTCCGGGTCCCACCTCATGCTTGGCGGCACACCGCTTTCGAATCACGGTTAACCAGGCCTGTCTGGCAGCCCTGGAGTCTTGGATGAACCCTGTTTGGTTCAGTCGTGGAGTAGCCCTACAGGCGGTTTCCAGAAGGACGGTGCTCTCAACAGATGCATCCAACCTTGGTTGGGATGCTTTGTGCGAGGGCAGACCAGCCTTCGACTCGTGGTCGCACGAGGAGAGCCATCTCCATATCAACTGCTTCGAGATGCTGGCAGTAGAATGAGCCCTTCAATCCTTTTCAGGCGATCCTGAAGGGGCACAACATCCCAGTCCAGTCGGACAGCATGACAGTGGTGTCCTACATAAATCACCAATGCGCCCTTTCGTCCAACCACCTCTGCGCACTGGCAAAGCACCTCTTGGAATGGGCATTACCCAGGCTGCGATCGCTCAAGGCGACGCATATACCTGGCAAGACGAATCTGGGAGCAGACATGCTTTCGCGGAGCAATGTCCCCTCGGACGGTTCACAAAATCTGGAAGAATTTTGGGAAGGCAGAGGTCGACCTCTTCGCCTCAGAAAGCAACTCTCATTGCCCAATCTATTTTTTTTTTGAAGGACACAGCTGGCCACAACTGGCCCACCCTATGCTTTTCCCCCGACCACTCTGATCCCTCAGGTCATCAGATGAGTCAGGGAAGACAGGCACAGTGTCCTCCTGGTGGCCCCACTCTGGAGGAGCCAAGTTTGGTCCTCAGAGCTATTCAGGCTTTCCATGAAAGCCCCATGGCCGATCCCCCTTAGGCGGGACCTCCTCTCTGAGGCGAACAGGACAATCTGGCATCCGCAGCCAGAACTCTGGGCTCTGCATGTATGGTCCCCTGATGGGAGCCTCTAAGCCTCCCCGGGGACGTGCTACACACCATTGCTCAGACGAGAGCCCCATCTACAAGACGCCTCCACGGCCAGAAATGTTCAGTCTTCGTTGACTGGTGCTCAGCACGAAACGAAGACCCTGTTGCGTGTGACATATCTCCGATACTGTTATTTCTCCAAGAGCGTCTAGACAAGGGTCTCACCCCTTCCACGCTTAAGGTGTACGTAGCATCCATCGCAGCATTTCATGCTCCTATCTCTGGCCAATCAGTGGGTCGAAACATCCTCATTGTGTGTTTCCTGAGAAGTTCTAGGCGGTTGAAGCCCCCGCATCCTCTAACCTTTCCCACTTGGTACCTTCACATGGTCCTTGAAGCACTCAAAGGACCACCCTTTGAGCCGCTGCAGTCAGCTGACCTTCGGCCTCTAACGCTTAAAACCGCTCTGCTACTTGCTCTAGCATCGGTCAAGCGTGTTGGCGACCTGCAGGCCCTCTCGTTGATCCATGCATGCCTTGAGTTTGGGTCCAATGATTCTAAGGTCATTTTAAAACCCAGGCATGGCTACATCTCTAAGGTGCTCTCGATGCCATTCAGAGCACAGGTAATTTCCCTCTCGGCTCTGCCTCCTTTGTCAGGTGAGCGAGAGCTGGATTTACTCTGCCCAGTGAGGGCTTTGAGGATATACATTGAGCGGTCACAGCCATTCAGGCAATCTGACCAGCTTTTTGTCTGCTTTGGTGCTTTGGTTTTTCCTTCTCAAAGCAACGCCTCTCGCATTGGATAGTTGACGCTATCGGTCTATGTTACTCCTCTATGGGCCTTGAGTGCCCCATAGGAGTAAGAGCCCACTCCACTAGAGGGATGGCCTCTTCATGGGCCTGGTCTAGTGGTATCTCTATCAAGGACCTCGCCATCCACTTTTGTCAAATTCTTTAACCTAGACATCCCAACCTTGCACGCTTGTGTCCTTTTGGTTTGATACGACGGCCTCTATCAGACTCCATCATCATGCAACCTCCAGGGAGCTAGCTCCCTCTTAGAAGTGTAGCGTTAAGGTTTCACCAGCTCCTGCCCTCTCACTTATCCCCTGGACCCCAAGGTGTTCAAGATAAGTCTTGCCATTCCCTACCGTGGCACGGCGCGGTTGAATTCGTTCCCTATACGCAGTATGAGTGAAGTATCGAAAGGGAACGTACTCGGTTACGAACATAACCTCGGCTCCCTGAGATACGGAACGAGTACTGCGTTATATGCTGTGCCACGAGGTTGTGGCTTCAGTGTCGTCGCTTCAGTCAGTATGACCTGATTTCCTCTAGTGTTTTGCCTGCTTATATAGCCATTCACCCCGCCCATTTTGGCGGGCTTTGGCGCGCTGCATTGCCACAGGCTCATGCAGCTACGCAGTGCTGTCATTGGTTTAAAAAAGTTTACAGATTAAACCAATGGCAGTGCAGTTGCACTGCGTTATTGAAAAAAGGCTTCAGTATCGAGGAAAAAAGGAGCTTTTCCCAATACGCAGTACTCGTTCCGTATCTCAGGGAACTGAGGTTACGTTCATAACAGAGTGCGTTTTATCTTCATCTCCTGAGTCTTTCTGGTAAAACTATCAAATGCTAACAATGTCTTCTATGATGTGCAACACAAACACCTCTGCTAAAATCTCAGAAAAAGTAGTCTGGGGTTTCATAACCCTTTAAAGGGACTTTGGCGGTTTTGTAGACTGGCTGAGAGCACGAGAGAGTTGGAGTGATGAGTTTCATTCAGAACACTTGGTTTTTTGCCTTGACTGTAAGCATTTTTGACAGTTGTGCTCTTTTTTACAACTGTTGGGAACAACAGTTGTAAACAGTTTTACAACTGAACTGTCTTATAGAGTGTGAGACATTGATGTCCTTCTTGCAAGTCATTTAAGTGCACTTGTTAGTGCACAAGAATGTGTTTCTGAACTGAACTGTAGTTTTCTATAGAATGAATTTATTTTATTTATTTATTTGTTTTCGTATTTTTGCACTTTTGGTGAGACTGAAATAGTTATGATGAATTGAGTTTTACTTTTGAAAATCCCTTTTTGGGAGGCACTACAAGTCAGACCCTGTTTAGGTGTGTCGCATTTGTCACGTGGTTGAGTGCCAGTTTTTTTTCTGGGCCGGTTTTTGTTGTTGTTTATTACCCTGCCATCCTTACAACATCTCACTGTCCTGTCTCAGATATTTGTCTCATTGTTAAAAGACATCTCTCATGTAATCTCTCAAGTCACTGTAAATCGTCGCATCCAAGTCATCTTTGCTACAGACTGGTACAAGTGTTCGTTACACACTTGTGGCGCCTCCTACAGGTCACCAGGGCACTGTGGCTTAATGGACACCCAGGTGAGTTAAATGAGGAAACATGGACCAGTTCCTCTATGTTCATAAGGAGCAGTAGTGAGAGATTGAAAAACAGACAGCCAACAAAGGTAAAATCAAATTATATTGAAAAATGTATATCAAGGCAAATGATAAATGAAAAGAATTAACAAATTGTTTATCTTTCAGGTAAAAGCAGAAACACTGGAAAAGACTGATGATCAACAAGATAACAATGAAATTACTGATTAATAATAAATGCAAGGAAAATAAATAAACTGGGCTTTGGGTTAGTTTTCTTATTAGAATGATCTGTTATTTATCCTTCTTTAATCTGTTTTTCTTTTAGGACCTATACCTTTTTAATCTTTTTGAAATTAAGATTGTAGTATATTCTAATTTAGTATATTTAGTATTGCTAATTTAATCAAATTTTTACCTAATTATTTTTTAGATGTTTTAATTATTTAAATCGTTTTAGATTTTAGGTTCCTTACCTGAAAACTACACTGGTCTATTTCAATTGAGAACTCTGTAGCTTTAATTGTGAAATTCAAACAGACAATTCAGCAAAAACAAAAAAAAGTAAAAAAAAAACTTACATTCCAAATATTTCACCCAATAAACATTATCTTCAAATTAAAACAATACAGGTATTGAAACAAATAAAAAACACACAATTCAACTATTATTGTGTATACAGTTCAAACACTAATAAATTCAGTAATGCACTTTCAAATAACAGGAAAACCAATCGTCCATACCCGACTGAGACTTTAGATGCAATAACCCAAATTGTTTGATGGTTTTATTGTAATTGAGATTCGCTGGGAGGCTCGCCATGTTCCATGCGGTGATGAATTCAGTCTGCGTCATCACCGTGTTCATGTTGAAAAACTCTCAAAAATAACTCAAAAGAAACACTCAAGAAACAAAATCAAATTCAGTTCAAAGGAAAATCTTTCTTTTTTAAGCTTTATTTGGTTTCACTTTACAATTACTAATATTTTCAACCAGACTGATCTCTGCCGATCTTTCTGTTGCATCTCCTCTCGCTCTCGCTTCCTTCGCACGCTGGTGACTTCATTCACTTGCTTTGCATTGCGTTTCTCCTAATAGGTCGACAGTGAACATTCTCTTAAAGGCAACATAACATTCAACCATGTACAATTCTTACATTCTCAACATAAGAAAAATTAAAAGAGAAAAAAAAAACACTTTTTGATCCTTTATGAAAAGTTTTAACTTTGCATTTATGAATTAAGTTATTAATTTACTTCTCTTTTTTTCTTTTTCCCTCTGGTTTATTATTCTTATTCCTATGTCTATTTGTAATCACGCTGGGTCACACCCTCCCCCGCTAACTCTATGCACATCCCTGTGCATGCAACTAACAGGCTAATCATAATCAGTCACGGCTGTACTAAGACTCTAGAATAGAGACTGTACTATTGAATCCAGAGGATTACCCAATTCGGGGTAAGTGAACACTCTTGGTTTCTGTCTAACTCTATTAGAATTTCTGATGAAATTGCCATCATTTTCATTTTGCTCTTGCACAGATTCATGTTCACAGACTTTTCTGTTCCCTTTACAGGTATGCTCTGATCAGTGGGCATGTCAGAAGTAACTGCAGGTAAATTTTCATTTACCTCAGGATCATCAACAGATAAGTAATTCAAGGTAGGTACACTTTCAATTGTAGAATGCTCTGGCCCAGGTGACTGGACAGGCAAGTCCTCAGTTGGAATGTCCTGAACTACAGTGTTTGAGGGAACATCATTCTGTGACCCTTTTACAGCTTCATAGACCTCAATGAATCTGGTACTTGTGCAGTTTACAGGATCTCGGTACAGCAGTTCTAAACAGCTATCATCATCAGAGTCAGATTTTGGCTGCTCTTGTATGTTATTACTCAGATTTCTACGAGTTGGTGGACGTTTAAGAGACCTGGATAATTCAACTACCTCTTCAGGTAACTGTAACAATTCACAAGGGAGTAAAAGATCTCTATGAAGAGTTCTCAAAAGAACCATCTTTACCTTCTGGCTTAACAGTGTACACAGGAAGATCACCTGCCTTGTTCACAACAAAATATACAAGTGATTCCCACTTGTCAGCCAGTTTATGTTTACACCTTAGTCGTACATTCCTAACTAAAACCCTATCTCCAGTGTCCAGTGTAGTTTCAAGAACATGCTTGTATTTGCATTTAGCCCTCATTTATTAAAAGTCTTACTATAAAAATACAACAAAACATTTTCTTACGACCTTACATGAATTATTGTGACAGAAATGCATTATGAAGAAGAAATGCACCTGCTATTAGTAGCATTAGTGCTAACGTTATCATCAAGGTAAATCATACAATTTATGAAATTATTAGTACACTTTTACTCAATACTCACTTACATTTGTAATAACTTCCTTTTGCGATCACAGGTGGAATTTGGTTGTTTACTGTTGTACTAATATACTATTTATAGCCTTTTTCATCGCTGTACAAGTTAGCATTTCAGGTGTAAATTTCTGATTTTTTTATAAAAATGCCCTAGATCTCAAGAAAATCTCATACCAAGCTTTACTATCGTAACGCGGGTTTATTATTCGGATATTTAGTGTGTACAGAGGTATATCAGTGTTGTTGTGGGCAGATATGAACCAGGAAGTGTACAGGAAGCATGTGACACGATGTGGCAGTGTTATGACACTCTAAAGATTGACAAGGCGAAGGACCAATCAGAGTCTGTCTGACACACACAGCACGTGTACACAAAACTGCAGACTTACACAGATCGCTGGGAGCGGCTATTTCCACAGTACGCGACTTCTGATTGGAAGTAGGAACAGCAACCGCATACATGGTAAAGAAATCAGTGATAACCAGCATATCCTTGGTATTCTTGGAATCTGGCTCAATAGACAAAAAGTCCATGCACACCAGTTCAAGAGGACGAGTCACTTGGATATTGACCAAAGAAGCAGCTTTCTCAGGTAAGGACTTATGACACACACATCTGGGGCATGTTCTGATTTTTCTCTCCACATCCACAACCATTCTAGGCCAATAGAACCTTGACCTTGCTAGATCCAATGTGCGCTCTATGCCCAAATGTCCCATCTCATCGTCTAAACTGGTAAGAACCATACCACACAAAGAATCAGGAAGAACCTATTGGTATTGGATATGCTCTCCCTCCTGTCTTCTCCTATAGAGGATTCCGTTACGCAACTCCAGCTTCTTTAACTCCCTCATCAGCAATGGAAGGGTAGGAAGTTCTTTCCCTACAGGAGGAGGAATTGTCTCCCCAGTCTCTAATTGGTGAATTATCTCACAAATGATGGGATCAGATCTTTGCTTTTCCATCAAATCGGTTTCTCCAAAAGTTGGGACTCCAGGAAGATTATCACAACACTCATTCTGATCAAAACTGCATAGAATTGCATCAACATGCATGGCAAGGGATTCAACCAAAGCAAAATGAGGATCACCACAATCAACTGAATTGTGATGGACAATGTGTTTGTCGCATATGGTCTGAATAACCTCAGCAGGAACAGTGCGAACATCAACAAGCAGGTGATTCAATGTGAATTGACAGATTCGCTCTTGCTCCTTCTGAGATGTGACATCATTCCTCCATCCACCCTGAGGAAGTCTGGACAGACTGTCAGCATCCAGATTCTGTTTCCCAGCTCTGTACTGTAGTTTGAAAGAAAAATTAGAAAGGGCTGAGAGCCATCTATAACTCATAGAATCCAGTTTCGCTGAGGTCAAAATGCATGTCAAAGGATTACTGTTGGTAACAACGATGAACTGGTACGGTTCAGATCATCATTGAACTTCTCGGTGACTGTCCACGTAAGGGCCAAGAACTCCAGTTTGTGAGCTGGGTAATGGGCCTCATTCCGAGAAAACCTCGACTGGCATAAGCAATTACTTTCAATTGGCCATCCTGCTCTTGATATAAGGCCGCTCCCAACCCTACAGTGCTTGCGTCTGTGTGGAAGACATATGGAAGTTTCGTATCAGCGAAACCAAGAACTGGAGCAGTAGTAAGTGCTTCAATGATCGCTTCAAATGCCTGCTGACAACTCACAGACCAAAGGCTACCAAAGGGTTTTTTAGGATTATGGTAGTCTTTCCTTTCTTTGACTTTACAACCCTTTCGGAGTGGCTGATACCTAGATGTCAAATCGTTCAAAGGCTTCGCGATCATGGCATAATCTCGAATAAACTTCCTGTAGTACCCAGAGAACACCAAGAATGAACGTAGTTCTTTCAGGCTCTTTGAAACTGGCCAAGATTTAGCACCTCAACTTTTTCAGGATCTGTCTCCACACCATTGCTAGACACAGTGTGTCCCAAGTATTTTACAGAAGCTTGGAAAAATTTACATTTTTCTGGAGAGAGCTTTAATCCATACTCTTTCATTCATTGCAACACCCTCAACAACCTGCGCTCGTGTTCTTCGAATGTATCCGAAAACACTATCAAATTGTCAATAAAAACAACAACCTCTTTCAGATGGATGTCACTCATGCACCTCTCCATGAATCTTTGAAAAGTACTAGGAGCATTAGTGACCCTTGTGGCATTCTGTTAAACTCCCAAAATCCGAGAGGACAGACAAAAGTGGTCTTATGCTTATCAGACTACTCTACATCGATCTGATAGTAACCAGACTTGAGATCAAGAACAGAAAACCAGCGAGAACCAGTGAGAGAAGAAAAAGTCTCCTCTAAGTTTGGCAGAGCATAAGTTTCTTTGATGGTTTGCAGATTGAGTTTACAATAATCGATGCAAAGTCGGACATCCCCCCTTTTTTACTTCCGAACGACTACGATGGGTGAGGAAAAAGAGGACTCAAATTCCCGAATGACACCAGCATCTAGTAACTCCTGCAGATGCTTGCGAACTGCATCATAATCCTGAGGGTGTATTGGTCTAGCCCTAGGTTTGAATGGGGTTTCGTCATGTAGCCTTATACGATGTGTCACCTGATCAGTTCTACCAAAGTCAAGATCATGAAGAGCAAAAACCTCTGGCATTGACCATAGTTTTTGTGAAATCCTGTCCTTCCACTCCTCAGGTATTGGTGAGTCACCGAAATCAATAGTGAAAGGCTGGGCAGCTTTCATATGATTGCCACTCTCTGTTACTGCTTCTTTAGTGATCAAACTTTGCAGAGAATGTAATTCGGCAATGACACTTTTTGCAGGAACAAAAATTTTGGAAGTAATCATTTTTCATGATTACTGGGATTTTCTGAGATGTCGTAGAAGGAAGTGTGACAAGAGGCACACAAAAGACCTCCTGGCAAAGAAGACTCAGTAGGAGATTCTATTAAGACCCATTTATCAGAAGGCGGCTCCTGTGTACTGATTGAGCCTTCCAGGACAAGAGTTTGTCCAGCAGGAACAACTTCAGGCTTTGTACCCAGAATTCGCACAGACCCAATAATGCTATTGGACTTTTGCTTTAATCTGTGTCTAAGCACATTCAGAATGGCTCTGAACCCATAAGGTAAGGTCTGACAAGAGATTTCTGACTGACTCTCATAGGCTAAATTAAGGGTGTTTGTGCCTATAAGTACAGAAGACTGCACACTACCACTGATATCAGCAGTGACTAAAGCAAGTATGGAAATTTTTGTCTCCACTCCAAGGAAATCCTTGGGGAACACAACACCAATTTCAATATACCCAAGGTAAGCTACGATCTGACCATTTGCTGCTTCCACCTCAAGAAGATGTTCAAGAGGTTTAAGTGACAAAAGTGAAGTGACATTCAGCCAAGTATGGTGACCCATACTCAGAATTTGTGCTCTGCATTTAACCCATCCGAAGTGCACACACACAGAGCAGTGAACACACACACACACTGTGAACACGCACCCAGAGCAGTGGGCAGCCATTTATGCTGCGGCGCCCGGGGAGCAGTTGGGGGTTCGGTGCCTTGCTCAAGGGCACCTAAGTTGTGGTATTGAGGGTGGTGAGAGAACTGTACATGGACTCCCCCCACCCACAATTCCTGCCGGCCCGAGACTCGAACCCACAACCCTTCGATTGTGAGTCCGATTCTCTAACCACCAGGCCACGACTTCCCCTTAATTTTCAAATGGGACAGATTCTTTTCATAATATGGCTGCGAAACAGTGGTCACGTGTGAACCTGTATCGAGAAGACAATTACAATTTTGCCCTGCAATTATGACTTCAGCTGTGAATTTTGCCCCAACTAATCCTTTGGGCAGAACAAATTGTTTGTTTCTGGTTTGAATGTGCCAATTGCAGCTTCTGCTCTTATAATCGTCGGGACCCTTGATACATTTTTCAGCCCCTGTTTGTCCCACAACCGGAGCTGGCTCTAGTTTAAAGGGGCAGGATGGTATGACCCCTGAGTAGTCTCCCAGGTAGCCTGTCTCTCTTTTAGAAGCATCCTTTTGGAGGCTACCAGAGCAGGATTTGCAGCACTATCACAACTAGAGACAATGTGGCCATCCTTGCCACAACTAAAGCAGTACCATGGTTTAGGTTTAGTCTGTTTAGAAGTAAAGCTGTGGGAAACTTCACTTAGGTTTATTTGCACAGACTGTGATTTGGTCACCTTTGCAGCATGTTTAACATTAACAGACTTGGTTGGCTTAACAGCAACAATCTGACTTTGCAATTCTGCTACTTGTTTTTGCAAATCATGAACCATACTCTCATGAGAATCCCTTGTTTGCTCTTTGGCATTCCTTAAGCTCTCAACCTGTCCCTGAAGCAATGCAATTTGCTTCTTCAAGTCAGAAACTGAAGTTTGAGCTGACACCACCTCATCCGAGGAAGCATACGAGGAGTAAGATGAAGTGCGCTGCTTAGATGTACCAAGATGCTTTTTCATACGGTACTCTTTTGTGCTTTGTTTGTCTTCAGCTGTACACAACAGCAGCAAAAGTTCTGAAAAAGGAGGGGGATCAATTTTATTTTGTTCAAGCTGAAACTCTGAAATGAGGGCATTGTCCCAACAACCTCTACAGAACTGTCTCAGCAAGTGTCGATCAGCCTCATCAGAGGACACACCACCTCTTTTTATGGCCAGCATCAAAGCTACTTGCAGATGTTGCAAGAACTGGGATGGTCTCTCCAGCATCCTGCAGAGTGTTCAAGAATTTAGCAAACAACTCATCGCCATGTTCCACGGCTCCAAAAGCTGAATCTAATAGATCAAGATATGCTCTGGGTGTAGCATGAGAACCCAGTGTCTGCACAATTTTTCATACGGTACTCTTTTGTGCTTTGTTTGTCTTCAGCTGTACACAACAGCAGCAAAAGTTCTGAAAAAGGAGGGGGATCAATTTTATTTTGTTCAAGCTGAAACTCTGAAATGAGGGCATTGTCCCAACAACCTCTACAGAACTGTCTCAGCAAGTGTCGATCAGCCTCATCAGAGAACACACCACCTCTTCTTATGGCCAGCATCAAAGCTACTTGCAGATGTTGCAAGAACTGGGATGGTCTCTCCAGCATCCTGCAGAGTGTTCAAGAATTTAGCAAACAACTCATCGCCATGTTCCACGGCTCCAAAAGCTGAATCTAATAGATCAAGATATGCTCTGGGTGTAGCATGAGAACCCAGTGTCTGCACAATGTCTGCCGCTGGAGGCAAAAGGCTGTCAAGTATTTTTCGAGATCTGACTAGATCAGAAACAGCGGGATCTTGTAGCATGAGTTCAAAGCTGTTGTGTTATGTATCCTAATCCACCTCATTCCTTGGACAAGGGGACCTTACATAAAAGAACTTTAACTTGAGAGGAGCATGCATGTGAGAAGTAGCATCTTCAATCTTCACAATATGCTCAACTACAACTCGCTGTACTTCTGGGGGAATCACATTAGGAACAGACATTCCGGAGCAACTAGGGGTTAAGTGTCTTGCTCAGGAACACATTGGTGTCTCAAAGTGGATTCGAACCCAGGTCTCTCACACCAAAGGCATGTGTCTAATCCACTGCGCCAACACCACCCTAGGTGGTTTTAGATTTTAGGTTCCACCCTAGGTTATGTCTTAATTATTTAAATCGTTTTAAATTTTAGGTTCCTTAACTGAAAACTACACTGGTCTATTTCAATTGAGTACTCTGTGGCTTTAAATTTGATTGTGAAATTCAAACAGACAATTCAGCAAAAAAAAAAAAAACGGTCTCAGGTTACGAATGTAACCATAGTTCTCTGAGTAGGGAACGAGACTCTGCGTCCTCTAGGGGTTGTTTTGGGGAACAGTATACCCACACTGCCATGCTGAGGGGAGTGCAGACCAGAATCATTACCAATTCTACCATTTCCATGGGAGTTGCCCCTGGGACGATTAGACGGCTGTCTGTAACAGTACCCCTTACGGCCAAAAGGCCTAAGCTACATACCCAACTTAATTGTTAAATTTAATTGTTAAATAAAAGGGTAGAGCTGAAGGCTTGGAATCAGGAAAGATTCCTTTAAAGAGATACGGCTAACAACCTAGCATTTCTACCAAGTCTTGCCTGTCACACAGGGGCAACCGCTAGCTTACGCTTAAGCTTGCTGAAAGAGCTGTCTCAACAGTTCTCTAGTAGCAACACGCTGTTTAGATAGGTATCCGAGGATACATAGGTGGAGTGGCGCACAAGATGAACGGGGCTTTTACCAACTCAAGAAAGGGTACAAAGCAACCGCGCGAAGCCCTCACCATATAGGATTTTAGAAAGAACGCAGAATGCTAGCGTGTGAACTTACAACAGTGTGGATTTCAGAAAGTGTGCAAAGACTTCACGTGCATACTTACCATAGCTGGATTTTCAAATACTGTTCTAAGGAGGGGCTCTCGTGGCACTCTGATAGAGCAGCTCATAGATGGAATGTTGCATCTCAAAACAGTATGATTGAGAATCCCCAACTCGATCTATGGAAACAATACTGGAGCTTTCTGGGGAGAAAACAGAGAACTCAGTCTCATATGAGAGGAGAACTCCGAGCTCAGAGTAGCGCGCTCATAGGCGACCCTTTTTTGGAAAAAGGTAAGCTGTGCTAAATTAACCTTGAGAATCACCCAAATAGCACCTCATGTTGAGGGAAGCGATGCTTGAGGTGTATAAACAAATACACACTGGCTGAATGGAGCCCAAGGAACCAAGGTCTAATCATCTCAAGAAAGGGAACGAAGCAGAGCGCGTAACCCTTATCGTACAGGATTTCAGAAAGTTTGCAGAGTCTTGCGTGCAAACTTACCACTTACGTGGATTTTAGAAAGTGCGCAAAGTGTTCACGTGCACACTGACCACCATGTGGTTTTGAGAAAGTACACAAAGCTTAGCGTGTGTACTTAAAGGTTCCTAAGCATCTCAGAGGTGTGAATCGCACAGGAGAGGCAAGCTCAATTTTAAAAACCTCGGGCGAGGGGAGCATCACCTGATGCAGCATATACAAGAAGACTTCTGTAACTTCCACCTAAACTTCCCGCTGGATGCAACATCACCACTAAGTGGCCAAGAGACCCCTCAGGGTGATCTGGCCAGACATCCATGAAATTCCCTGCAGTGCTGTGCCAGGCCTGATGATCAAGGAGGCTCCCTCAGAAACCTGTGATCTCAGCCGCCTAATACCGGAACATGAAGCCGGATGGCTGGAGCTGGTGAGTGTTTAGTAAACACTGTAACTGAGCACTGCAAAGGAAACTCACAGAGTTTATTAGTAGACATGTAACCACCAGCAATTTAATACACATAAGTATATACAGAAAGGGTTACATACTCACCAACCCTCCTGAGCTGGAGCCCCGCTCAAGGGGCACCTCCTTTTAGTCTGGACCATCAGTCAGGTGGTTGCTATGAACATTGAACCATAAAAACATTATAGGTCCAGCATAGGAGACTGTTATGTGAGAGGTTTCCACCTAACCTCGATCAGGTGGAGAGCTGGTGGTTACAGGGGAATTAGGAAGGGGAGGATAAAAGCAGAAGTCAACCCTCTGAAGTTGATTAACGCATATACACGTTATGAGGCTATTTTTCTCCTGATAACCTCTTAGACTCCAGAGGGTTAAAAATCCCCAAAGGGAACGAGTAGATACCTCAGTATCACTCCGATTTGGACGAGAACGCTGCCTCATCTAGATCACACCCCTTAGGTTCTGCTTACCTTCTCATGACCCACGATTCCTCTAACCCCTGCCCGCAGGTGGGGGAGGAGCGTGAGTTGCGACACTAGCCTTCTGTGCCAGTCTTTGACCGTCAGATCAAGAAAGGCCAGGACCCTTATGTTGTTCGGGCTCAGACCTGGACCTTCGTGGAACGAAGGATCTGAAAGCAGCAGAGCGCGCCTTCGTCTCCCTGAACTTCTCAAATTGCCGTCTCAACGGAAATACCGAAAAGTTCAGAAGGCAAAACCTGAGCATCGAGAAGAAAGCCTTTTCTTTCCTCCCGATGACTCCCAGGTTCATCCACAAATGTCTCTCCACTGCCACCATGGCCGCCATTGTCCCGCCCATGGTGGAGGCGGCCTGCATGGTAGCATGGAGAGAGATCCGTGGTGCGGCGCAGTTCGGCTACCTGATCAGAAAAAAAAGCCCTGCCTCTATCCAGGTCTCTTAGCAGATCAATCTGATATGCTTGAAGCACCAGCATCGTGTGTAATGAAGCCACAGCCTGACCTGCTACTGCATATGCCTTGCCAGATACAGATCCCCTGTAAAGACCTTGTCTCAGAGGAGCACCAGGACAAGACCACAGGAAACAGATGATTCTTCTGCACAATCTGACTTTGCTGCAGCCTGGAATTGAACTACGGGTTTCGTCTGGTCAGAGGAGAACTGGCCCCCCAACTGAGCCTGGTTTCTCCCAAGGTTTTTTTTTCTCCATTCTGTCACCGATGGAGTTTCGGTTCCTTGCCGCTGTCGCCTCTGGCTTGCTTAGTTGGGGACACTTCATCTACAGTGATATCGTTGACTTGATTGCAAATAAATGCACAGACACTATTTAACTGAACAGAGATGACATAACTGAATCCAATGATGAACTGCCTTTAACTATCATTTTTGCATTATTGACACTGTTTTCCTAATGAATGTTGTTCAGTTGCTTTGACGCAATGTATTTTGTTTAAAGCGCTATATAAATAAAGGTGACATTGACATTGACATTGACATTTAAGCGCAATGATTTTCTGAAGGGGCTTAGATGGCAAGGAGGGAGATTAAGAGAGGATGTTTCCCCTGTAGAAAGAAAAAATTTCCATAGATAAAAATTTTAGCTCTTTCTACAGGGGGCATCCCCTCATAGCCGCTTTCGCGCATCACCTCGATGTTGGCAGATTACTTTCATGCCGAAACCGATGGATGCTAGAAGAAAACGGCATCTTTCATTTCTTTTTAATCTCTGTATGGAGATCATGCAGAAATGAAAGGCTCACCTGAGCTGGAGGCCTATGGTCAAAAGGTAATTTTCTAGATACGCAGGGCAGGAGAATTGAGAAGGCTCAGCCTCAGCTTCTTCACAATCCTCAAATATATCCTGTTTTTCCTAGATTTAAAAACCCAGCAGAGCACTAACCTCAGTATCAGAAAGTGTTAAAGATATAACATCATCCTCCCGAGGCTCTCTCTCGTCCGCCGCCTTTTTTTTTTTTTTTTATTACTAGCGCGAAATGGAAAGTCCCTCTTTAAACCATTCAGACAGATCCACCTGTATTCTCACGAGCTCATTCTCCTCCGTGCCTCAGCACGGACAGGTCCTGAACCGCGGGAAGCAGATGGCTGCTTTTTTTTTCCTTTTTCTTTCAGAAGAGAGACGAACGAGAGCGGAGCTTTTTCCATTGAAAAAACGCTCACAATGCACACAGTTTGCCTCCTCAAAGACATCGCGTGCGTGCTCCTCACCCAAACAAATGACGCAAAGATCGTGTGTGTCATCGGGTGTCAAATAACGCCGACATGGATGCACACATTGTCTAAACGCTTGCTAGTTGTCGCCATGATAAACAGAGAAAGATCGCCCTTACTGGTTCTTTCAGATGCACGCTTCAAACAAAACATTCAGAGAAGACGAAGAAGATGAATGACGTGCTCTCCCGGTGCTTATTTATAGTCGCGCCGGTAGTGACGTTGGAGGCTGTCGCAGGCCAACAAGTTGGTGTTTTTTCAATGTATGCTTCAGACACGGGTCACGACGAGGTGTTCCTTAGAGGACACAGTTCAAAGTTCCCTCGAAAGGGAACCTTACATTCCAAATATTTCACCCAATAAACATTATCTTCAAATTAAAACAATACAGGTATTGAAACAAATACAAAACACACAATTCAACTATTACTGTATATACTGTCGTGGCCAAAAGTTTTGAGAATTACATAAATATTGGAAATTGGAAAAGTTGCTGCTTAAGTTTTTATAATAGCAATTTGCATATACTCCAGAATGTTATAAAGAGTGATCAGATGAATTGCATAGTCCTTCTTTGGCATGAAAATTAACTTAATCCCAAAAAAACCTTTCCACTGCATTTCATTGCTGTCATTAAAGGACCTGCTGAGATCATTTCAGTAATCGTCTTGTTAACTCAGGTGAGAATGTTGACGAGCACAAGGCTGGAGATCATTATGTCAGGCTGATTGGGTTAGAATGGCAGACTTGACATGTTAAAAGGAGGGCGATGCTTGAAATCATTGTTCTTCCATTGTTAACCATGGTGACCTGCAAAGAAACGCGTGCAGCCATCATTGCGTTGCATAAAAATGGCTTCACAGGCAAGGATATTGTGGCTAATAAGATTGCACCTAAATCAACAATTTATAGGATCATCAAGAACTTCAAGGAAAGAGGTTCAATTCTTGTAAAGAAGGCTTCAGGGCGTCCAAGAAAGTCCAGCAAGCGCCAGGATCGTCTCCTAAAGAGGATTCAGCTGCGGGATCGGAGTGCCACCAGTGCAGAGCTTGCTTGCTCAGGAATGGCAGCAGGCAGGTGTGAGCGCATCTGCACGCACAGTGAGGCGAAGACTTTTGGAAGATGGCCTGGTGTCAAGAAGGGCAGCAAAGAAGCCACTTCTCTCCAAAAAAACATCGGGGAGAGATTGATCTTCTGCAGAAAGTATAGTGAATGGACTGCTGAGGACTGGGGCAAAGTCATATTCTCTGATGAAGCCCCTTTCCGATTGTTTGGGGCATCTGGAAAAAGGCTTGTCCGGAGAAGAAAAGGTGAGCGCTACCATCAGTCCTGTGTCATGTCAACAGTAAAGCATCCTGACACCATTCATGTGTGGGGTTGCTTCTCATCCAAGGGAGTGGGCTTACTCACAATTCTGCCCAAAAACACAGCCATGAATAAAGAATGGTACCAAAACACCCTCCAACAGCAACTTCTTCCAACAATCAAACAACAGTTTGGTGAACAACAATGCATTTTCCAGCACGATGGAGCACCGTGCCATAAGGCAAAAGTGATAACTAAGTGGCTCGGGGACCAGAATGTTGAAATTTTGGGTCCATGGCCTGGAAACTCCCCAGATCTTAATCCCATTGAGAACTTGTGGTCAATCCTCAAGAGGCGGGTGGGACAAACAAAAACCCACTAATTCTGACAAACTCCAAGAAGTTATTATGAAAGAATGGGTTGCTATCAGTCAGGATTTGGCCCAGAAGTTGATTGAGAGCATGCCCAGTCGAATTGCAGAGGTCCTGAAAAAGAAGGGCCAACGCTGCAAATACTGACTCTTTGCATAAATGTCATGTAATTGTCGATAAAAGCCTTTGAAACGTATGAAATGCTTGTAATTATATTTCAGTACATCACAGAAACAACTGAAACAAATATCTAAAAGCAGTTTAGCAGCAAACTTTTTGAAAACTAATATTTTTGTAATTCTCAAAACTTTTGGCCACGACTGTACAGTTCAAACACTAATAAATTCAGTAATGCACTTTCAAATAACACTCTCTGAATTCAAAAGGAAAACCAATTGTCCTTACCCGACTGAGACTTTAGATGCAATAATCCAGGCCTACTGTTGTGTTGAACATTCGACCAAAACCAAATGAGACATTAGATACAATCATCCAAGCCTTCTTCCGTCATATTGAACAGAATAACACATTTAAAAAAAAGTGTTTGACGTTTGTTCACTCACAGATTTTTTTCCTCCGTCCAAGGAAAACTAGCAGTGAATCCGCTGAAATCGTTCGATGGTTTCATTGTAATTGAGATTCGCCGGGAGGCTCGCCATGTTCCATGCGGTAATGAATTCAGTCTTCGTCATCGTGGTGTCCACATTGAAAATGTATACATACACACATACATACACATTGTATCCATTAAACACTGTTCTACTGTTCTACCAACCACTTGCTTGCATTCCTTTAGAAATCACAATACAGTAACAGTAAAAGTGTTCACAACTTCCTTTTCATGCTGACTGTAAATTGCTATTTCTTTAAATGCTACAAAATGTATTTTAATGTTCAAATGTTTATAGATAACCATATATGTCAGGGGAGGCGAACTCCAGTCCTGCAGAGTTCAGCCCCAACCCTAATTTAGAGGGCTTTTACACTGGGCTCGTTTGCTGCGGTCCGAGCCCGAGCGCGAATGTTCCCGGCATCTTACGTCACCTTACGTCATCACAAATGCACATGAAAAACGCATAGAGAACACATCGTGACTGAGCGTAGTTTTTTTTTTTTGTTATTTTGGTGTTATTATGCACAGCATAGTGAACAACAACTGTGTTTATGTTCAATGCATGGTGTAATTCAGCACATATCCAGGCGATGGCATGTTTCTGCTGCTCGTAGAAGATATCAACAGTGTTAAGCATCCGCGGGATACTTTACTTCCTGAACAAGTGCGCACCCGAGTCTGTGTTGCTTGCACATTCACGCGAACCGTGCCACAGTTCGGGAACAACCGATCTCAGACCACCTTCTTCAGGTAGTCTCGGGTTCGGTACCAAAGTGCGCACCAGGGTCCGATGAAAGAGTTCACATTATCGATTTTTCATGCGAACTGTGCCCCGTTCCGCACTAAACTGCCAGTGTGAAAGCTCCTTAAAACTCACCTTCCTGTATCATTCTAATAACCCTCCAGTCCTTGATTAGCTTGCTCAGGTGTGTTTGATTAAGGTTGAAGCAAAGCTCTGCAGGGCTGCGACCGGTTCAGGACCGACGTTCGCCACCCCTGATATATTTGCAGAGGTATACATGTTTGCCCATGAGATTTTTTGATACATAGCCTGTATAATCTAAAGTTGTAGTTTTTTATATTTAAAGGAACAGTTATTTACCCCCAAGTGTAGGGATGGAAACCAAGAACTGGTTCTTCTTCAGAACTGGTGCCCAGTGAATCAATTCCTCTGAACCGTTTGCTTGCCTGCTTAACAATTACGCTTATCGGTTCCGCTCGTTGCAAATGTGTCATGACGTCACACACGCGCTGCATTGTTTTGGTTCGAGACATTGTTTTGGTTTGGTTTGGTTGGCATCGAGACAGAAGCGCTCTAAAGTTTGGATATATTTCATGCGAAAAGATGACAATACAGTCATTTGCAACAGTTGTAAAAGTTCCATT